>NW_026294595.1:135954697-136419697 GCF_007827085.1 Peromyscus californicus insignis | reverse complement strand
CTGGGTAGACCATCTGAACAACACTGCCAAGTAATGCTGATGGCTGACTTTTCCTTCACCTCCCAATCTCAGTGCCTAAGCCTCCAGCAAAGGCATCTTCTGCGCACTGGTATTTGTGCATTTGCGTCAGAGTATTTGTGAAAACATAAGAAGGAAAGCGGTTTCTGTCCTGCAGTTGTCTTTGTCACTCATTAGAAATCAAAAATGGGTGTTTATGTTTTATCAAATGCCTTTCGGCTTCTACTCATATGATCATACTGGCTTTCTCCTTGAGTGTTGTGATATTTACCAAGACTTCCTATTGCTAAATCTATCATGTATTCCTGAGGTACCAGTGACCTGCTTATAGGGAGCCAGTTGGAGGAGTGAGTCACTATCGGATGTCCTCTCTCTCTCTTTTTCTGCCTTGTGTAATTGTTTATAGAGATGGGATTTATCAGTTCCTGAAAGATTGAAAGTACTCATTGGAAGAGCCATCTGGCTCTAGTATTGTTTATTCTAATTTCTTTTTATAGAATGCTTAATTAATTTTTTGTCATTGTGTTTTGTTTAATAACATAGCCTTTTCAGATGCCAAAGGCAGGTTTAGTTCCCTACCCCACAAGCACTGAACATTCATTGTTCTCTTTCTAAATAGTATGAAGTTATGGTTTGAATTTCCTATTTGATATGAGAATTATTTGGAAAGTTCTTTTCCCCCATTTGGAAGTTTTTACTAGTGTATCATTTTGACTTAATAATTTCTCATGCTTGCCCATTATATAAAGAGAATAAAACCAATATCCTTATTTACTGAGATGATATATTAATTTGTATGTGTGTCCTTATCATTTTTTACTCTCCACACCTACTGCAAATATTAACATATTTTCCCTCTGTTGTATTTTGAGGCATGACTTCTTATAATTTGTTGTTTCACTTCTTTTTCTTGAATTCAGGTCCTTCAAGTGTGCAATAAGGATATTGTATGGTTGCCAGGCTGTGGTGGCGCACGCCTTTAATCCCAGCACTTGGGAGGCAGAGGCAGGTGGATCTCTGTGAGTTCCAGGCCAGCCTGGGCTACAGAGTGAGTTTCAGGAAAGGTGCAAAGCTACACAGAGAAACCATGTCTCGAAAAACAAAAAACAAAACAAAACAAAAAAAAGGATATTGTATGGGTTCTTATATTGCTATGCTTAAAAGGTTTGGTGGCACTTGGGAGATGGATGCAGGAAGATCTGCTCTGGGGAGATGATTCCTTTGTAGAAAGTGCTTGGCCCACAGGCATGAGGACCTGAGTGCAGTCTCCATCACTGACATAAAACAGTCACATATGACTGCTTCACCCGTGCACTCAGCACTGGGGAGGTAGAGTCAGGAGGATCCCTGGAGTTTGCCTGCTGACAAACTAGCCAAATCCATGAGCTCCAAGTTCAGGAAGAGATCCTGTCTCACAAACTAAAGTAGCAAGTGATTGAGGAAGATGCCAGATTTGACATCTGTCCTATCCCCAAATGTGTACAGGCAAACACACACACGCACACACACACACACACACACACACACACACACACACCCCAACACACCACCACCAACAACAACAACAACAACAAAAACCTTGATTGTCTCTACCCAGGATCATCCTTTCTTTTGTTTTCAAACCTGTAAGGGTGTTCTGAGTCAACATCCACCAACTTCCAACATCACAACCTTCCCTCAGGTTTACTACTAGAGAACACTTTGCTGTATTTACTTTCTTTCTTGTCTCAAGTGGATGTTGAAGTGTATGAGGGCGAACTATAGCAATCATGACACTTGAAAGCCTTCAGTTTGTACACACTGAAAGGAAAGGCCAGTCTCTTATACACACCATACAGCCATCACACTCAGGAAATTAACATAACCCTAGTATCTAAAACTATAGTGTATGTCCCCAATTTCCTCAATTAAAAGTCCTTTAAAGCTTTGAATTTTTAATCTGGGACCCAATCAAGTCCTAAACATGATATTTTGTTGGCATGGGCGTCTTGACACTTTTCAATAAATAAGTTGTGAACAATTAGAATATAATGTGGTTTCTCATGTGTGGTGAAGTCTGAAATTTGGTGTAGTTTTAAAATCATAATTATGAAAACTCCACCAGTTTGCTTCATAATACAGTTTTCTCTTTTCTTACTAAATTGTGGTATTTATATTTCTATACATAAAATCCCCCCCACATACACATATACATAGACACTTCTCAATTTCACTTTAACCTATATTCTAACACCCATGGTTAATTATTGTAACACCATTTTATGTTTTAACAAACAGCAGTAGTTTTTTCACCACAATTCCCTACCACCTTTTTACAAAAGAAATTTTGAACTATATTTGGTATTTTAAAAAAACAAGGGAATTTTATTGGAATTGTCAAATTAAGGTCATCCACATAGTTAGGACTCAGGATATCTGGCCTATATTTTATAAGTTATACATCAATTTGGGTGAATCAACAACTTCACAGCAGTGATGCTTCACCCAGCACTTTTGTGTTTCTGTCCATTTATTCATCTTTGGTCCAGCAGTTATTTAACAACCCCTCTGCCAAGCCCCAGGCTAGTAGCTGAGCTTCCTGTAGAAAGTATTTTCCCTAACATCAGTCTTGTGTGTTTCTTATTTGTACTACCCACAGCTGGTTTGACTCTTCTAAGAGTTTTCCCATCCCACCCTCTCCACTGTTTCCATGGTGTGCAGTTTGCTTATCTCCATCTGAAATCAAATATTTTGCTGGGTTCTTTTATTCATTGTAGAGGTCTTTGAGCTGATGAGCTTCAATAGATTAGACCATGGTCATATTATCTACAAATGACAATGACTTGTTTTCTTTCCTAAGATGTGGATCTCCTGTCTCATGTCTTATTGTGTTGGTCAGCATTATCCCATTTTAAATGCAAGTGAAATGACTCACTCAGTATATCAGACAGAATAAGGGCAGAGCTAGAACAAAACTTTCATCTTGTTATAGTTCAGTTTCTCTTTGGAAGAGGTAACATAATCACTGATCCAAATAGCACCTATCTATCCAGTTGTATCTTTTCCAAAAGAAAATTGACATTTGCTGTGCTTACCGTATTTTATTCCTAAAAGAATTTATTTTTATAGTTCTGTTTTATTGAAAACAATTTTTATATAGTATATTTTGATCACTGTTTCTCCTCTGCCCACCTCCTCACAGATCATCCCCAACTAGCCAACTCCAAGCCTTCTCTCTTTTTTATATGATTTTATCAACATCATCATCATTATTATTATTATTATTTTACATCCAGACCACAGTTTCCTCTCCCTCCTCTCCTCCCAGTCTCTGCTCCTACCTCTTCTCTCCCCCTTACCAACCATTCCTCCTCTGTTTCTATTCAGAAAAGGACAGGCCTCCCAGAGCTATCAACCAAGCATGGCATATCAAGTTACAGTAAGACTAGGCACCTCCCCTCGTATTAAGGCTGGACAAGGCAACCCTTTATGAGGAATAGGGTCCCAAAAGCCAGCAAAAGAGTTGGAGACAGCCCCTGTTCCCACTGTTAGGAGTCCTACAAGAAGACCAAGCTACACAACTGTAACATATATGCAGAGGGCCTAGGTCAGTCCCGTACAGGCTTCCTGGTTGTAGGTTCAGTCTCTGTGAGTTCCTATGAACCCAGGTTAGTTGAATCTGTGCTTTCTTATGCTGTCCGTGTTCCCTCTAGTTTCTACAATCCTTTTTCCACCTCTTCCACAGGATTCCTAGAGCTCTGCCCAATGTTTGGCTGTGGATCTTTGCATCTGTTTCCATCAGTTACTGGATGAAGCCCCTCTGATGACAATTGGGATAGGCTCCAATACACGAGTATAGCAAAATATCATTAGGCTTCATTACATTGACTTTTTTCCCAGTCCTTCACCCCAGCACATCTTGTAGGCAGGACAAATTGTAGGTTGAAGGTTATGTGGCTGGGTTGATGTTCCAATCCCTCCAGTGGAAGTCTTGCCTGGTTACATGAGATGACCAATTAAGCTTTCTCTCTTTCTTTAGAAAGCAAACAGGCAAACAAACAAAAACCAGAAGCAGAAGAAAGATAATGTACAAGATGCATACACACAAAAAAGGAAAAAAAAAAACATGAAAGCACAAAATCAGAAACCATAATATAGAAGAAGCAAAGGACCAGCAAGACAAAATAATGCCCAAACAAAGCAATATGAGACCAAAAGTCTGCAAAAAAATCCTATTGAGAGTTCTGTTTGTGTTGGTCGTCTGCTGGGCATGCAGACTACCTTTAAGTGTGTGGTTAATACACCCGGTGAGAATCCTTTGGAGAAAACTGTTTTCTTTTGCAAATTGGTGGGACTCCACTGAAACTAGACCCTCCTCTCACCCTACCTGCATTTCCTGAGGACTCTACTGAAGCTTGATGCAGACCCAGCTTTCCTCCATGTGGGTCATCTCAGTCTTCCCTTCTAGCATATTCCCATTCCTTTGAGTCAGTCCCCAATACCTAGAAACACTTTCTACCTGGAATCTCAGTGACCACACCAGGGGACTCAGGTCGATGATTCACATCATCCTTCATGCCCTCCATTATATCACTCCATTCTCATCTTCAGCCCTGTAACAACCTGCTTGCAGGTGCCCCTCCTTCTTCAATTCCATTCACCAAAGACTCCACCTCTTGGTACAGACCCAGGGTACCGATAGTCCTTTCATCCCTGTCTTCAGATTATTATTTATTTTATTTTATGTGCATGTGTGCCCTGTGTGTGCCTGATACTTGTAGAACCGGAAGAGGGCATCATTGGATCACCTTAACCTTGAGTTACAGATGGCTCTGAGCTCCTGCCACATGAGTGCTGGGAACCAAATTGGGATTTCTGGGAAAACACGAAATGCTCTTAACCACTAAGCCATCTCTGCAGACCTCTATAGTGCTTTCTTAAAGGGCCTTAACTTCCTAGATATGCTGGATCATGTTGGAAGATGATAGATAGTGAAGTTAAGCAGGGGATTCTAGGGACTTGTAGTTTGGGGTTAATGTGTGACAACAGTCAAGTAAAGTTTTGCCCACTGAAAGGAAGGAGCAAGGTTGCATATTTCCAAAGGATGAGAGGGTACAAAGGCCTTGCCAAAAGAGTGTGTTTATGGATCCAAGAAACAGCACAGACTAGTGAAATTGAAGAACCACAAAGGTAAAGAGAGAGTTCTTAGCAGTGGCCTTGTAGATACTGCAGAAATGTTCCCTTTCACCCTAATTAAGGTGGAAGGCAAAGAACAGTGGCAGTCAGTGGCAGTCATGACCCTTGTCATGTTTCTGAGGAATCCCAATAGACACTGTCTTGAGAGTAAATTGTCAGGGACACAAATGGAAGTAGGGAGGAGAGTAGAAGTGGCGGCAATAATCTAATCCAGAGATACTGGGGTTAGTTCAGAGATGCTGCTGTAGAGATGGGGGAAGGTGATGGGATTTGGGACACACTGATGGAAAGCCACAAGGATGCTTATGGAGTGGATAAGGTATTGTAAAAGAAAAAGAAACTATACTTGAGAGAAAATACGTGAGGGCAATGACTGAGCCTTCTATATTTGATTTAAACTGACCTAAGTACAGTGTTCAGTAAAGACTGAACATGCATTTTCTACATAAGGGAGAGGGGAAAAGAATGTCTGGCCTCATCCAAAAAGCAGGAAAACTTACCTGACCTCTTGGGTGAAATTGTCATAGTTCCTCTAAGTTTTTTTAGAGAATAATTTTCTTTCTCTAAAATAATATACAAAATAATATTCACTTTCATTAATTCTATCAGTGCAATTCAATCACAGGAGAAGGGTTCAAATATAATACCAACCACATCTCTGTTGTTTAATAAAGTGGCATGGTAATCGCACACTCACCAATGGCGAATGGCTCCAGTCAACCTACATAGAGGGCTTTCTAGAAAGCATTTTCTAGGCCTATTATCTCATTTAGTCTTTGAAGAACACAGTAGGCTCCCTCTTCTCAGAACTCTTCCCTGGCAGATTTTGTCTTTCTGCCTTTAATCACCATATTGAAAACAGTTTTAGTATTTGTTTAACCCATCTTGATTCTGAGTCCCCAGTACCAAGAATGCTCTCCAATTGGTAGCTGATATACTATAATCAATAAATATCTGATAAATATATGTACAAAAGGCAGGCATATGGAGCAATTGTTCACAGAGCTAGTCAGAATCCAAGAGGAGATGCCCCCCCGCCATGGAGAGACAATCTCCTCAATTCCCTAGTGAGCTCTCAGTGCTGTTTTGACTAAGCAAATAGAGGATAAAGCCCAGAGTTTCCAGTCTTGAAAGAAAGGTTGGCTAACTAAGACATACTGTAAATTTTAGCTCTGTAGTTCCAAGTGACCTTTAATGTGGGGAATGAAATTGCAAAGGTAGATTCTGTTGGGGATTAAAGAACTCAACTTGTTTCTTAGCCCATCTTGTTCAGTAACACAAATCATTTATCACGGCATTTTTTGCATTAAAATTTGTGTATAGTTGAAGTCTAAAGCACAGAGTTTGGAAGGGAGAAAGAACATCTGAGATTACTCATTCCATTTTTCTCATTTAACAGCCTCATGGTGATCTAATTTATGTTCCATGAAATTCTAAGTGTACAATTCAATGACTTCCTAATGAATGGAGAAACAGCACCCCAAAAGCATCTTCGAATGTTCCCCTTGTCTTGTGATCAATATGCACTTGATTCTTGTTCCCACCCCCAGTGCCAATCACTGATCTAATTCCTGTCCCTATAAACTTGTCTTTTCTTGGCATTCTCTGTGAATGGAATCATACAATATGCATCCTTTGCAGCAGGCTTCTCCTATTCAGTGTAGTGCTTCTGAACTCCTTCTATGTAGAATACATCAAGGAGATTCTGTTGTTGTTGCTACTACGAATAACACTACATATGTGGCTATATGTACCATACATGCTGTTAATCCACTTGCTAGCTGATGGGTGTGGATTCTTTTATATTGTCATGTCACTGCGAACAGTTCCATGCTTTTTTGTGTTCTTACATGTCTTCATTTCTCATGGATAGATGTCTAGGGACAGACTGTCTAGATGACTACTAGTTTAATGTTGACTTTTGAAGGATTTCCAGACTTTTGTTCCCCAAATGGCTATGCCATGTATAACATCCCTAGCCTTTCCACCCTAGCTTACAGTGGTCTGTCCTTTGACCAATAGTATTCTAGTGGTAGGATAGAGTAGCTTAACATCATTATCTTGAGTTATAATTCCTTAATGATTAATGATATTGATCACCTTTTCATTAGCTTATTAGTCATTTAGAGTCCAAGTTTCTTTGCATTTTTCAGTGGGGTTGTTTGCCTTCTTATAGAGTGGTAATGGATCATTATATTAGTGTACATATGTCTTATCATTCATGTGAGATAGAAATATTTTCTCTAAGAATATGACTTGTGTTTAACTGGTATAATAGTGTTTTTAATTCCAATTTTAAAGTAATCTAATCATAACAGTTAATCTTTTTTTCCCCCAGCAATAGATCATTGTCTTGGTGTTACTTTTATATATTCTTCCCCAAGTCCAAGGTCATGAAGATTTTCCCTTTTATCCTGCAAGTTGTATTGTATTAGCTCATCCATTTAGGTTTATAATCCATTTTCTGTTCATTCTTTTGGGCAGTGTAAATTTAGATTTTTTGCAAGTGGATATTCGATTGACCTAGCCTCATTTGCTGAAAAGACTGTCTTATTACTGTTGAATTGTCTTTGTCAGGAATCAATGGATCCTAAATATGGAATTTATTTCAGAACTTTCAATTCTCTTTCATTGATCTATATGTCTGTCCTTCTGCCAGCATCTAATGGTATTGATTTTCATAATTTATAAAACAGGAACTGTAAGCTCTGCAATATTATTCTGAGTTTTTTTAAGTTGTTTTGTCTATTATGGCCATTGCATTTCCATATATATATATATTTGGTCTACTTATTAGATTTAAAAAGCCTCTGATGATTCTCGTGTTACTCAGTTTTCTATTTCTGTGACAAAATACCTGAGATAAACAGCTCAAAAGAGGAAAATTTTAGTATTGTTCGTAGTTTTAGTCCATGGTCACTTGACACCATTGCTTCTGAGCCTCTGGTGAAGCTGATGGCAGATGGCAAGGGACATGCGTTAGGCCAAAGGACCAGAAGGAAGAGAGAGCAAGAAAGGACTGGGGACAAGATGTTCCCTTTCAGGGGCACACCCTCAGTGTTCTATTTCCTTCACTAGGTCTCAAGTTCCCACCATCTCCAAATAATGCCACCAGATTATTAACCTCTCAATAGATCAGTCCACTAATGATGGCAGAGTCCCCTGATCTACTATTCTTCCCAAAGTCTTACCCCTGGACTTCACTGGGGACCAATCCTTCAACACATGAGCCTTTGGGGGTCATTCCATATCTGAACAGTGAAATTCTGGTTGTGATTGCATTAAATATACAGACACGTTTGGAGAGAATTGTAATCTTAACCATATTGACTATTACATGAACATGGAATCTCTCCCCATTTACCTATATATCCTTTAATTTTTTTAACCTTTTAGTAACTAAGTATTTCATATATTTTTGTTAATTTTTTATGTTATGAGTAGAAATGTTTGCTTAATTTCATTTTCAGAATGCTTTCCTCCAGTGATGAAATTATGATATATATATATATATATATATATATATATATATATATATCAGTTGAATATTTTAATTTGTTGAAGTGCTTTATTAGTTCTAGTTGGTATATATATATATATGTATATAAAACCTTTTAATTCTCTTCATACAAAATCATATCATCTTGAAATATTTTCCTTCTTGCTTTCTATACTTGGTGCTACAAATTAATTAAGATAATTACTAGTTAAATTTGACCTATTCTAATAACTAAACTCTCCACCCTAATGTTGGTCAGAC
Source organism: Peromyscus californicus insignis (assembly GCF_007827085.1). Taxonomy (NCBI): domain Eukaryota; kingdom Metazoa; phylum Chordata; class Mammalia; order Rodentia; family Cricetidae; genus Peromyscus; species Peromyscus californicus. Next base: position 136,410,744 of record NW_026294595.1, on the reverse strand, counting down.
ATCCTTATTTTAGAAGAAAAGCATTCAATCTTTTGCCCTTGAGTGTGATGCTAACTTTACATGTTTTGTGGATGGCATTTACCAAATTGAAAAATTCCTTTATATCCCTTTTTCCTTTCTCTGATATTTTTATCATAAATATGTATTATATTTTATCACTTTTCTGCAACTGTTGAGATGATTATGAGATTTCTGACCTTTATTCTGTTAATGTGCTATACTGCATTCATTAAAGCTCCAATATTAAACCAACTGGCATTGCTGAAATAAACTTCATTATGCTACAATATAAAACCCTCTTTATATAGTAGTGGGTGGGCTCTGTTTAGTAAAATTTGGTTATATATTCATCAGCAGCAATAATGCTGCCATTGTCTCTTATTGTAATATTTCTTTGAGTTTGATATTAGGACCAAGTCATAGGAGTTGTATTGCTGTGAGAGTTACTTTTGATTGTCATCATGATTGGATTGAGAAGTAGGTATTATACTAAGAAAGCATGCCTCTGAGTGCGTCAAATGGTGATGTTTCCAGGGAGGATTAATTGGGGGAGACATACCTTCCTGGAATGTAAGGACATTATGCTATAGGCTAAGGGTCTAGATGGAATAAAAGAGAGAAAGGGAGCAAGCCACTTGCAACAAACATTCTCTCTCTCTCTCTCTCTCTCTCTCTCTCTCTCTCTCTCTCTCTCTCTCTCTCTCTCTCTCTGCTTCCTGGTCACTGCGATGTGAGCTGTTCTGTTCCACAATGCCCTCTCAGCTATGGTGGCCTGACGTTTCCAAAACCATAACCCAATGAATTAATCATGTGTTCTTAAATTGTTTCTCTCAAGATTTGTCACAGTATCAAATGTCAGAGTAACGAGGATTCATTCATTCTTCTCCTATTTTTTCATTGACTTGTATAAATTTGAACTACTGTTTAAATATTCCTAAATATGGTTGCCATATGAGCAGCTGGTCTCCTACTCCTGCCAACATACCTGCTTCCATACCTGCTTCTCTTTGATACATTCAAGTGTCTAGTGCTAAGCAAAATTAGGGCTGTTTGAACACATGTGCTGTGACAGTTGATCTGATCATTGAAGTGGCTATCTACTGCCTAGTGGTGGGTGAGTACCATGCATAGAGTGGATATACTCGATAAAGGAAACATTCACGTTTTAGGTAGAATGAATAGGGATGGTGCAAATTTTAATTATGCTAATTAGGATCCTGCACAGTTAAAATGTGTGTATTATTTATTTCTAGAGTAGTATTTTCAAACTACATTTGATCATGGGTAACTGAGATCATTAAAAGCAAAACCATGAATAAGAGAAATTAGTATATGTGCAATCTAATGAAGCTGGCTGCAAGATGAATGTCTCTAAAAGACTTTCTACTGTTGATTTTCAGTGTAAGTCAGAGGGTGTTCATGCAGGAAAAAGGAGAAGCTAAAAGATTCACCAACATTTTCCTAAATAATTGTATTTTAGTAATTGGCTAAGGAAAACCCATTTTATCTTTCTTTCACTTTCCAAAATGTATAAAATGTTATTGTGTTTTTCTTAACGAAAATAATTATTTTAAAAGCCAAAGTGTTTGCTATGGTAAGGCAAACAATTTTATTGTTACCAAATGCTATGATTAAGAATGAGACTTTTGGAAACAGACTATTTTCAAATCTCAGCTCAAGCACCCAAACAGCACCATCTCTGCAAGGGACATTGAGCATTTTATGCCTCAGTTTCCTGATTTTGTCAAATGGAAATGATAATATCTACCTGACAGAGTTTCTGTGAAAGTCAAATAAGGTAACAGCCAGAATACATATATATGGAACTTAGTATGTGCTCAATAAATGTTTTCTGTAGATGAAGCCATATTTTCAACACAAGGCACTGAGACTAGGAAAAGAATTTTGACAGAGACCTATGGGTACAAAGGAAGGAGAAACTCATTCATCAGTTAAAACAAGTTCCTCAGAGTGACATTTGGTTTGTTGCTTTCTTGATTGGATAAGTAATTCTCAGTGTGCAGAAGGGTCAGGGAAACTTTGTGGGTAGATGAGAATAAGATATCAAAACCTATGTGAGAAGCAAAATGCGGTGGCAATTTCCAGTAATCTCAGGTCTCAGGGAGCTTCTCCGTAAGGATTATGAGTTGCAGGCCACTCTGGGGTACATAGTGTGATTCTCTCAAAGAAAGGAGAGAGTGAACAGAAGGTGAGGAGGACATTTGATGTCAAATTCTGACCTCTATATACATGCAAATACATGTGCAAATGCACATACATGAACATGTACACATGCAAGACACATTCAGAAAGACACATGAAAGGAGGAATACAAGTATCTCTCTTTAAACCTTAGTAGCCTCAGTGGTGCACACCTATGATCCCAGCACTTGGGAGGATCAAGAGTTTAAAGACATCCTTAGCTATGTACTGAGTCTAAGGCTCCTTGAACTACAGAAAACCCTGCCTCAAAAAAAGAAAAAAAGGGAGGAAGGAAGGAAGGAAGGAAGGAAGGAAGGAAGGAGGAAGGGAGGAGGAAGGGAGGAAGAAAGGAGGAAAAGGGACAGGGAGAAAGAGGAGAGGAGAGGAATGGAAAAAATGGAGGAGAGGGGGAGGGAGGGGATAGAAGAGGAGAGGAGGGGAGGAGAGGGGAGGGGAGGGGAGGGGAGGGGAGGGGAGGAGAGTGGAGGGGAGAGGAGGGGAGGGGAGGGGAGGGGAGGGGAGGGAAAGGGAAGAGAAGAGAAGGGAAGGGAAGGGAAGGGAAGGGAAGAGAAGAGAAGAATAAATTACAATACCACCCCTGTCCAGGTCCAGCCTGTTCTCTCAGCATTGGATCACTGTTTCACTTACACCATGTGGACAATATTTAAAAGCACCCTGTAGGGCACAATGTTGTCCCCGTAGATCCATCATGTCCCCTTTCCTGTGCGGTGCCAGTCTCTCAGGTGCTATGTGCATTGATGTAATGATTCTCAGGTGTGACCTGCTTTGGAGGGCAGTTATTACACACCTAGGGACTCATTGTCTGACCCACATAAATGGTTTGGGAAATCCTGAGAAAGCCCAGAGCTGAAAACAGATTGCAGCTGAAGGTTCAAACCCTTGGCTTGAGATTTCAGGATTTCACCTGATAGCACGCCCCTCATTGGCTCACCCACTTTTTCTCCTGTTTCCCTCCCTTACCATTTTCTCTTGGAACCATTTCTTTAACATATCATTTGACTTGGAGTCCATCCCTGGAAGAATATAAGCCAACACATTTTTTTTTCTGGGAAAACAGAGACCAAATTGTGCACCTGCCTAGATTTGGGCAATGTTCACCTGAGAACTGAAGCTTACTCTCCATCTGTTAGCTGAATCAACATCTCAAGTGGGTATTGCATCTGCCTATAGGCATCTGCCCCACACACAAAAAAAGGGGTGCTAGATTTTTTGATATTAGAAAGTTGACTGTCTCATCAGAGGAATCAGGTCTGAGAGATGTGAGTCACTATCGAAACTCTTTGCTTTGATATCAGAGTCAGCAGGGTGACCAAGGGACCCGGTTGCCCAAAGTCTCTTGAGGGGTCCTGTGGGTCTCCCTCAAATGGTATCTGAGGAAATCATCCTTTGGACAAAGAAGGTCTTGGGACCTGGTACCAGAGTGGAATGCCCTTGCCTTCAATGGGAGGGAGATTCAAACTGGTTACACACTCTTGCTGGCATTAGAGCAGCTACTTTAGAGTAAAGGAGGAGCTAGGGCACAGCATGGCCTTCAGAGCCCTCATGGGGACCCCAGGGCAAGCCATACAAAGGAAACCTGACACATGCCCATCTTCCCATTGGGAGAGACAGAAGTCAACATAGTTGGGAAACTGCATGAGTAAATGCATCTTGAGCTATTTTAAATTCTTCTTTTCTTAAGACACTAGGATTTTCACATTAAAATATCCCCCACTACAAACAACCCTGCATAGTATTGCAACCACTTCTTCTCTGGGGTTGGAGATACAACTTTGGAGCAGGTTATTCTCATTTCGGAATGCATTTATCACTACCAGAGAAATGAAAGGAGGATGCTTTTGGTAGATGCATTTTCAAGAGAGCAGTGAGAATGAAGTTGCTGTAGGAAACAGAAACAATACACATGCTCCTGTCTCTCTCCTCCACCACTTCTCAGTGTGCCACTGTGCTTCTCCCTCTCCCCTGGTTCTTGGGAGGAGCTGGATGCACTGGCAGACAGATGTATCTGACAAAAAGGCGTCTGGCTTTCTGGTGACACTTGCAGTTTATGTCTGAATGGATAAGCTGCAGATGCGGTGGGCCTATGGGAACTGCTGAATCTGCTTTAGCACGCTAATTCTAATCATATGTGAACCATATGTTGACTACACAGCTTAACCTCCACAGTGCCCTCATTCTCTCGCTCTTTGTGATTTCACATGAGGTGGGATACAAACTAAGCAGTTTAGGCCACCAACTTTAAAACTGCTCAGGTGGCCCTTTGGGCATTGTGTTGGTTTGGGGGAAAAGAACGTTTTTAAAAAGGAACTGAGCTGTGAAGGATGTCTGTGCTGCTTTTGCTGAATTGACAATCATAGATCACTGAACCTCTCAGGTTTATCCTCATCCCTTCAACCTGATTATTACAGATCTCCTTGTCAATTCAACCAAACTTAACAGCCAGATAAGAGATGATGGGACTAAGCCTATGTAGATGCTGTGCTTTCTCCCAACAGTCTTGAACAACTGAATGTATGTTTTCTTGGCTCAGCATGGCTATACTCTCTTGGCAGTCATGGGCAGTATAGGAAGCCAGCCCTGGGTTCTTCTTGATCTAGCCCATCATAGGATACTCAAGGATATAGAAAGTGATTCTAAACCCACAGAATCAATTAACCTGGCCTCATAGGAGCTCACAGAGACTAAATTGACAACAAGGGAGCCTGTATGGGACTGACCTAGGCAGTTATGTTACAGTTGTATAACCTGGTCTTTTGATGAACTCCTGACAGTGGGAGCGGAGGCTGTCTCTGACTATGTTGCCTGCGTATGGGACCCTTTCCTCCTACCAGATTGCCTTGTCCAGCCTTAATAGGAGAGGAAGGTACCTCTCATTGCAACTTGATATACCATGGCTGGCTAATATCCACTGCAGGCTTGTCCTTTTATGAAGAGAAACAGAGGAGGAGGAGTGGATGGGGAGAGGGAAGAGGGAAAGTGGGAGAAAGGACTGGGAGGAGAAGAGGGAGGGGAAACTGCCCTCAGGATGTAAAAACAAAAAATAAATGAGAGAGAGAGGGGGAAGGTCTAAGAGGAAGGTCCAGGTCCTGAGAATCTCCAAAAGCTTTGGGGTCTCAATTGATTAACCAAGGATGCTGAAGGAATTGAATGTAGGATAAGAAGGTTGGCTGAGAAACCAAGACAAAGGTTTTATGTTGTACACATTTTTAAGAAGAGAAGAGGTAAAGAATAGCCTAGATCTTAGGAGAAAGCAGGGGCCTACAGCTCATCTCAAGTCCTATAGGAGTGATTTTGTTGTATAGCAATCAGGAGTATAAGAAAGCTGAATAAAAGTCACATTACCTAATTCAGTACCCAATATTGTTAGATTCTATCTCAGTGTTCAGGAGGAAGCCTAAGAGACTATATACTTCCTCGGTTCTGTTTCCTTAATGATCAGAGCCCCTTGAATAAAGGACCCTCAATTAGTCAAGCTGTCATTAGCACTCTTCAAAGATGCAAAGCTTTATTTAAAGCTGTTGTTACATAAAGAGCAATGTGGGTCTTGACAATTCCTTGCATTCACTCCTCTTGTCCTGTTCATGTTTTCTAGGTTTAGGTCTTAGGTGTTCATGCTGTTTAGCAGTATTTAAGTTTAGCTGATAAACATAAGGGTTTTTTCATTCAAGAAAGACACCAGAGATGAGGAGGGAGTGAATTTAAATAATACTTTATGCATTGACTGCCTTAAGCTGGCTTTATGGACATAGAAAGCTCTTATACATGCACAGTCATGTGGAAATCTTGAACCACTATGCATGCTCAGATGTCATCCACATTCCTTTTGGAACCCAAATACTCACCTGCATTTATCTATGTGTTACCTAATTTTGTATTGATTAATTCATTAATCTATATGTGCATAATATGTAATTGGGGTGTTGGAGAACAACTTCCTAGAGTCAGTTTTCCCCTTCTGTCTTTACATGGATTCCAAAGCTCAAACTCAAGTCAACAGGCATGTGGTCAAGTGCTCTCACCCCCTGAGCCATCTCCCAAGCTCTGGACATGACTTGCATTTAGAGTGAGACACTCAGGGTCTGCAGCCTCTCATTTGGACATTGTGATGCTCAGCTGTAGTATGTGCTTCCAGTAACACTGGTCACATTCATTCCTGTCACTCATGTGCACTCTGGGCTATTAAACTCTCCTTCAGAGGTGTGCAGAAGACAACAGATATGCTCATGTCCACCCAAAATTCTTACTCATCCAGGTGTGTCATACACTCATATACATTCCTTTCTTATTTGCACGAATGAGCATCCCTACGTTCAGAGAAAATCAAGGAATATCTGCCCCATCAATGATTCTACATGCTCTTGGGAGGAGTTCCTTCACAGCCTTTGTTCAATTTAATGAAATAGTCCTGGCTTTGTATCTTACCCAAATCATGCCTTATAATCCATTGTCCTCAGATGGATAACCTAACAAGAGGGTTGAAGCCTATGCTACTCTGTTTTTGTAAAGCATGTGCTATGTTATATTTGAACAATGGATACAATCTACAATCACCTCATTCATTCACAAAAAAATTTTTTATACTCTTTGGACAGCTGTTTTAGAGAATGCAATAGAATCCTTCTAAAAGGTGTTCACTCAAGGCAAGGACACAGCATTCCAAGGATAAGGGCTTTTTATTCAATTCACAAACTTTTGAGTAACTTTCACAAAGAGAATCTATATACTTGGCATATGGTTGATATTCAGTAAAGTCTGTCATCTCTATGCACACACTGGCACCTCCTTATAGTCTTAGTTGAAGGGGATGATATGAGATTACTTGGCAGACTCTCCTGGGAAACACTGTTTACCCTGATTAGAGTTTCTGCATCCATCCAGATTTGGCTTTGTGCTTGCTTTCAACTTTAATTCAATCCACTTTGATTCATTTCAACAAATGTTCATTGATCACTTGCTTAGAGTCACGCATGCTCTGGGCACTGTGTGTGTGTGTGTGTGTGTGTGTGTGTGTGTGTGTGTGTGTGTGTGTGACAGAGAGAGAGAGAGAGAGAGAGAGAGAGAGAGAGAGAGAGAGAGAGAGAGAGACAGAGAGAGAGAGAGAGACAGAGAGAGAGAGATGGGGGAGAGGATAGAGTGATTCAGAGATAACTAAGCCACACTTTTGTCAAGGATACAATCAAGTCAGCAAGGCACATATCCTGTCTTATGCTTTTGCAAAATCAACCAGATAATGATGAATGAGTTGAGAATAACTCATTCTGGACAAGCTTCATGGAATAAATATAAGAAAGACATCAGTATTATTGTAAGTCTTTTATAGGTAGAGGTGGTTAGCATTGGCGGGTGTTTCAAATAGAGGAAGAACACGCTGGTGATGGAGAGGATCAGTCATGGGATGCTTATATAATAGCTGTGTGTCTGGATCTATTGGAATTAGTGGGTATCATGAGATGATCACCTGAAAGGAAAGCTGGAAACCAAGGATAAAAGACTTCAGCTGCCAGTGTGAGGAGTTTAGATTGTATAATTTGGACAAAAGGGAAGCTATAGAAGTGCTTGAAGAGAGATGGTATTATATGATTGGAAGCAAAATGCATAGATAGACAGAATGAACAGATGAATTGAGGACAAAAAAAAAACTGAGTCTAGGTAGAAGGTGGGAATGTGCCTGGTCTCAGCATCAGCAATGGGAAGAAGTAAAGAAGGTTGTGGCAAGTGTAACACTGCTGAGTGCCTGGCCACTGAGCTTGTTGGTTGGGGTGAAGAGTGAGATCTAAGTAGATGAGACTTGAGAATGAACCAGATTTAGGATCTGGGCACCTGTCAGACAGCAGTAATATCCTTCAAAAAGGGAAGCCACTAGAAGGAGCAGCAGGTGTATACAGACTGGTTCTGAGATGGATTTTGGGTGTGTCTTATGTATACTGGCACTGAAGTATGTTTCTACAAAGCAGTGGGTTCGAAAATCTGAAAATGGAGTAAGGTATTTTTTTTAACAGACAAAAGTGATATCTGACTCTGCTCATAGGGGAGTTATACAAGCACAATGAATGCTAGTGAGCTTTTCTGTCCTCAGAGTGACTCATCTACCTCTTGTCTTTCTTTTCCAGTGTTTACCAACTGGTTGTCAAGGAGGAGCGACTTCAGAAGTCCCGGAGAGCAGCTGACATCATCGAGTGTTTCTCTGTACCTGTGAGCTACCGGAATGCCTCCAACCTCGATTCTCTACACTACTTTGCTGCAGAGTTGAAGCCCTCCAACCTGCCTGTCACCCAGCCATTTACAGTGGGAGACAACAAGACATACAATGGCTACTGGAACCCTCCCCTCTCCCCATTGAAGAGCTACAGCATCTACTTCCAGGCACTCAGCAAAGCAAATGGAGTAAGTAGGTCATTACTTACCTGGTTTGTATTTTCCCCTTCTCAAATGTGAAGTCTGTGCAACTTTACAGGAGAGTTTAATAAACTGAGGCCTGTAAATGGATGTTTCCTGTCCCAACCACCCAGTCCCAAATACCTGACTCAGAGGCTGGATATGAATTATAAATACTCTGCTGATAGCTCGGGCTTATTACTAGCTATCTCTTTCATTTTTTTTTCTTTTTTTCTTTTTGATACAGAGTTTCTCTGTGTAGCTTTGCACCTTTCCTGGAACTCACTCTGTAGCCCAGGCTGGCCTTGAACTCACAGAGATCTGCCTGGCTCTGCCTCCCAAGTACTGGGATTAAAGGTGTGTGCCACTACCGCCCGGCTATCTCTTTCATTTTAAGTTAACCCACATTCCTTATTTATGCTCTGTCACATGGTAGTACCTTATGTAGCATGGGAAGTCCATCTTCTGCTCCCTCTGCATCTGGCTGGCAACTCCTCTGACTCCGCCCTTCCTCATTCCATCCTTCTCAGTTTGTCTTTCCTGCCTAACTTTATCCTGTTCATCTATTGGCCAGTCAGCTTGTTTATTAAACAACTCATAGTGACATATATTCACACAGTTTACAGAAGGATTATTCCACAGCAGAGGCCCATGAGCCAAGTCCAGCTCTCATGTCTTTTAAGATTTTGAAATAAGGTTGATTTTTTTATTGCTTTATTTTTGTTCAATTTTTGGTTTCAGTTTTATTTTAGTGCCACTATGTATCTTAGTTTGCATATTACCAATGATTGCTTTGATACTTTGATGCTTAAGAGTAAAGTTGGGGAGTTGCAATAGACACTGTATATGTCACAAGGCCTAAAGCCTTTATTTGTATGGCTTCTATGGAAAACATTTGCAAACTTGTATTAGAGTATGAAAAAGGTGCTACACTTGAGAAAGTCATGTGGCCTGGGTTGTGATTCCTTTATCTGTAATACTGATGCCTGTCAGTGTCTGGATGCAGGAGGAACGTGTTTCAGTTCACCTTTAGAATTATTCCTCTTATCACAGCCATGAGTCACATTCAAAAAAAAGAAAGTGACTGTTTTGTATCAAGTGTTTCCTTGGTCTGGTAGTTGTATCCATCAACATCACACATTCACAAGGCTGGAAAGTTTGTAAAGGTCATCCATCACCTTTCCATTCACACCTACCCACCCCTGCATACAATATACTTCAGTTACCATTACCACATTATAGTCAACATTTGTCAGTGCTGAGTTTTGAATGCCTGCAATGACAAAGAACTTACTTGGCTGATTTAGGAGTGGCAAGGTGAGGATTGTGACTCTAAGAAAGCTTTGTAATATAATTATTAATATTTCTTTGATGCTGGCTTCTACCCAGTGGTCTTCAAGTATACTTTTTAGGGGTTTATAGAGCCAAATACAATCACCTTTAGGGTATTTGTTTCTATTGCATACAATCTTTAGCACCACCCACTTACTCACTCTTAAATCACACCCATTGGGTCATCTTGTCTATTAATACTTCTTATAGGTTAGTATTTTCCCATTCAGGGTACTTTCATGAACATATTTCAGGTTTTCATAATTTATCCATCAAGCATATGATGATCATGATTGTGTGCAAATCCCTGTAGTTCATATTATGGTTAGTATGCGCCCTCCAAGAGATTTTAGATATATGAGGAAGCCTGAAGTATGCTGCATCATGTAGTGTCTCTACAGAAGTAGCAGCTCACTGCAAACAAGGACTGAGACCCAAGCAAGACTGGTGTTATGTTCATAGAACAGTTTAGTCTGTCAGTGGCAATCACTGACTGGGGAAAAAAAGAAAAAACCCTGGACTGAGGAACTAATTAACATTTAGAGTGTCCACATGCCCATTTAAATTCCACTTTGATATTTCAGTTCTGTATTTATTACTGGTTCAAGCAACACTCCTCACTGAGTGTATAAAGCTACAAAGAGAAGCTGCCAGCCTGCCTTCCACCTGTCCATCTGGTCCCCACTCTGCACGAAGCACTCTGATGTATTGCGCATGAAGACATAAACATGGACCAAAGCATCTGGGGGCCCATCTTTCTTTCAGATCTCTGAATCCTATGCTGCCCTGTGCATTGCTTCAGCACAACTCTCTGATAAGATGTGGCTTTCTCAGTTCTCAGCACATAGGGAGAAACAGGGTTGTATTTCCTGTCTGCTAATGAGGATGAGGTGCGTATGCCCCAGTCTCATGTTACCATATCCCCACACACATACTGCTCATAGAGCTAGCAATACACTAAGACTACTAGAAACTAATTATCCCAGGTGTTTTTCTAACCCAAGAATGATTGGCTGTGAAAGGGATGTCAGGTGACACAAAACAGCTAGTGGATGATTTTCTCCCCAAATATTACATCATAGCCACTTCCCTGGAGGACATGAGGTTTTGATACATAGGAAAAAACCAAGTCAGGTACTCAAGGTGCATTTGCTCTAGAGGCCGTTCCAAGAGGAGCAAGGCCAAATACCTGTGCCTTCCATTCCACATCATCTGTTCTACCATTGTGGAATTATAATTTCTAGCCAAGGTATACAGCAGGAAGAGAATTGGACACATGCTTATTCAAGGTTGTCTGAGTATGCAGTTGGACTCACAAAAACAGAGAAAGGAAAAGCAGTCAGATGTGGGCACTCAGACTGATTTTTTTTTCTGGCAAAGAAGGTACACATTGCTTAAAATTACTGTCTTTAATATTAAGTTGTACTGAAAAAAAATGAGCAAAAAGGTCATAGGAGCAGAACAGCTATCCCCACTCTAACAAATCTCTGTCTGGCTCCTTTCCTACTCTGTGTATCATAGAGGCCAAGAGACAATGCAGTTAAACCAGGAGGGCTTTGGAGAGTGATCAACCACAACCTCCAACCAGCCACATTCATTGTTCTTGAGAAAATACATCAGAAAGACTGCTCCTTGGTACACCGAGCCACCTCCATGCCCTGCTTCTAATAAATCATTCAAAGAACAATTGACTAGCAATGAATCAAAACAAAGAAACCAAGAATAGAGAAGAATGGAATAAAAGACCCACAATGAGCAGGAAACTAATTAGACACTGCATTAATGCTAAATAATCACTCCAAATACTCGACAAAACAGAAGGTTAATATAAAAAACAATTACTTAAAGAGGAGATGCACAATGTAAAAATTAACAATTGTGATTTGGGTCCAAAATTCACTGTCATGTTAGCAAGAAATTAGAAAAGGGTTAGAGACTGAAATATGTGAATAAAACTCTCTACTTTTCTCATATAAGACAAAAGCAAATGAATAACCACTGTCGTACTCTAGATACTGAGGATTTTTGAAGTATAGCTTTTAAACATACAGATGGTCTTCTGATAATAGAAAGTAAAATAGTAACAATATACAAAGAAACACAGGAAAGACTGTGGTTGATATATTGTGCACCCCAATAAACTTATCTGGGGATTAGAGAACAGAACAGCCACTATATTACATTGAGGTCAAGCAGAGTTAGCACACGCCTTTAATCCAAGCCTTCTGGAGGCAGAGATCCATCCAAATCTCTGTGATTTCAAGGCCACACTGGAAACAGCCAAGCATGGTGACACACATCTTTAATCCCAGGAAGTGATGGCAGGAAGCAGAAAAGTATATAAGGCATGAGGACCAGAAACTAGAGACTTTTAAGCTTTTGGACTTTTAGTAGCAGTTTGGCTGAGATCCATTCGAAGGAGGGCTCAGAGACTTCCAGTTTGAGGAAACAGGATCGGCTGAGAAGTTGGAGATGTGAGGTTAGCTGTGGCTTGTTCTGTCTCTCTGATCTTTCAGAATTCACCCCAACCTGGCTCCCTGGTTTGTTTTTATTACTAAGACCTTTAAGATTCATGTTACAAAAGACAAAAGCGGGGTTGGGGATTTAGCTCAGTGGTAGAGCGCTTGCCTTGCAAGCGCAAGGCCCTGGGTTCAGTCCTCAGCTCAGGTAAAACAAAAAACAAACAAATAAACAAAAAAAGACAAAGGCAATTATAAAGAAACATGAAAATCAGCAACTTGAATGGAAAAAGAAAACATTAGGCTTTGGGATGTAAAGAGAAAGTAATGTTACTCCTTCATAAGAGGAGACAATGGCTTTGATAAAGTCAAAAACAGGACTCAGTAAACCTGTTTTTCATTACAATGCTTAAAGCAAAGGATGTGTCAAAGTCCTTTGGAACTAAAGAAAATAGGGAGAGAGGCGGACTTGTTACAGAATAGTTGTGGACCAGGTTGAATAATTTACTACTAGCCAATTCCGTTCCTTCTTATCCTACCTGCAAGCTTTGTTCAGGACAAGGTGAGAGAATTTAGAATCCAAGAATGTCCATTCTGTGGATATTAGGATAGTTTATCAGCTTAGCAGATGATGGTAAATTCAGCCTTTAAAGTCAGACTGCTTACATACAAAACCCTGGTGGCTGTGTGACTTTAATTAAGCTATTAAACACATTAGATACGGTTGATTAATTAAAAGAACATCTATCAAGCACACACTATTTGTCACAAAGGCAAAAAGAAAAAGTTCTGGAAAACTGCACTGAGCAGACAAAATGCTGCCTGCATAATGTTTACATTCTAATGGGGAAGAAAGCAAACTAAATAAGGGAAATAACTTACCAAATGACACTTACTGGTTTTAGTAGTGTGGATTCAATCATTAAGTACTGACTGAGAATAAAGACAGTTTATAAGTTTTAGAGAGGTTATGAGTGGCATGTGTTTTCCCAGACTCATGCATGCTATAGAAAATTTGGACATGGCAATGCATAATAAGGTTTTTCAGAGCCTCTTCAGGTGTTTGCATGAAATCTGTTATCCTCTAGTACTCAAGTTGAAATTTTGTCTGATTAGTGATCTTGTATTTGCCTGTTGATGTGTTCTTGATAATAAAAGGCATTTAAAGTTATGTCACCAGAGTCTGAATTTCCATTTATTGTAGACTGTGAGTTGTGGTTCTCAGCCATTTTATCCTGGAATGTCAGCATCTAGACTTCTTAGGAGTCAATCCATAGTGCAACCATATGTTTTAGATGTAGCTATATAATGACACTTTAGAGTTAGGCAGAGTTTGAAGTGTCATGTAATCTAGACCAGAAGAAGAAAGAAATATCCAATGAAGTATTCTCAGCAGGGTGTCCCCATGATTACTGCAATTCTATGAAATGAAAGTTGGTTGATTCCTTCATGGCGTAGGTAAAATGATTAGAACTTTTTTCTTACATAAAGACCAGTTATTTCTTCCTACCTCTTATCTCCTAGTCACTTTGTTTGCCTTGAACAAATCAAATATTTTTCTATCAACCTTTCAAAGGAGGTAATGTGTAGTACCCACTACCCACCCTTGGCCGTGGTATATAGGTATGTAACATGCTGATCCTCTGGTCCTTACATCTCTGTCATCACAGTTTCTTTGTTACCTGATGTTAGGCTTCTTTCTTCCAAAGACTTCTTTAAAAAGGTTTCCCAAACCAATACAATGTGTCAAAACATTTTAACTACTTCTATCTTGAACATTTCCTAAGAAGTTATCAAATATTTCAAGACAGATTTCTCACTTTGGATCCTTGATACAAGCTGAATCTCTTCCTTTACTATCTGTACAACCTCTTGATTTTAGGCTTCAGTTTCAATGTCCAATCCTCCAATAAGTACTCAGTCAGGTTACCTAAAAGCACACACCAGTATTAACGGGTTAGCATCTTAATTTCTTTCATGACACTGGATTTTAAATTTACATATATTTTTGTATATTGCATGCCTTTCCCAATAGACTGAAAACACCAGAGTGAAGAACTCTGTCTCAACCTTTGTTGCTGTGCTATTGCTGTTTCTGTCTTATTTAGTCGTTCTTATGTTTTAGGATTTTGTTTGGATTTTTTGTGCTGTATTTCCAATGCTGTGTTCAATCTTCAACCTAGAGTAGGCACTCAAAGTCATTTAATTAGTTGAGTGATTAATTAATACAGTATGAATTATTTCTTAATGTGAGTCTCAGTTTCCTTATTTATGAGTTGAATTGGTAATTCATGCTTAATTGCTATTTCATGGGATGCCTAAGAAAAAAAGATCTTGGTGATAAAAGGCATTTAAAGTTATGTCCACAGTCTGAATTTCCATTTGGTGTAGAATGAGAGTTGTGGTTCTCAGCCATTTCAGCATGGACAGATGAACCCTAAAGGACCTTCCTTCCACTCTGGTAGTTAGACTTTCCACCCAGATGTCTCATTTCCCAAGCTCCGGGAGCCTGGACAGCCTTGATTTCCTCCAGACTCTACTAACAACACCCAGAGTGGCTGTCTCAGTGATAAACAGCGGGTGGGTAACAGTTTCATTGTTCCTTTCTCTCACTTTCTCAGAATGAGCACTGCTGAATCTCTGGTTCTCTGCATCCCCACCACCATTATCCATGATTGTGAAGTTGAAAGGACCATAATTAAGGGTTGGATGCAAAACAAATGTGGCAAATTCATGCAAATATCTATTAGAAGCCATGTTGTGTTGGGCAATGCCTGTGTGCTTGTTCTGTTTACTTTTCCTCACCATATCCTTTCTGTCCTGGAGGGTGCATTTAACATGGATGATGCCTCTGCAGAATGCTGGGCTAAATAAGAGAAGCAGGAGGCAAGAGAGTACTTGTTCTTTTTCTTCCTCTTCTAGCTCTTGAACTCAATTGCCTCTTGAGAGCAGTGGGAAGCCAGTTGCTGTGTTGAATGGATCACCATGTTTGTGGTATAATCACATAATAATAGTTGGGATCGTCTAGGTAGGGCTGGGTTAGGGGGCAGTTCTATGCCTCTGAATGAATTGGAAGAGATTATATTTAGTTGTACCCAAGCACTGTGAAAAGGATGTTTACATGTGGATGGGTTTTTGAAACTTGGTGGG
Organism: Peromyscus californicus insignis; assembly: GCF_007827085.1. NCBI lineage: Eukaryota > Metazoa > Chordata > Mammalia > Rodentia > Cricetidae > Peromyscus > Peromyscus californicus. The sequence goes on along the minus strand of NW_026294595.1, from coordinate 136,395,205 downwards.
ATAGAAAGCATTGAGTGTTGAACATCAGACAGATTTGGTTTTGAATTATGGTTCTTCTTAACTATATGAGGATATATCTTATGGTTAATGATCTACATCTCAAAAATTTTGTGGAGAGGAAATGATACAATGTACATTTCAAGCATCATGTTGCATCACAGTTGTAATGTTTATTCTTTTCCCTTTTGCTGTTTTTTTCTTTCCCGAGGGAGGGGGTGGGTAGAACATCTTCCTCTGTTATATTCCAGTCTCTCCTGTAACCTCCACATAGAAGCACATCCTTTCCTAACTCCAGGCAACCTCTGGACTCTTGTCTACATGCAGCCACTTCTCAGACTAAAACATGATCTGCTCCAGACTTCCTTCTTATTTTAAGTTTTTTTTTTTTTTTTTTTTTTTTTTTTTTTTTTTTTTTTGGTTCATGGTTTCCAGCCTGACATCTAACCCATTGAATAGTTTACTTGTTTTTGTTTGTTTCCACCTCATATTCTGAATCTTTTGTTAATGATTAGCAAAATGTCATAGACAAAATCTCAGGTGGACCAATGTATGAGCAAGACCCAAGTTCAAGCAGATTAGAGTTGAGACCACGAAGATGCTCATATGGCCGTGCTGAATGCTCTATTAGGCTGCTTATATAGAAACTTCTGTATTAGTTAAGGTGAACTAATAGTTCTATAACATTGGACAATAAAATTTCAGCGGATTACTGGAAAATATACTTTACAGTTCCGCTTTTTATCCAAAATGAGCCAGCAAGAGTTTCGAGAATGGCTCAGTGGCTAAGAGCACTGGCTGCTGGTGCACAGGACCCAAGTTCAGTCCCATGCACACACATGGTTCCACACAGACATCTGTAACTCCATATACAAGGGATTTAATACCCTCTTCTGACTTCCATGGGCATCGTTCACATGTGTTACCCATATATTTTATTTGTGCAAGCAAACATTTATACACATAAAATTAAAATAAATAAATCTTTGAAAATATGTCAGCAGAATCGATCTGCTTCCCAGGGGCTAGGGATAGCGGGTTGTCTATCCCAATACAATTTTCAAGTTAGAGAAAGAGAAATGTGGTAAACAGGCATTGCCTCTAGAAGTTTACATACAAAATGACACATAGCACTTTGAAAATCATTTGGCTGATCACATGGTCACACACAAGTTCAGAACGAGTGAGCCAATGTCTGTTTATTACGTGCCTCAAAGAAGAATTGGATGGATGGATGGATGGATGGATGGATGGATGGATGGATGGATGGATGGACTACCAGTATATTCCCCTGGAATTGCACCTTTAATGATCTCATCCTATGAAGAAATCTTGGCTTCAACTTTTCGCCGATCCTCCTTAGAGAACTGGTGTTGGGATACCTGGTCCTCAATATACATTGTCCCACTCTGAATAGCAGTAGTTCTTCCCAATGTTGTCATCTAGTGCCATTGAGAAGTCTCAGGAAACCTTTGGTGATCTGCCCCACCCACCAGTTGCTGAGCCAAGAAACAGAAAGAAATCTTGAACTAAAGACCTCATAATAATTTTTTTTGCTGACACCTTACCATATTCCAATATCAGGAACATATTTCTGGTTTTTATTAACTCTGCAGCAGCCCTTTGGAAGTTAAATGGGTACCAAACTGGACATTTGGAATATAGATTTATTGCAACAAACTGGAAATCATCCATCTGATAAGTGCCCTGGCACATATCTGTCTCTAGAGTCAAGGCTTCATTCCCAGTTTACCTGCCCAAGTCTTCTATTAGGTTTGAGTGGATTCTGTTTTCTGGGGCTCCCCTACCCTCTCAGGCATCTCTACTTCCAAGACTCCTTTCTGTCCTTTGAGTTTTATCACATGCTCTTAAGAACTCTCTACTTCTGTTAGTGCCCTTCTGGGGGCTCCAACGACTCTCCTCAGGTAAGAAGAAAATTCCCCTAGTGTCACCTTGTACAAATACCAAGATGAGTTCTCCCAGGTTGCTAATTTATTTTCACATTCACTTACAGTTCATACAGATTTTATTATCATGGTACGAGGCCTGAGGGAGCAAGAACTTTTTCTTTCACATGCAAATATACTTTAAATTCATTTGGAGATGGAGATGAAGGTTACCCAAATGTTGACAGCTGATAATCTTGTCAGCTGTGCCTACAGGCTTCAATGCTCAGATCCAAAATCCAAGGCATCTCATGGAAATTGCAGTCAAATCTTTCATGTGGTAAGGTCTATACATCTCTTGGGTCCTCCAAAGTAAGAGAATTGGGAAGCCTGGCCTAAATGCCCCTTAATAATTAAAAAGTAGTAAAAGCTTTGGACTTGGAGAAATGAATTCCTGCATTTAAGAATAACTTGAATACAAGTTGTACAAGAATACAACTTAGTTGTATCATTTATTATCTACACGAGTGAGAATTTAAATGGCAAAGCTGGGTGTTCTCATCTGTCAAATTGGATGAGATGTATCCTCCTCAACTCGTAGGGGTTCATGCAAGAAGTGATCAATAGGTGATAATTCCTTGTGAACGCCTAAGGACCTCTTAAATCAAGATACAGGTACCAATTTGAAAATATAGTCAGTGTATGTGTGGGTTGTGTTGATTCAGCATGCATCCATATAAAATAAATGTCTAAGGGCTCTCAAGATGGCTCAGAAAGTAATAGTGTCTGCCACCAAGCCTGATGACCTGGGTACAATCCACAGGTTGCACAAAATAAAATAAATTAAAATATAAGTAGATGTTTCTATAGGTGTGTGTATATGCATGCATGTATGCATAAATGAGTATATATATATATATATATATATATATATATATATATATTCATATTGTTAGAAACTTTAAGTTAGCTTAGGAACCTTATAACAGAAGTAAGAGTCTTTGATTCAGAAATCTAGTGTAAAAGTTAATGAATCATTTTTTACCTCTTGAGCTCATGGGAAACCAGGGCAAAAAGGATTATGTGGCAGGCTTACATAGTTCCTCTTATCTGATAGAAGCAAGGACTCATGTTTTTCATAAAATACATTAAGGGGAATTTTCACATATTTGCCTACATAAAAGACCTGGAGGAGACACTGGTTGGTATCATAAGACTTTTTTTTCCCCTCAAACACTCAATTAGTCTTTTCTATATCAATTCTGTGAAGTCTGAGGTTACAGTATTAGAATTTAATGGAGCCATTTGCACTCAAAGATTCTGTTTCTTGTGCTATAAAATGGCATTCATTCTACTAATTAATGCTATTAAAGAAGATTAATGGATTTCCAGGTTTGTCTCTTTTCGGCATTTTTGATGATCATTCGAAGCATGGGCTTGCATAGATTGTCCACGATCAGCTATGCAACCTTAGGAAACAACATGTACTCTCTAAGTGGCTTGTGTAGAAACTATTGATGCCTCTGGTGTCAGTTCTCTGAGAATGTTTGTAGATCCTAAACAAGATACATGAAGATGGTGTTGGTGCCTGGCATACGGTGGCTTATTGTCAGACATACTTATTAGACTGCCCCAGATGCCATGTGAGGGACAGAGGGTGGAGGTGCACAAGCAGAAGCCTACACAAAATCTGTGGGAACATTTCCTTTTAAAATTCATCAATCGGACTTGAATAGATTATGGGAATGGTGCAGGAGGAGAGTATTCGGGAAGAATAAACAAAACCAGGTGGGGCCAGAATGTACAAAGACACCATCTGGACATCAGGCTCAAGACAGAGAGAGAAGAAGGGAGATTGCAGAGGAAAGATGTTTTGCTGTATTTAGAGACTAATGGAGACTGGGCACAAATCTCCTGCAGGCCCTTCTGGAGGCTGAACATTTTATATCCTGGCTCTCACCTTTACAAACTCAAAACTTAATTTATTAGCTGACAAAATAAAAAGATTGAAATGAAACAAACCTCTAAGAGACTTGATGAAACAACAGATAGTGAGTGGTTTTTTTTCAAGCTTGTGTTTATTCTTTGAGAATTTCATGCAATATAATTTTATGATATTCGTTCCTTTACCCAACTCCTCCCAGATTCTTTTCTTCCCTTCCCACCCAAATTCATGTTCTTTCTATCTAAAAAGGAAAAAAGAGATAAGGAGGCAGGGAGGGAGGAAAAGAGGGAGGGAGGGGAGGAAGGAGGGAAAGAAATCCATGGAGCCCATATTTTGGCCACTTACTCCTAAGCATGGCCCTGCCCTGGATGTGCTTGATTTACCCAGGGTCACTCCTTTGAAGAAAACTGGTTTTCCCTCGCCCAGCAGGTGTCAAATGCCCTAGCTTCTTGGCTAGAGGTGGGACTTTGTTTCTGCTCCCCTCCTCTGTGCTGAGATCTCTGTCCGGCTAGAGCTTGGGCACGTCTTGTGCATGCTGCCACGGCCTCTGTGGCTCACATGTGCATCTGCCCTGTTGTGCCTGGAAAACCCCCTTTTCTTCAAGTAGCCCAGCCCCTCTGGCTCCTTCACCCCTGCTTCCGTGTAAATCCTTAACCCTAGAGGAGAGGGGTATGATAAACACACCCCGCTTAGGCCGGAGCACCTCAAGTCCCTCGATTTCTGCATGTTGTCCAGTTGTGGATCTTCGCATTAATTACCATCTGCTGCAAGACGCAGGTTCTCCGATGAGGGTTGAGTGGGGCGCTGATGTATGGGTGTAGCAGTGTGTCATCAGAGCAGCATGTCATCAGGAGTCATTTCATTGCTATGCTCACGTAGCAGATTGTTTTTAATGATCTGTTGTTCTGTCCTCTCCAAATTCCACCCTCAGCCTTCCTTTGCTCAGTGAAGTTCAGGCTGTCCAAGGCTTTTCAAACCCCTTTCCATGTCCAGTCATTACCAAATCCTATTTGTGCTTTACTTTAAACTTCTCTCCAATCCATATTTTCTCAGCTCCAGTGCCTCTGTTGTATCTCAGATATCCTTATGTCTCAACTGGAAAACTAACAAGTCTCTATTTTTTTTAAATTACTACAACCATGATTTGTTACCTTAGAAACACCCTCCAACCACAGCAAGCACGGGGTGTTTCTGTAAGTGTTTTCATTTCACATGAACCAGGCAAGACTCTGAGAAGCCATACATTCCAGAATCAAGACTGAGCTGTTGTTTTGACATGGCCCCTTACAAAACTTCAGGATGTCCTCTGCATTTAGTGTTCTCTTCATCTTGGGGCTCCACTCCACAAAGTGGCTTTGTAGAGAAATGTTGCAGGACCAAAGTCGACAAGAGTCCCTTAAAGTTGTCCCAAGTCCCCCATGCCACACTTTTTCTCCTTCTTCTAGTAGACATGGCCAGGCTTGCTCCCCTGTGCTGCCTTAGAACACCTGCCGGCCCTGCAGTTAACATCTAAAACTAATGAGAAGCTGTACTAATAACAATTATCATAATAAATTGGCCTTTGATTACATCTGTCACCTGAGAATTTCAAAGACTTTACAAACATCAATTAGTAATTACAGCTCCCTAGATTGCTTTCAGAGAGCAGGGATCATTAAGGTCAAGCACATGTTGTGCGGGGAATCATGAAGGGCAGCTCCGGCTTAAGCTGCTTCAGATCTAGGAGTCTCTGGCTCTTGATGGAAAACTTAAGCCCTTCTCCATGATGCTCAGAGGAAACACACTTCTGACATCATAATTAGGGGACAAATTTTATGACCAATACATAGCCCCGAGTTCCTATTGCTGAGGAATGGGGACTATGAACTACAGCCTCGGAAGGCAGTTTATAGATTGCCCAGTTCCATTCTTGTGCTAGAAAACAAATTGAGATGCAAACTGTGGCTTCATTACAGTTCCTCCCAACCCTCACCCCATACACACATTTACTCTTTAAAGTATGTCTTCCTTTGTCTCATAAAGTCCCCAGCTGTGTAAGGGAAGTTTGATGATGGTGACGATGGTCCAACAGCCATTTACTAAGGGCTTTCTCTGAGTCAGTAGGTGATGAATGAGATACAACCCTGTCCTCAGGGAGCTCATAGTCCAGTAGAGAAGACAACCATGAAAACAAATGTGTACAATAAACTGTTCCAGGAATTACAGCATCAGAAGACCCAGGATATTGCTTGGAGGCAGATAGGAAGAGCTGTAGAAGAGCAACATTTGAGTTGACTGTGGAAGTCTAAGTGCCTATTTCCCACAGAAAATGAGTTAGGAGAAGGCATGTCATATACATTCAGCATATGGACCAAGTCCAAAGATGGAAGGACTCCCTGCTACGTTTGTGGAGATTTAGTGAGGTTGTCTGTGAGACTTGGAGAGAAGGTAAGGGGCAGAGACTAGACGATGGAAGCCTTGCCTACCATGCTAAAAAGAATGAGTTATTTTTCTGACAAAAATAGGGAATCTTTGCAAGCATTCTGGGAATAATCTCAGCATTAACTTGTTACAATCATGTAGGTACGTGTATATCCCTATTTCAGGCACATGCAAAGTTCTGTTTATCCTAGTGAGATGTGTAGAGGTCACGGTTCTCATTTGACAGATGCACTCACTCTCAGGAAGGAAGTTTAATCAGTTCCCTCAAGGTCACTCCACTAATGATACAGAAATAAAATTTGAATGCCAATTTTTTTATTATTGGTGGCATGGTTAGTATGTTAAGGCATGATACCATTAATGACAGGGATAGGGAAGTCTCCTGTTTTCACAGCCTTAACATTCTAGTAGGTATTATAGAAAGTGACATTCATACGATATACAAATAATTTCATGTGATGATGATGACATCAGTAGACTGTGGCATGGATTGGGATTCTCATTGAAGATGTCTTTGAGGAAGCGTAGAACAGAATGAGAATAATGAGAAGGTGGAGAACCAAAGCCATGCCAGGTAAAGGGGACAATGAACAGAAAAGCCCTGAGGAGAACAGGGTGCATTGTGGGATCATATAAGTAAGATCTGCGTACCTCAGAGGGAATGCTAAGAAGGAACTGGAGAAGACAGTGGTGGTACCTGTGCAGGGCAAGACAAGTGGAGTGGAAGTGTTGGGATTCTGTTTGGGAACCCATTGAGAGTTTTAAACAGAATGGTGACACTTAGGTAAATCATTTATTCTCATATGTGAACATGTAAGTTACAGTATTTTTAAATTGTGAACATTGTTGTAATAAAGAAATACATATGTAGGACACACCAACATATATATATACATATATATGAGAAAGAATATGTTTTTCAAATAAATGTATGTGTGTGTGTGTGTGTGTGTGTGTGTGTGTGTGTGTGTGTGTGTGTGTGTGTGTAGTGTTGGAAGCGTATCTTCAGAGTAAGTTGCCAGGAAATAGATGGTCAGTTCCAATGTTCTAATGATTGGTTGCTGTGCATTTCTGGTACTTGTTGCTAAATCTCCTTCCCTGTGGGCTGAATCAGTTACTGTTTTCCTTTTTCTGTCTATCTCTGTCTCTCTATCTTTCTGTCTCTTCCTGTGTCTCTCTGTTCCTGTCTTTTCTTCTTTGTATGTGTGCATTCATGTTTGTCTGTTTGTGCGCATATACACTTGTGTATAGACAACTGTGTTCATCTGTGTGCATGTATGTTGTGATGGCTGGTCTTCGTTGTCATCTGGATACACCTGGGCCGAGAGAATCTCAATTCGAGAATGGCTTCCATCAGACTGGCCTGTGAAGCATTCTCTTGATTGTCAATCCATGCAGCAGGGCCTAGCCCACTGTGGGTGGTACTATCCCTCTGCAGGTGGGCCTGGATAGTAGAAGAAAGGTGGCTGAATATGAGCCTGGCAACAAGCTAGTAAGCCGCATTCCTTGTGGTTTCTGCTTCAGTTCCTGCCTCCAGGTTCCTGCCTTGAGTTCTTAGTTTGTCTTCTCTCAATGACAGTCTGTAACCTTTAAGCTAAATAAACCCTCCCCCCTGCAGGTCGCATTTTACCATCGCGTTTATCACAGACAGAAGGAAAACTAGAACGCATGTCTGAGTCTCAAGTTGATGTCCAGTATCTGACTCAATCATTTTTCACTGTAGTTATTGAGGAGGTGAAACCATGGAGCTTGCTGATTCAGACTAGTCTAGCTAACTAACCAAAGAATCCCTTGTTCTCCTCTTCTCAGGCCCCGGGGTTACAGGTGGTCTGCCACACTTGCCTGGTTTTTGCAGTGGTTCTGTAGATCTGAACTTCAGACATAATGCTTGGAGAATAAACACTTTATACACTGAGCCATCTCTCTGTCCCCAATTGCCATTTTCCCCATCACCTATAGGACTGTTTCTGGCAGCCTTACCATAAGTTCACAGGGTCTAATTTTCATGTGTACCAAATTTAATATAAAATTGTTTCTCAATGTAGCACTACCTTACCTTCTTTTTACTACAAGTTAAATTGATGTAATCTGTATCTGAGATATTTTAAAATACTTTCTGAGTTGCTTGTTTAGATCATTTGCCCAGTCTCAGAGTGTTTTACACCTTTTCTCAATCAGTTTCCAAGTTATTTATACATCACAGATATGAACTCTTCCTCTGGGTGATGTTGCAAGTTTCTCAGTTTGTTACTCATCTTTTGACTTGACTAAAGTGTTTTTGTCACAACAAATAAAATGCAGTCCAATACATCATTTTGATTTATTTCCTAGCATTCAACACTGAGCCATAGTTAAAAAGCCTTTTATATCCGGACACAAATGAATCCAGCTGTGGTTGTTTCTAAGTCTTATGTGGATTTCTTTTAATGTTTAGATTTCTGAAGATCAGTGCTTATTTTGGGGTGCTATGTAAAGTATTATATTAGTTACTTTTCTAATTATTGTGACCAAACATCTAACAAGAAACAGATTAAGGGAGGAACTATTTATTTGGGCTTATGTGTTAAAGGAATAGAGTACCTGAAGGAAAATAATGGCACCTGGGTGTAGAAACAGGTGTCCACATTGTAGCCACCATTAAGAACCAGAGAGTTTGTGATTTCTGTAATGGTCTCCACATGTTGCAAAGAGAAGTTTCCTTGAGGGGGCAGGGATGGGGAGGGACTAGACTCATCTGTGTGTAAAAGGTCAAATATTTAGAAAACCACAACCAATCAAAATGCATAGTTGTGGAGCCCAGTCTCACTGGCTATATCTACAAAACATTCCCCCACCTAAGGCTCGGGGGCCATTGCTAAAGAGAAGGCAGAAGGATTTTAAGAGCCAGAGGATAAGGGAGTTTTCTATAAGATTATATTTGCTAGTAATGTCAGATGCTACACATAAAAAGTCTTCTTACCAACATGACCACTTAAGCATGAGATGAACAAGGACACATCAGTAGACATGCCAGAGTGTACTGGGAAAAGTCCCCAAGCCCTCATCACTGTATAAAGAAATATGGACAACTAAGGCCCACTGAGAGCCTATCCTAATGTTTTTTTTAGTATTCTGCCAATGTATTTTTATAGTGGTTTCAGAGTACTGTGTTTGTCTTTGGTCTTTGATGAACTGAGTTGGTTTTTATATGGGGTGACAGCTAATAGTCAAGGTTCAGCCTTTACGTAGGAATATCCAATTTTCTCAACAGTATTCATTGAAATAACCACCATCTCTACAACGCACGGTTTGAGTGAGTTTGTCTGGATTCAGTTGCTTGCAGATGTGTTTGTTTCTAGGATCTTAATTCTGTTCATTAACCTATGCATCCATTTTTGTGCCAGTACCATGTTGTTTTGGTTATGAGGCTTCTATAGTATGACTTCAAATTTGGTGTTGTGAGGTCTTCAGTTTTCATATTTTCTTTAGACTGTTTTGGTTGTTCGATTCCTTTTCCTACATGAACTTTAGGATTTTCCCTGGTCATATGAAGAATGGCATTAACTTTTTAATGAAAATTGCATTAATTGTGCAAAGGGCTGTGAGTAATAAGGACAGTTTAACAATTTTAATTCTTCCAACCCATGAACATAGAAAGCCTTTTGTTGTTGTTGTTTCTTTGTTTCTTCAATTTCATCTGTTTAGTTATAGCCATTGTAAATGTCTTTTACTTCCTTGGTGAAATGACTTCTGTGTTTTTAAAGTGCTTTCAAAGGTGATTGCCTCTTTGTATTTGGGGGCTTCTTTCTTAGCATGCTAGCTACTGGTTTAGAAAACTGTTCCAAGTTTGTGTGTTGGCTTTGTGTCTTTCCTCCTTACCTAATCTCTGTGTTGTTTATAGTAGTCTTTTGCAAATGGATAATTTGGTATTTCCTCTTTCCATTTGTATATCTTGTATTTCACTTGTCTGATTTCTCTGTTCTAGTGCAAAATTGAATAGGAGTGATGAAGGCAAACCTAGAAGGCATATAATCCTAGCTATATAAGAGGCCAGAGCAAGAAGATCACAAGTTCAAGACCAGAGGTAGCTACGGTATGAATTTTAAGATCAATTTGGTCAACTTAGAAAACATCTGTCTCAAATTTTTGAAAGTTGAAAAAAAGAGAAGGTAATATAGCTCTGTGGAAAAGTATTTGCCTAGCATTTCAGAGGCCCCAGGTCCAAGCCCCAGGACTTGAAAAGAATAAAATGTGATGAGAATAGATACTCTTTAATTTAATACATTTGAAGGAATACATTCTGCTTTGTTCACACCCAGTCTGATATTGGCTGTGAGTTTATTATATTTTGATTTTATTCTGTTGAAGAGCCAAATTCTATACCTATTTTTTAGGGATTTTGCAACAAAAGAATGTTAAATTTATCAAATGTCTTTGGTTTGTATGTTTATTTTTGTATCTTTTGAGATGAGCATAGCATCTGTCTTTGATGATATTGTTGTGGTGTATTTCATTTCTATGACAGAACCATCCTTGCATTCCTAGAATAATTCCAATTCAACTTTGGAGGGCATCATTTTCAATAGCTATTGGATTCAATTTACTACTGTTTTGTTGAAAAGTTACTCTAGGGTCATTCAAGATGTTGATGAATGATTTCTTTCTGATTTTCTCTTTCTTGTGCTGCGTCCTTATTTGTAGGATAATAAAAATCAAAATCAACAAAGAAACATCAGCATTAAACTATACTACAGAGTGATTGAGCCCTTATAGGTCATTTCAACCAATAACTACACAACACACATTGTTTTTATTATCACATGGGAATTATTTGATATTTTTCCCCTATTCCTTAAGTGATTTTTGGCTTAGTAGTTATATTATGCTATTTAATATTACCTAGTTAACTTCCCCAGAGCTCTATATATTCTTTCAGTACATAGATTCAAGCTTATTTTACTTCCAGTAACCTCTTGGATTATTATTTACCTGTCTAAACATTTTTCTGACTAATAGGGGAATCTATGTATGCATGTGTGGTATATTTTTGTCTTACTTTTTGGCCACTTTTTATGACTCTTGATTTTTCTCTTTATTTCATTTTCATAGTCATTGTTTGGTTTTTCTCTTCAAATGCTTATTAGATTTCTTTTTGGGATCCTTGTAATTAATCATCCATTCTGAAATGATTTTCTTTCTTTCTTTTTTTTTTTTACTTCCTTATGAGTTGAACTAACTCTCTTTGCATTTTTTCCCTCTGATTTCTGTAACATTTCTGCTTTTAATTTGTCTATTTTATAAACCAAAGTTTTTTCCAGAATATTCAATTCATTGTAAAATGTTGTGTTACCTTTGTTTTCCCCTTTTGCCTGTTTGTTTTTCTGATGGGAACACTTCCATTATCTGCATGTGGTTGCTTTATTATTTATTCGGGATTTTATTGTGCAGATTTAAAGTGGCTTACTAAATTTACAATTCACAAACACTCTGATCTGACATGATAGTGCAATATAAGACTTAAAAGATTATTTATCCTATGTGTATAAGGGGCATGGGTGTGAACACATGTGGAGATCAGAGGACAATTTTCAGGAATCTCTTTTCTCCTTCCACCACGTAGAGTCATAGAATTAAATCAGGTCATTGGGCTTGGCGGCAAGTGCCTTCACCCACTGAGGCTTCTAGCGAGTCCCTGCAGTATAGATTGACTGAATGTTTATTCTGAACCATTGATGGTGAGTTTTATTGTCATTTGTTTACTTTTGAGACCTTTTACCCTCTGTGATGGCTTGTGTTGATAATCATAGACACATTTCATTTATGTGTGTCTCTTACCATGTTGCCAACAGGGACTGTAGTATACTAATAATGTTCTGTTTGCTAATTTTGTTGAGGTTGTAGACATTGACTGATTAATTTTGTTTTCCCGTGTTGTTTCAGAAACTATGCTGGAATATTTAATGCTACATAGTTACTGATTTATTCAACTACTCATAGCCAATAAGGAAGTATGTTCATTTGGTTGTAGGAGGTGGTGATATAACCAGAAGAATCAATTATAAAAATCTAAGTTTTTTGTTTTCTGTTTGTTTTGTTTTTCTTAATAATTGAGTAGCAAGTTGATGAGAAGAACTTTGAGACTGGTGGTAAATTATGTAGGAGTAGAGGTGGTGTGGGTAGATAGAATTCTTTTCAAGGTCCACATACTTGTTTATAAATATCTCAAGTGTACAGATATGTGAGACTTAATATCAAGAGAAACAGTGTGAGAAACAAATTTGAGAACCGTGAAGACTGAATGTTCAAAGATTGTTGGTCAAGCAAGGGATAAATATCTAGCCAAAAAGAAAAAGGCGGCAAGGAAAAGATAGACAGGTAGGAAGCCTGAACTGCAGAGTAACCCAGAAGTCAAAAGCATTAAAGGGGTCAGGGAAAGAGTGATCGGTTGCAGCTAATGATGACAGGCCAAGGAAGATGGGGTTGGAACAGCAGCAATTAAAGATGAACTTGGGCTGCTCTTCCCTGACCTTAATGGGAGCCTCTGACTGAAGGGAGGTGCAAAGAAAAGGTGAGCTGAAGAAATAGAATCGCCTGGGGAAAACATTCAAGTGAAGATTTGAGAGGTTTAAGTTTGGCTGTAAGTTTTGTGAATAAGCTAACATGTGACTTAGGAATTTCCTCCCTTAGAGCTGGACGCCATGTTCTGCCTATTGCAAGAACCATAGCCTGATGCTATCCAGAAACATCTTACGAGGTGACGATGGACAGTGTCCACCTAGCACAATGTGTCATCCCTCTAGTTTCACCTTGGTGACTGAGGGTTCACAGGCACTAGCCCACATGCTTAGTAGTAAGCTAAGTCAAATACCACTCTGGCCAAATAAAACTACAATTGAAAGGCATCCCTGAAGCATTCTCCACAGAGGAGTGTCCCTTCCTACCTCCCAAAGGTGCTGGGTCTCCAAAAGTTTCCTGAGCGCATATGCTTCCCTTTGCTGTCTCTGGCATTCTGACTCCTCTCAGCTTCCTGTGTCAAATCAAATCAGATTTCTCTAAATTGAAAATTGCTTTAGCCTGTTTGTTCTCTGCCATCTTTGTATGCCTACGTATGACTCAAGAAAAACAAACAAAAACAAACAAACAAACAAACCCAGGTAAATGGCAAAGGGGTGTTTGCATACAGACACCCAAAAAAGAAGGCCAGTTACTTAAAGGTTATTTTGTATTTCAGCCTGGCTTGCCATCTGTGTAACCTTGGAAAATGTCATTTAATCTTGTCTTCTGAGGGGAAAAATATCAGGAGGAGGGGTTATTGTAGTGTTCATAACCTAATTGAAGAATAGAAAGATATAAAATATGCAGAATTGTGGTGTTTGAAGAGTGGAGTTATTTTGAAGATGTCCCTAGCACTTATTTCATGGAATTGATCCCATAGAAGACAAGGACCAGCTTAAAGATCAGGGGATTCAAGTTGTGGGAAACCTGGGCCAAAGATACAGTGATTGTCTGAGCCAGAAACCCTGTTATACACAAATATGAAGTGAGAAACCCTGTTATACATAAGCATGGACTATGGTAATGGAGTATCTCTGAAGTCAAGCAGAACCAAGATGTGCATTGCATTCCAAAGGCAGGGGGAGGCTGCAGGACTGTTGCAGGACCACGGCAGGACTCCACCTGTCCAACCCTTTACCACTCATCTCTTAGTCTCCTCCACCACCTTCTCTGTCTCATTTCGTTATTACCCTCAGTCTGTTCCCCTATACACGGTTTTGACATGTTAAAAAAGCTAAACTGAAATTAGCATTCTTCCTGTTTATATAACTCTCTTGCTTTTAAAGTAGAGAGCAAACTGTTATATATAGCTTCTTCTCACACCACGGCCCAAGTAATTTGTTGTGATTATAGCCACTCCAGACTTCTTTATATCTTCACTGAACTCTTCATTTTCCTACTTCAAATGCTTGGCACATCTGTTCTTGAGTGTGGACAACCCTCCTTGACACTTCATATATCTGACTCCTACTTCTCTTCCAGGTGTTTCACTGAACATTCTTTCAAAGCTGTAAAGCATCCCCCTTCTCTCCTACCGTCCACTCTGTTTTTTTACACATTTACAGCATGTAACACCTTTTACTCCTATTGCTTATGGCTACTTGCAATTAACTATTCAGTCATTAAATGTTCTTCTTCATCCCAAGTGTAACAACCTACAAAGGCAAAGACCATGTCTATTTTGTTCATCATTGTGGCTGTGGTACCCAGAACAAAGCCAGATACATAGTGATCATTCAGTAAGTGTCTGTTGAAGCACTGTCCAAGTAATAATGAACAAAGGATTAGGTAAGTTGTCAGGTTTTTGGGTCTTAGAGGAAATGTAAGGTATAAGCCAGAGTAGCTGGAAAAACTACCTCAAGATTGCAAACTGAAGGTCAAGTCCTATCAGACGAACTGAGGAATTCCAGTATTATAGAAGACAAAGACCCAAGATAGGAAACTGGGAAAAGCATTTGAAAACTATGAAGTCAGAGTTAAAGCCTCATTATAGTACATCAAGAATCTAACAGGATAATACAGCAAGAACTGCAAGTATTATCCACTTTTCCAAGGCTTCTTGATTTGGGGGGCATGATATAGCTTAATTCTATGCCTCCTGAATAAAAGTATTGGGTACACTTGGATGCCGTGGGTACTTGCACTGAGATCTTACATTGAAGAGGCATTTGACAACTGCAATAATTGTGAAAGGATGGATGGATGTATTATTGGGTAAGTCAGACTTGGCTTATAATAAAAGGCATTTGTAGACATAATATAGGTAACAGTGTAAAAACTGATTGCAAAAGGCAAGGTACAGTAGAGTGGTATCAAGAATCAGAAATGCAAAATATTGGAAAGGCAGGAATAGCGCTGGTAGCTAAGACCAGACTCAATGTTTGAGAATGTCCTCAGGATGATCCAGCTTCTCCACAAAAGGAGCTTTTTCTCTGTCATTTGATTATGGGAAACAGAGTCACAGAGAGAGAAGGTGGCTTGTTCAGTCTTGCACAGCTCTGGCAGAACCTAGAGTAGAGTGGTAGTCTCAGTTGTTATAAGTTCTACCCCAAGGTGATATGCACCTGCATGAAAATTGTCAAGTCTATGGAAGGAAGGATATGAGTGAGGTTTAAAAGATGAGAAAGTAATGTGTGTTTCTCCAACACAGATTATAGACCCAGAGTAAGGTATGGCAGAGATAGAACAGAAAATACTATACCCTCCAAGTTCTTCTACAATGTGAGTACAGAAAAAGTACTTCCTGCTTGTTAACCTGATCGGGACTCTAGACATATGCACACTGGCCAGACCTCCCATGTAATAGAATTTACAGTGTCCAGCACGGCTCTGGTTTGCTTGCTGACAATCCAATCAACCAGAAGGTCAAGGGAGTGACTCAGGGCTTTGTAATTCTTTACCTAATTCTAACCAACAAAGACAAATTGCTTATAGAATTAAAGCTGTCAGGAACTTAGGAAAAAGTGAACATGTCAGCCTCATGTTTGTGAAAGTCAGGAAGACTTAGTGTAACCAGACATATGCTCTACCTTATAGAAAACAGACTTTGCCAAGTGCAGGGTTGAAGGTATGGTGCAAGGAAACGACTTGGTTTTCAGGCTTGAAAGCATGAAGGGGACAATGAGTCTAGGTCAAGTTAGGAAGTCTCGCAAATGATACAGGGAGCAAGAGTAGATGATGGAACAAACCTTGTAGTTATCCAAGATTCCCACCCATATGAATACACATTTTAATAAATTCCCAGAGAAGGCGGGTTAGTCTTCACTTTTGCAGAAAGGAAGGGCTGAGAAGGAGCCTAGAAGAGACATCTGAGATGTTGGTGACATTGGGTCCTTTTAGAATTGAGTGCTTGTCATAAATGTATGCTTACTTGATGAAAATTTGTCAGATTGTATTTAAGATGTATTTTTGTATGTCATATCTAATTAACAGTACAACAATTACATTCCTTTCAGGATCTCTCTTCATGCTTAGAATTACCCATTAGTTAGAATAACAGTAGTACTTTGTTTATTCATTTAATATTTTCTTGTTAAAATTTTTATTTTGTGTGTGAGTGCTTTGCATGCATGTGTCTATGTATACCACATGTATGCCTAGTGCCCTCTAGAGCTAGAAGAGAGCACTGGATCCCTTGGAACTGGAGTGAAGATCATTGTGAGCTCCTGTGTGGGTGCTATGAACTTAACCTGGATCCTCTACAAGGGCAATAAATACTTTTAATCACTGTGCCATCACTCCAGCCCCTCAATATTTCTTATGTTAACCATTCCATGTGATTGCATGTCCCTCACAATCACTTCAGTTGTAGTAACTTCTTCATGTTCTGCTTTGTTGATGTACCTACCACTACTTCCTTCACCAGGCCTGTATAGTTAGACAAACACATTGCTCTTAGTTTTCACTTGGGATCCAACATGTTTAATCAGAAGGCCTGTTTCTATGTTCAAGGTTATTCTGTAAGAGCACCTTCTTAGATGTAGCAAGATTGGATTGGATCTCTTTAAGGTTAAGATAAGTACAGTGCAGAATCGTGAATTTGGAGGACAGACTTAAGGAACTTGAACATCTGTGGTTTTGATATTCATGGGGGATCTGGACACCATCTAGCTTGGATATCAAAGAATGACTGTATTTTCAAATTACTCCAATAGTCTTGGCTTCATCCAACCTTCTCCCACTGTTATATGCCACTACCATGCATAAAATGGCAAGTTTCCTTATATAATGTTTTCCAAATCTTTTTCCTTTGCACTTATATGAAGTTGACGAGCCCCTGACTCTTGTCTTACACCTCTCCCACTCTTCAGTTGCTCAGGGGTAGTCAATGTGATATCAACATTTGTGGGGCTTCAGTTTTCTGAGGGTCACATTTTCTCAAACTATCTCAGGCCCTTTAAACTAAGCCCAGAGCTGAAAACCAACAAGAATTTAAGGACCTTCCTCTTTCTCCAAATATGAAAAACAAACTATTAGTTTGTTCACTTTAACATCATGTACACATTTTAACTTATTTGTAACTTCAGCCTTTTTGATATCAGTTCTCTTTTTTACATGTCTTTTTGGTCATTCTTTTCTTTCTATCTTCTTGTTATATTCTTTAATTAAAAAGTAACCTTTTCTTTGAAATATAACAAGACTCAATTTTCATATGTAAGCTTAAAAGGAATACTTCAAATATTTGAACCATTATTTGTTGAACTGTTTAACTTAACATTTATGAATTTTATCCTATAAAATGCAGTTATTTTTTACAGGGACATTTTTCTAATGAAAAAAGAAATACTCATTCCAAAGAACAAGTTGGGCCAGCCCAACACTCTTTCTTTAAGAGGTACCTCAGGCTGATAGGTTAGGCAACTGCAATAGGCAGAGGAGCTATATCTGCAATGAACTTGACCATCATCTCGAGCCTCTACTGTGCAGAAGTAACAAAGCATGAGCACTCGAGTTATTTAAGAAATCTGAATGCTTGAGCAGTCAGGAGAACTGGTAACTATTTAGTTGAAAGGTTCTGATGTACAAGTGAATGTCAGTCAGGACAAGAGCTTATATGTATACCAAAGGGCTCTACCGCTGCATTCTCCTGGTTACTACTGGCTAATAATTAGGAAGAAATGCTAGAAAAAAATGCTTTCTAAAATTTTGAAGGTAATAGAAATAGGATAGGTTATTAGAATCAGATCAAAGAAGATAGAACCCATAGTAGTAAATATGTACTTTGGCTATGTAACTAGAAGCTCAATATAAGTAATGAAAATAGCAATAGTCTAGATTATATATATATATATATATATATATATATATATATATATATATATATAATGGACAAGGCCTAATAAAGACTGTGCCCTCCTATTCTCATGATTGCACACTAAGAGGCACAAAACAGAAGGTGTCCCAGGATGAGTAGCCAAGGTGACTCAGAAGACTTGAACTCTTATCTTAGGGGAGTTTGCTGACAAAAATCATTCATGATATGACAACTATCTCTTAGTATTCCAACCCTTTTCCTCTGCAAGCAAGGGTAAACTTTCTGTGCACCCAGGAGCAAGAGTTGGGAAAGCAGGACTTAATTATAGGGAGTTGTACTTGAGCTAATCAAAGTTGTAGCATTCAAGGGTGTGCATAGATGGAATAGAGTCTGCCAACAACATTGCCATTTCCTCTCTGCTTCTGGGTGTAAGATGTGGAAGATTCCATTTCTCTTGGATTGAGATCTACATGAACAGCCTGGACATGAGTGGGGGTAATGAAAGGCGAGGGTTGAGGGAAAGAGAGCTTGGGGGAGCAGGAGATCCCAGCTGGATCAACAACAGAGAGGGAGAACAAGGAATAGGAGACCATGGTAAATGAAGACCACATGAGAATAGAAAGAAGCAAAGTGCTAGAGAGGCCCACAGAAATCCACAAAGATACCCCCACAACAGACTGCTGGCAATGGTCGAGAGACAGCCCGAACTGACCTACTCTGGTGATGGGAATGGCCAAACACCCTAATTGTTGTGCTAGAAACCTCATCCAACTACTGAGGGATCTGGATGCAGAGATCCATGACTAGGCCCTGGGTGGATCTCTGGGAGTCCAATTAGCGAGAATGAGGAGGGTTTATATGAGCGAGAATTGTTGAGACCAAGGTTGGATAAAGCACAGGGACAAATAGCCAAATGAATGGAAACACATGAACTATGAACCAATGGCTGAGGGGTCCCCACTGGATCAGGCCCTCTGAATGGGTGAGTCAGCTGATTGGCTTGATCTGTTTGGGAGGCATCCAGGCAGTGGGACCAGATCTTGTGCTCATTGCATGAGTTGGCTGTTTGAAACCTGGGGCCTATGCAGGATTGTTTGGCTCGGCCTGGGAGGAGGGGACTAGACCTACCTGTACTGAGTCTACCAGGTTGACCTCAGTCTGTGGGGAAGGCTTTGCCCTGGAGGAGATGGGAATGGGGGGGGGGTTGGGGGGAAGGTGAGGGGGACGGGAGGGGGGGAACAAGGGAATCCGTGGCTGATATGTAGAACTGAATTGTATTGCAAAATAAATTAAAAAAAAAATATATCAAAAAAAAAAAAAAGATGTGGAAGATTCCATTTCTCTTCCTCACTGAAATTGGGTGTGGCCATATAATTAGTTCTAGCCAATGAAACAGGAGTAGAATTGAGAGTGTCACTTCTGATTCAAAGCATTCAATTTCTAGGGTTTGCCTTTTCAGCATTTGTTCCCTTTGGGTTAAAAGGGATTGAGCAGCTTCCTTGATCATTTAGAGTAAATAAGTGATTTACATGCCACCCCACCACCGTCTCTCAGACCCATCCATACACCTACGTGTGAGTGGTAGTCTGAGTCGAGTACCAGTAGCTTTTGCTGTTTCTATCCATTGAAGTCTGTGGGGTTTATTATTGCAACACAGTCTTTCTAACCTGATGGACCCAAATGCCTTCAAAAAAGAATGGATCCTATAATAAGCTCTGGGCTCTTGAAAGATACTTGGTTTGGCATCTCACACCTTTGCATTCCTTGTGCGTTTTTACTTTCTTTGCTACATTGCCTTCAAACTGTAATTCAGTCAGATGGGATTTCCACTTTTTCCAGGACCTCCTGGCAAATGAATTCTGGTAAAGAAGTCTAAGAAGATTCTCCTTATGAGCACATTTTGCTGTAACTCCACAGCATGCCAGCAATGTCACAGATTTATGGAACCTTTTCTCTTGGGAAACAGCTAAGAGTTCACCCAGTAAAGATTTTACAGAGTAATAGACACACAGATAGGCAGACAAAGAGTCATACACACACACATACACACACACACACACACACACACACACACACATACACACACGGTGAGGGGGAGAGGGAGAGATAGAAGGGAAGACGAAGGGAGGGAGGGAGAAAGCTTTAGTCATAAAGACTATGAAACATATCAAAGATTTCAGGACCAAAGTAACTTTTTGGAACATGAACTTTGTGGTTTGATTCATAACAATAACACATGTCACACAGCCTTGACTCTTGTCAAGTGTCCATTCAGTCTGTCCAAGTAGATGCATTGCTGCTTATAACAAAGTTTCCAGAGGAAGGCTGCGGTCCACCTGCTAATTCACACCTGAGAACAACGCACCCTGTAAATTCTCACATAACCGCTGAACATTGCTAAACTTTCTGAGTGCTGGAATATTTATAAAGTAGCTCTGTCTGGTGAAAAGGTTTATGAGGTAGTAGGTGCCATGAAACAAACAAAAAAAAAACATATGTTCTAAGCCTGAGAGGAAATAAAGAGCTGAAATTCAAAGGTGATCCCAATACGGGGAAAAATGGAAAGGACAAATTTTAAATTATAATTAAATGCATGTACATACATATGTATATGTACAAATCTCTAACTAGTTTTATATAATAATCCTTATATAATCAACAATTAATTAACTGCTGTCTCATTCTTTTTGTTGTTCCCAGGAGACAAAAATCAACTGTGTGCGGTTGGCTACGAAAGGTATGTGGACCTGTCCTTGTCTGACTTCAGCTGTTCTTCAGCAATACAAGCATTGTTCCTGTGTTCCCACAAGCGAAGTTTAGGCAACAGTGTCTAAAACCAAAAGGAATAATTATTTTTGTTGGGGTCATTTGCATCTACACCACGTATCTCCAAAGAATATGTTCATAACATAGAGCTTAAAGCATAATAACTCCAAACATATTTACTGGATGGATAGATGGATTTTACAATGAATGTAAAATACTTTAAAATTTTATTCTGTATATACACATGTATACATTCATTGTATTTGTGTTTATGTTTGTGGGGTGTTTTTCTTTAAGCTTGTCTATTAGACCTGTAGTTGAGGTTTTGTACTTTATTCAGTTGGCGCATGGCTTTCAAGTATGAGGTGATTAGTATTGCTGCCTTTAAAATGAGAAAGCAGACACTGCATTGTTATGTCCTTCGCATTTCAACACTTATCCCCCAAAACACGAAGGCAGCATTGTTCAGGCTCATCACTTTTGTTTTCCTAATTATAATTGAATTGCCTGGCTCTTTCAATTGGTACATGTTTCTGTTTATTACTTTTTTAAAAAAACAAAATCAATGAATGGTTTGTTATCATTTAACCTATTACAAGGTTGAATGGTTAGAAATCAGGTTTATCTTTTTCTTACAGAATGGATATTTTCAACAAGAGCTTCCCCCACCAATATACAAGAAACAAAATTGAGCTCTGTTCTCTGCATTTATTCATAGCATACACAATTTCACAGTTTACTTCCAAGGGTACAAAATTTATAAATAGAGTTATACATATCATCATAGATATAATAGACAAAAGCAATGACTCAAGTTATATATGTATATATGTGAGTATGTGTACAAAGGAGTCACATACATGTGGGTAGAAGAGGAGAGATAGTGAGTGAGTAAGAGGACATAAAGAGAGACATAGAGAAAGAAAGAAAGAAACAAACAAACAAACAAACAGGGGTGAGGAGAAATATAGCTACCAAGATATGCTCCAAAACCTCTTAGGACTTTTCTAAATTCTAAGAATTCAGCTGCATATGTAGGCACCAAAGGGATGGTACAGGAAGAAGATGGAACATTGAGACTCTTGGTGATAAGAAGTCCCTGAGCTGGCATGTCCCTAACTTGTTCCCTCTAAGGAACTCAAATGACTCTGTGGAAAGAGACAAAATAGTCTTGAGGCAGGGAGAACTGATGGCCTGCAGACAGAAGTGACACAAATCACAGACCTTGGCAGGCCTTACCACTGAAGAAAACAGATAATGTAGAAGGAAGAACATCATCAATTGGGTAGCACTGGGGCTCTAGACAGAAATCAGGAAGCTGGGTGTCTGAAGCATCCCACATAAATAGGCAGCCAGAGAGGGGTAAGAAAATACAGAGAAAATTCCTTTGTCATGGTAATACTCATGGCTTCCCAGTACTTTTTCACTCTATACAAGAAAATAGCCAAGATGAGTGCTCTCCCTGCTGTGGGTTCTAGGGACACACTGAGACATAAGCACCTCCAAAGAATTCTTTACTAGGTCTGTTTTACCTGAGAACTGGGAACATGTGACTTAAGAGGCAACGGGTATATAGAAGAGTGATGGGATGATATATAAGACTGTGCTTTCCCACCAGTCTCAGGACCACAGTCTTCAGATGTATAGAACGCTACCATGCTGGCTATTCCAAGGACACATTGCTGGTCAGATGGAGAATGGCAATGACATTAGAAGAAGTAGAACAGACATGCTGTCTATCTCTCCATAGCATAACTGTGTCTCCTCTTGTGTGACCTTAGGTTAGAGTCCTTCTTTAGTAACACAGGTAAAGTGTGAGTGTGAAATGGTAGGGATGCATGGATGAATGTGTGAATTCCTAGCTGATTAAGCACATGCAATACTTTTAAGGGAATTTCCAGCATCCACATCCTACTTCTGTAGTACATTGAGATTCAATACTTCCTCCCAAAAACTGGAGACTCCATCACTGCTTGGGAAAAGGGTAGAGAACTACCTAACACAGAATGCCAACATATCATTGTTCAGGGAGCCATCCCTCATTACAGTCCCAGAGAAGAAAGATTCTTGAGAAATACAACACTAGGGCTAAGGGAAGGAGATTCATGCTTGGTCCATCCTACTCCATACCAGTCACAACACTTGAAACATCCCAGGGTCAATCAAAAGCAAATGCTGCCTGAATCCATGTATTGCCCATAAGGCACCGAAATGAAGGAAAGATACCTGATTCATCCCGTTCCTTTTTTACTACCTAGACCAAATTTCTTTTTGGTGGGATTTTGCTATAGATATGTTTTTGCAGGGGGAAATTTGATGCTGGGAATTCCACAGGAATCAGGCATTTATAAAGTCCCAGAAATATGTCATCACTATCTCTTTATGAATCTCTACCTTTCAGCCATTTTGGCATCTTCCTTGGGCATCTGCTGACAGACATTCCATATCTGGAGGGAAATCACATGCCTGACACAGGCCTGCACTCCAGTGATAAAGTAACTTGCTGTTGTCTTGTTCATGACCTTGGGTTCTCTATATTGTCCATGGTCATCTGTATGAATCCCATAGAGCCAGACAATTAGCATGTATTTCAGCCCTAAGTACTCATTTGGGGTCATTCTGTATTGACCCTAAAACCATTACCTGTTATGTTACATACTCAGTAGCTCTAATTTGTGTCTCCCTGTTATCTCTAGAAGCAGAGTTTGAGGCAAGTATTTAGAAGCATGTTCTAGTGCTGAGGGAGGGCTCTCAAAAGTTGTAAAAGCGAATGGGATGGGCTGAGCAAGAGTCTTTTCCAGGCAGGGTTGAACTAAAACTAGATCTACAGTAATACACATTTCTCTGAAGTTGTCTTGGCTCATAGTAAGAAGACACCCTAGTCTTCATCAGACTTTGGCTAATTCCTCTACCACAGTCTCTAAGAAGAAGTAACAAAGGTGAACCTTAGACCAGAGTTGAGAAAGTTCTGGTTGTAAGCTCTTAGTCACATCCTGAGGCTGCACCAACCTGATATGAGGAACTGGCTGCCAAAACAAAGCCTCTTTCTACTGCCTCTAACTCCAACAAGACTCCTGGAAAGATTATACCATCGTGTTGAGAGGCAGCACAATGCTACTAGAGTTGTTCCAAGTGTGAGAGATTCCAGAACATTCCAGAATTGCTTTGCAGAGCACAGTCCAGTCCTGGTAACAGACCTGCTCAGAGCTGTGGAGAGAAAAACAATAATGGGTAAATAAATACTGTTTTAGTTTAGAAACAAAAAATGCAGACTTTGAAACAAAGGCAGTACAAAACCAATGTGCAAAGATAATCAATTTAAATTTGGTTTCTCATTATTTTTTTTGGTTTTTTTTTGTTTTAATGTGAGAAATAAGGGAGATACTATAGAATCATTAAATGGAGCTGATCTTTGGAAGACCAGGGATGGGCTCAACTTGAACAACTTATGGGAAATGAAAGCTAAACATGATTAAAAGCCCTGCTAGGGATCCATGAATATTGTAGAAGAAGGGGTGGAAAGAATGTAAGAGCTGGAAGATGGGGGAAAGGGCTGTGACATGCCATCTAGGCAAGAGACCATCATTACAATCAGGAAACCACAGCAACTATGCATGCTTTCATTGGGTCTGCACAAGAATGGACCCATCATTAGCCAGGCGTGAACAGAGGAGGATGGTGAGGTAGCTAACTCTCACTGCAGAACTATTTGTTGCTACTGATAAGTTAAGGGGAAGGAGAACTATTGCCTTTAATTGTGTAGCCCCTTGTGACCCACCAGGCTCTAATGGACAGTTCCAATCCAATGAACACACAGATGGCCCTGGTAAAACTAAATGAGTCACAAAACCAACCCAAATGCCATGAATCTTGGAAGGGAACTTGTTGAGGAAGGGGGTTGAAATGGGAGGGAGATAAGAAGGGATAGGTTGAGTGAGTAATCAGAATGTGTTTCTTCACATGTACGTAATAGTCAAAGGACTAATTTAATTTTAAGTGGTTCTTGGCTTTCCAAGAGAGTATATGGGAACTTGAAATGAGATCCTTAGAATTCAGAGGTGCTGAAGTTCAAATAAGAGATAAAACATGGAAGAAGCATGAGCCTCAATGGTAGAAGACATTTCCAGCTGTAGATGCTGAAAGAGATGTCCAAATAGCTGAATGCATGCCCTTTGGGCTGGGGCAGAGGAGGCCAAGTAGAAAATAGTCTCTGATCATGTTACTCAGTTGCAGAACGACACCAGACAGTTCCACTTTCAGAATCTGTTGGGCCCTCTTGTACCCTTCTGAACTTTACTGCTTTTATCACCATGCTGGTCCCTACCAGTCTTTCCTGCATGCTATGACCTCTGTTTACCCTTTGTCCCCATCCAGGCTTCTCCCCATTTATCCACTGCTCTCCAGCACATAGTCTTTGTTCAATTATTTTTTTAGAACTACCTTTTATTTATTTATTTTGTGGTGTGTAGAGTGGGGCTAACATGTGTCACAGAACATGTATGGAGATCAGAGGGCTACTTGAAGGAGTTTATGCTCTCCATCTACTATGTGGGTTCTAGGAATCAAACTCAAGTTGTTGGACTTAGTAGCAGTTAACCAAAGGACAAAGCAAGCCCCTTTACCCACTGATTCCTCCTAGTTTTTTTTTTTTTAAAAAAACCCAGTTTTTATTTATTTATGGGGCAGAGTACACATGTGCATGATACATATGTGAGAGTCAGAGAACAGCTTAAAGGGCCAATTTTCAAATACCTTTCACCTTTTGTTTGAGACACAATCTCTCATTGGCCTGAAAGTTTTTCATGTAGGCCAGGCTAGCTTTCCCACAATCATCTAAGGATCTACCTACCTCCATCTTCTCCATCACCATCACTGGGGTTACATGTACACACCACTGGACATAGCTCTTTATCACAGATTATAGGGATCTGAACTCAGGACTTCTTGCTTGCAAAGCAAGAGCATTACCAACTGAGCTTTCTCTTGAGTTCCTCTTTTAGCTCTTGAACTATGTGAAGTTGCTTCCAATCTCAGGACCTTTTTTTCACCATGAGCAACCATATGTATCTAGCCACCATATGCATCAGCTTACCATGTAGATATCTTTTAAGTTGCAGCTTGAATCTTACTTGCTGAAGAGACCATCCTGAGCACCAAAGTAACATACATTTACAAAATTTCCACTTTGATTGTAGAACTCATCTCAACTTGCAAACATGCATGCTCTTGTCTGTATGTTTAATATTTACCATCCTGCTGGATGCCAAGTAACATAAGTGTCTATTTTAATGATCACTGCATCCCCGGATCTTAGCACACATTGATTCTCAATAATATTTGTTAAACAAATATGAGAATGTTTTGTCGGGTCAGTGGACAGACGGACAGATAGATATTTCTGTGTATGGATGGATAGCTGATCCTAGATTATTATTTCTATTATTTATCTGATCAATGGGTAGAGGGATCCTAGGTTATTATTTTTTTCTTGTCCACTTTTTCTAAAGTATAAACTATATATCAGGACTGTGCTCTCAGAGGATAGAAGTAAGGTGAAGTAGAGGAACAGCGGAGTGATCTATAATCACTAACAAAAAAGTAGGCCTTTCTCTACTTATGGTTCATGTGGACAAGAATTTCACTACTCCCTCGGGGAACTCTTTCTACTTTGGACATACCAGTGGCCAGGAGTTCCTCTGGACACTTCAGTTGGAAACATCACTGTGCATTAGCTTCTTATAATTCCTGCTGATCAATCCTTGAGGTCACATAATCTTATCTTTTCTCTTTTTAGAAAGAAAATTGACTTCCTATGGCCTGTCCTCCTGCTCTCTTGCTCGAATAGGGTCAAGTGGGTGCATACTTACCTGTCTTCTGGCAGTTGGTTGTAGCCACACTAGCCACCAGCAAGCAATAGCAGCAGCCTCACCATTGGCACCAGCCTTTAGGAGAATGCAGCTGGCTCTGCAGACTCCTGCTGGGTGCGCAGGAGTGGCAGTTAGAAAAATCAGCTTTGATTTGATTTGCAAACTGAGCCGAGTCATTGAGACAAAATAAATCCGGAACCCCATAAAGGCATTTGCTGACTTGCTTTGCAGAAGACAGCTACAGTTTTAATCTAGTAAACACTCTAACGATCCCATTAAAGCAGCCCCCTTGGAGTAGGTGCTGAAGTGAAGCCTCAGAATAATGAAGCATGAGATAAGGGGCCAGTGTCACCAACAGCTCTGACTTTTCCATTAAGGATGGACTAAAACCATTGTCCAAAGACAACAGGCAAGAGGCCTGGACAATGGCTTTTTGTAAATGTGCCAACTTTTGGCAAGTCTAAGCATGAAGAAAGCCATTTCATTTGGCATTTTTCTCTCTGTAATGGATCCTCCCTCCTACAGGAATTGACAGGGACAATAAATGGCCCTTCTTTAGAGAAATGCCCTCATTTTGCAGATGCTAAGATGGGGGCCTTATTGAGACAGAAGGTGATACATTCATGGCTTCCTTAGCCACAGAAGAACAAACCACATGCAGTACAGGAATGCAAGAGAGATGTAAAAAAATGCCTTCTCTAAGTAGGAAATTGCCAGCCACACTGGCCCAATTCTGCTTGGAAGGTTCTCTTGCATATCCTGGAGAAGTTTGCTTGAAATCATAAGAATTAGACACCTGGCTTCAAATCCTGTCTCCAAGTTTAGTTGCTTGGCCTGAGACAAGTAACTTGCCATCTTGGAGGCTACTGCATCACTTTTGGAGCAGGTATCACTAATTCTTTCTATCACTCACCCAAGCATATGATAGATGATAGACAAGGAGCTTCAGTCCTTCCTGTGGCTGTGCAGGTCTTGACTAGACATGCAGTCCTACATAGATCTTGGGTCTTTGTAGAAGGCCACAGCCCAGACCCTAGTCATTTCTCATGCAATTTTATATATCCACCATATGTCAGATGGACTCAGATTAGAATCAAAGTGGAGAAGCTGAAAGGGTGCAGAGATGATGCTGCCCTTGGCCTTTGGCACTTGACATCTGAAGATTGAGTGCTTATAAAAATCGTCCACAGATATTATATATATATATATATATATATGTATATATATATGTATACATATATACATATATATAACCATGTATATATATACATATATACATATATATATAACCATGTATATATATATATAACCATGTATAGGATTTTCCTCATTCATTTATCAGCCTTTGGCATGGTACTGTTCTTTTCTCCAAACCTGCTTAGCACTATCAGAAGAGACCCAAGAACACACCATGCCCAAACCTAGTTATGGTGGCTGAACAGGGACATAATGAAATAGCAATTGTTAGAGGAAACTCTGAAGTTATAGAGTTCAGTGAAAATATCTTGGCTGTTGTTCAGTCTTTTAAACTCTTTCAAACTGTGGGAAAAGAAGCTGAAGGTGTGAGTTTGGAGAGTTGAGACATAGCACTGCTATTCTTCTCTAGTTGAGACTGAGTGATGAATATTCTGAGTTTGGGGTTGTATAATAAAACAAAGTCCCCTTGGCCTTTACCACCCTTTACTCTGCCCTGTTTCCATCTATGTCCTAAAATGCCAATGGAATAATATAGCTTTTTCTGAGGGTTGTATGAGAAGATGAAAGATTATATCATAAAGAACACCATAAAATAACCTAAAGGTCATGAAAAATCCTAACCCTTTCTTTAATATTTTTGTTGATGCAACAGCTGGCCTATTTCTCTGGTCTTCTTTTATGTTTTCTTTCCTCTTTCTCCCTAGACTAGCTCAAATTGCATTCCTCCATACACACCTTCTCCATATCCCACTCAAGAAGGACAAAGCTGGTACAACAGAGTCCAGGAAAACGAATGCCAACACTAACTCTTGTCCTCCGAGTACATACCTGAAGAATTATCTGCTACAGACATGAGATACATTGGTTGGCTTTTGCTCACATCTGTGCTTCCAAAGAATTTGTGTCTCTTAAAGAGAAAGGGGGCCATTTAGACCCAGGAGGCAAGGATGGGGAAAATTTGCAATAGACTAAAGATACAGATTAGAAATAATAAGAATTTAAACCCCATAAATGGGCTCTCAAATGGGGAGGAGGGAAGTTTCCAAAATTTAAACACCTGTGTGTTCTTGTATTGTGTGACTTTTCTTGATGAGATATGAGCCAACATCCATTCACCTCAGATAGGGTACCAGTGGCAGATCAAAGAAATGATTCAACACAAATTTAGCTTAGTTTTTTTTTTCAGTAACCAACAGAAGTAGGGGTGACTCAAAAGCAGCTGCATCACTAAAAAGTCTAGCCCTAGCATGGATGATAACTCATGAAAGCTGTGTCCCTGGAGCTGTCTGTGTGATGTGTGCATAGCTCTGCTGGTCAGAATCTCCTCTCCCCAGCAATTGTTACAGCTCATATACTTTTGGAGAGCGGCCCTGTGGATCTTGTTTCAGGAGCTTCCTAAGATGTACAATTTCCATTTACTTCTTGAGTGTTAACTAGCCTCCCTCCAGGAGGAAACCTTCCAGTTGAGAAGATGAGCTACACAACAGCCAGTCATAGAACTCTTTGTGTAGACATGTGGTGATGTGAGTTACATCACATGTGTGATGAAAGAACTAAAAGCATAGCCCTCATCAGGTGCTGAATAAACGTTGGTCATTGTTCTTATCTCCACTCAAGAAATGAACCCACATAAGCTCAAAAGTATGAAAACCTTCAGGTCTCCAGGTATGCTACTCAGAGCTCACTCCATATCACTACTGAATTTTTTTTCCTATCATAGACTGGCTGTAGCTGGAGTTTTTCTGGTCCTGCGTGGCTCACAGTCAGGACAAATCTCTCTCACCCTTCAGTCTCACAGCCGCTCAGACCCAACCAAGTAAACACACAGAGACTTATATTGCTTACAAACTGTATGGCCGTGGCAGGCTTCTTGTTATCTACTTCTTCTATCTTAAATTAACCCATTTCTATTAGTCTGTAAGTTGCCACGTGCCTCATGGTTTACCAGTACCTTACATCTCCCTTGTCATGGCGGCGGCTGGCAGGGTCTCTCTGCCTCAGCCTTCTATTTTCCAGAACTTTCTTCTCTGCTTGTCCTGCCTATACTTCCTACTTGGCTACTGGCCAATCAGTGTTTTATTTATTAACCAATCAAAGCAACACATTTGACATACAGAACATTCCACAGCAACTGGCTAAGACATTCCATGGATCACCAGTAGGATTGCACATCTGTTTCTTAACCCTTCTCCACACCCCTTTTCTACTAATGATTGGTAAGTTTGTTTTCAGGTTGTAACAGGCATTGTATCTCTTCAGGGGTATTTAAGATCTGAAGTCAGGAGCAGAAAATGAGGAGGCTCAAAAAGTTCTCAGCTCTCTTAAATTCCATACTGAAATTAAGAAATTAGTTTGTCTTCCGTGTCTTCTCCAGGGCCAGCTATAGCCCAGCAGTATCTCTCTATACTTGACATTCATTGCTTTGGAAGAGAAAAAAGTCAGAGGCACTCCACATTCTGGCTTTCTTTTTCTTTATGGGGTCTCAGATTTTCATTCATGGTTGCTTATGTACATAAATACACCAAACAGATCCTGTGAAGAGAGATGTGAGTCACAAACCCTCCAATTTTTAGAAAAAGCAGGTGATGCAGGAGAAGGAAGATGTTTCCACCTCTTCTTCAAGTGGGCTAGTCAGGATAGAATAGGCTTTGCTGCAATAACAAGCTAGAACCAAATCTCAGTATCTTAAATATCTCACTTAGACATGACTAATATTTCCACTCCATGTCCTTGATAAGAGCTACTACATGATACAGCCTGACCTCAAGGTGACTCTGTCTCTTCTGTACATCTCAGAAGTGAAATGGTACTGGCAAACTGTATCATTTCCAGTTCCATGTGCAGCACCTGTTCCTATTTCCATTTCCCTGTTCTGCTTAAATCCATAATCACACCTCTCCTCTGCTTCTCCACTCACTATAAGAGCACCCATCTATTCCTGTGGTCTTATGCCTGCTACCTGAGCATTACCCCAGAGTTGTATCCCTAGAAGGTAAAGTGAGGGGGCCTCCTCTGGGCTCTGCCAGCTAAACTAAGACTTGTGCTGTTTCCTTAAAATCATTTTTCAAGATATCTATTATTGCCTTCACGTTTTAGGTAAAGAGCCTGGCTTAGAAGAACATGCTATTTTCCAAGTGACATGCCTGGTAAATTGAAAATACTGAGCCATAATTTTATATACCCAGTTAGCTTTTATTATTTGTTTATTAAGTGAAATTTCATATTGATATGTGGCCCCTTATTCTCTAGTGGTTGAGAAGTTCATCTTTGGGTTTGCACAGCATTAGATTTTAGGCCAGCAAAGGTACTTAACTGCTCTGAATCTCAATGCCAGCATCCACAGACTGACAGGAGCAATGCCACTGATTTCCATGACCTAATACAAGAACCTAGCAAAGTAGTGCAGATCAAGTACTCTGTGTGGTACCTGACTGATAACAAACACTCAGCAAATGGTAGGCACTGGAAGAGCTAACACACATACCATAGCATAACACCAACATAGCATAAGAAGGTTAAGGTGAATATTTGCCTGAAATGCCATTGGGGCAAGAAGGGAAATTCAAAACAAACAAAAAAATCATAGTACAAGCTTTCTCAGAGTGTATGGGTACAAAGCCAAGCTTTGAAACAAGAGTGAAAATCATCACAGAGGATGATATGAGGGTTAGAAAGATTTTCAGAACAGGGGTAGTTAGGAGCAATCGTGAGGTGAAAACATGCTAGGGTTAGAGAGATGCCTCAGCAGTTAAACAAGACAACTGTTCTCTTACTGAGTCCCAGCACGCACGTCAGGTCACTCACAACTGCCCTCAACTCCAGAGTGAAGGGGATCTGATGCCTCTGGCCTCCAAGGGTGCCTGCACTGATGCACACATACTCCCCATATAAACAGAAGTATCATGCAAAACCACTCTGCACTAAATATAGTCCCATTGGTGGTTCTCTCTCTCTCTCTCTCTCTCTCTCTCTCTCTCTCTCTCTCTCTCTCCTCCCCTTCTCCCTCTCCCTCTCCCTCTCCCTCTCCCTCTCCCTCTCCCTTTCTCTGTCCAGTGAGAGTCCTGGACGGGAGTGCTTAAGTAGACTCCTTTTTCAGGAGGGTACCCTAGCTGCAGCCTCAACAGTGAATGGAGAAGATGGACTAAGGCAGGAGCTAGGCTGCTTAGAAAGAACAGTTAAGAGGCTGCTGATGGAGGTTATATAGAAGTCTGAGTCTTGTCTTTCCCCAGCCTATTGTCTTTTTCTGACATGTGAGCTCCGCAGTACCTTGTCTTACCCACCTCATGGGGCTGGAAGGAAAACAGACTAATAGGAAATAGTCACTTAGAACAGGGGTTAGCAACCTTTCCTATAAAAGGCAAGGTAGTGAATATTTTCAATTTTGTAGGCCTTAAGATCTTTCTCCTCCCTATCAGATTTGCCACCAAATCGCAAAGGCAATTGTAGAGATACATAGGAGGACATTTGTATTAAAATAAAACTCTGAGAATGAAAAATTTGAATGTATATAATTTTCATATAAATTGTAGTTTTATCTCTTTGCTGTGATAAAACACTCTGGCCAAAAGCAAGTTGGGGCAGGAGTTTGTTTCAGCTTACAGGTTACAGTCCATAACATAACATAACAATAAATCATTGTAGACAGCCAAAGCAGGAACTTGAAGCAGAAACCATGGAAGAACACTGCTTGTTAGCAGGCTCATGCTTATTGGCCATTCTGATATAGCCCAGGACCACCTGCCTAGAGACTGATGCTGCCCACAGAGGACTGAGCCCTCCTGCATCTATAACAATCAAGACAACACTCACAGACATGCCCATAGGCTGTTCCAAACTGAACAAGTGCTCAATTCAGACTCCCTTCTCAGCTGACTCTAGGTTATGTCATGTTGACAGTGAAAGCTAATTAGAAGAGCATACTGCCAAATATTAGTCATATTTTTCCTGTACCACTTTAAAAATCTAAGAACCATTCTTACTGTATACCTACACAGGAAATAGCATAGATACCAGACTTGGACCACAAACTCACCACTGACTTAGAAAGTGCTTTGGAAAGGACAAAACTTCACATGTCTTTCAGAACAGAGTGTTATGATCACTGTGCATGGGTGGTTAACTTTTATAGTTGTCAACTGGCTGTTGGTCAAGCTTGCCTCTTGTATCATTTTGGAAATAATGTATCTTTGTTTATCACTTGGTCTGGGATACCCCATCACTCTCACCATTTTGAATAAAGATCTTGTGCAGTTTTGCTGACAAATGACCAGGGAACATTGTAGTCTGTGACTGAGGGTGTAATACTTGCTGGGATTTTTGTATCACTTTCTTTAGACACTTGGAGGGACAGGGACATTAAAGCTAGACAAACCAGGCTTTGAATACAGCCTCTGCTAGTTACTATTTTTGTGACCTTGATCAAGCTGTAAAATTTCTGAGTCACCATTTCTTCATTCATTCATTTACCCAACAAATATTCATTGAGTACCTACTATGTTCCAGGTGCAGAAGAGGGTCACAGAAACACATTAGTCAATGAGACACAGTATTTACCTTCAAGGAGACTATAGGGTTAAGGGAAAAGCATCCACTCACAATAGGGGGAGGTTGCTGCAATGAGAAGGGAATGTTAGGATATTATGGGAAGACAAAGGAGACCTATCTGCTGCAAATGCAGGACTCTTGAGGGAAGATCCAAGCTGATTCCTGATAGGTTAGCAGTTGTCTCCTAGGGTAAGAGGCAGGCAGGAATCCATGCCTTACAATTGACTGGCCCAGGCATGGTCTATACACAAGCAATCGGGGCTGTTCATCATGGGAATGTGTTTACATGCTGGCGGTTGAGCAGAGAATAAGGTGGTGGGAGTATAGAGGAATGAGTATGGCAAGGAAAGCTGGGAAGTCATCACCGATGGTCTGTGAGCTGTGTCAAGGGTTTTGAGGTTTACCTTTGAAGGCAGCGAGGATGATGATATGTTTCTATCAAATGGTAGCGACTCAGTAGCGGGGTAGGAAGACCAGAACAGTGAGCCCATAGAGGCTGTTTAAATGGTCCAAATGCAATATAAGAATGGCTGGAGAAAGTGGGACTGAAACTGGAGAGAAGGGGGCATCTTGGTGAGCTTTTCTGTAGTAGAATCAGTAAGAGATGGTGACCAGCTATAAATGGGAAGTCATGTAAAAGAAGGATAGAAGATGGACACCCTTACTAATAGGGGTGAGGGTAATCACCCAGAGATGCTATGTGGGTGGTGGCACCATTTACAAAAACTAGAAAGATCGGGGGAGATGTACTTTGGTTGGAGAAATGACAGATTCATTTGTAATGCCACCGACCATTCTAGTTGTCCTATTTCTTAGGAACACTGTACACGAGGTACTTGGTAGAGTACATGATATGTCATGTGTACTTGATAAATGGTGACTCTTACTCTTTTATCATTTAAGAAAAATCTATTTCAGGCCCCTGTGTTTGGTAAATCATGATGTTCTTTTGTTGTTCAGTACAAGCTCTTTTTTAGAGCCAGAAGAATTAGTCTTACTCATTGTACCACATGTGTTCATGTGTGTTTCTTTCTCTCCTTCTCTTCTGCATGCTGCCTGGGGATTGGCTTCCTTGTGGTCAGCACCAATGGGCAGCGCCCAGGTGACCCCGGGGACTCCACTCTGCCTCCTCACCACAGGTGATCACCAGAGCCCTGGACAGGAGGGAGGGAATGGCCCAGGGCCCATGCTCTGTGGGCTTTCTAGGCCAGGTGCACAGAGATGAACTGAGAGTTCTTTCACCACATCCTCCCACCCACCTACCTGCCCATCCACCCTTTCATCCATCTAACCACCATTCTCTCCACCTACCTATTCATACATCCCTCTGCTTATCCATTCACCCATTCTACCTACTATGTACCAGGCATTGTTCTAAGTACTGAGGAATACAATAACAAGCAACAAAGACAAATTCTGATGCCTTATCTCATTGATAAAACGACTACACAAATAAATGTGCAATTCTCACTAATGCTAAGGAGAAGTGTAAAATACACACACACACATACACACGTATGTGCGTGTGCACACACACGCACACCTGGAACTAAAGAAGTATTTCACAGGAGAAATGGCAACTGAGTTGTTGTCCAAGGGTGGGAGAAAGCTGACTTAACAGGCTGTTCTTAAGGAATGAGTAGGTTTGATCACAACCTCAGCTCTATCATTGGCCCTGGTACATCCTTTAGATGTGACTGGCCCCACATTTCCTTTCTGTTAAGAAGGAATAATAGTACTTGTCTCTTTGGGAACACATATTGGCTTTATGAACTCTACATATTCAGATTCCTCTGAAATCGCATTATAAGACTAAACAAGATAATAAATGTCAAAGAAGCTGGAATAAAAGTGCCCAACCTAGTGTATTTGTTTGGTATAAATGTAAGCCTTTTCCCTCAAACACAGCATAGGCAGAGTTCATTTCACAGAAATAGACAGTAATTCAAAAGATACAGAGCCCACCCATTAAAAGCCAGTGCCTATTCAGAACATGGAAAGGAAAGATAACCTGTAAACCATACCTCTCCTTCCTCAAGAGTCCCCTTCTGACCAATAGAAAGCTTCTTGAGAGATTTCACATATTCACCCACAGTCTTTATCAAAGTTCTTGCCTGTCCCAATCACTGACTGGTCTGTTAATAGTGGTGGGAAATAAAGTGTAGCTGTCAAGGGTAACGTTAGCTCTTTCATCTGCTCCACCCCCTTCCCAAACATCACTTGACCCTGTGATGGGGATTCTGGTGCAGATTATCCATTGAGAGATGTGCTCAGACATAAAGGAGATAGATACAGGAGAGAACAAAGTTAGCTATAACCCTGGGGCTGGGGTGTCTCTGGAATACAGTTGTTACATAGGTTGGCCCCATGTGTTAATAACTATCCACTGTCACGAGTGTGCACAACCTTCTAGAGAAGTGGATACCTTCTCCAGAGTAGGAGGTATCAATGAGCCATTTACATCCAATATCTACAGTAGCTTCAAGTAAATACACCAGTCAAATAAAGGAGATGTGGGTAGAGCCTCGGTAGCATCCACTGTGGCACTGTGTTGGCCCCGTTATTTGTATTGCCGTAAAGCAGCACATTTAAGTGTGTCCCTGGCAACATTGCAAGTATCTCATCTTAGCCACTCCTTGATTACAGACACTTAACATACTGGATGGGCTTATTTTTACTTTGGAAACCAAGTATCATGTTTATTTCATATTGAAGATTGAATTTAGTAACCTTGCAGAATGCCCTACACACTGGCAGCACATAGTAAGTCTTCATAAAATGGCAGTTCCCACCCTTCTCTAAAATAGACCCACCAAACTCACCCTTCCTCAAGAGAGGCAAGTCACAGATAGACACATGAGAGCATGCACAAAGGCAATGAGAGGGAAGTGACTCTAGCTACTGTCCCCAAACCGGATTTATGGGGAAACAGTGCCTCCCTGGAGTGTGTATGAGCAATTCTATTTATGCTGGCCATTGTTCTCTTGGCTCTATTCAAGTCAAACAGTGAAATGATGTTTTCTTTAAACAGGGCCAATCCCATATTGGGAGCATTTGTTCTTACCTTTTGCCTTCTGAGGCATCCGAATGTTCCTCCTCTGACAGGTTTATTTTATTGTGCTCCATTTATTCCCACCCGTTTCCTAGCTTAGTTTGATGGGTGAGGTGCCTGTGAGTTTTTTCTCAGAGCATGCTGTCCCTTTCAAAGGGTGCTTTTGTTAATGCCCATTCTCTGGTGGCAATAATAGCTGATGTAAATAATAACTGCCTGGGTATGAGTGATGGGGATATTGGGCTATAAGTTCAGGTGGCTGTTTCCAAAGCTGCTCCAGCATGGTGATATGCACAGTCATGTGATGTAGCATGGATGGCCTAGGCTTTGCGATGAGTGGAGGCTGATTTCAGCTCTCAACTCTGCCACTTTCTGGTCTGGTGATCTGGGTCAGTTACTCTGTTGAATTTGATCTCCTCACGTGGAGAAGTGGGATTAATCAGACCTAACTCCAGGGTTAACAAAAAGAACTAAGTGTTATCAGTGTGTGAATGTCTCAGCCCAGTTAATTCTTTAGGTGTCCCTGAACCACTAGGCTTCCCTTCAAGAAATCCCTGCTCCAGACCAAGGCTTCTGACCGTGGTACAGTTGACATCTGGGGCTGGATTGTTCTCAGTGGCTGCAGTCCAACCTATGTGCTGTGGTATGTTTAGAGAACCTCCCTCCTCTACCCACAAGATGTCATTAGCATGTCAGCCCCAATTGTCACAACCTAATATATCCAGACATTCTCAGATGTCCCCTAAGGAACAAAATAACCCTCTACAAATAGCTTTTTAAAAGCTCCAGAGCATCACTGTTCAATAGAAATATAATTTGATTGGTGGATATAATTTCTAATGTTTGAAATCCCATTATGAAAATAAAAGAAACTTTAAATTGATTTTAATAATATAAATTATTTCATCTAACATGCCCCAAATACCATTTAATAAGTAATCAATATTTTACAGAACTATTAAATGGAAGATATTTCACATTCTTGTTTTTGTACCACTTGATAGCTGATATTTTTTTACATTTAGAGTGTGTCTTGATTCAGATGCTATGTTTTAAATAGTTAAAATGAAAGGGCAAAGGAGATGGCTTAGTCAGTAAAGAGCCTGCCACGCAAGCACAGGGACCTGAGTTTGTGTCCCCAGAACTGAGATGACAACCTGATTGGAGAAGCTCATTCCCATAATCTCAGCAGTAAGAGGTAGAGATAGGTAGGTCCCTGAAGCTCAATGGCTAGCTAAACTTGCTGAATCTAGAAACTTCAGATTCCAAAGAGACGCTGTCTCAAAAAAAAAAAAACCCTTAATTAATGACAATTGAGGGAGACACCAATATCAACCTCTAGCCCCTACAAAGAAACCCATATAAGTACATCCTTTCACACACATTTACATGCACTGACACCACTAGGTACACACATACCATATACACTGCACACACACACACACACACACACACACACACACACAGAGAGAGAGAGAGAGAGAGAGAGAGAGAGAGAAATTATATGCAACAAGTAAACAAGCTTTTCATTGTGTCCATTTTAAATTTTAAAACAATTGAAATAAAATAGCCTTAAACTTCAGTTCCTTGATCCCATTCCGGGTGTGGGATGATATCACACCTGGCCTAGTGAGGACCATTTGGGACAGTACAAATGCACACATGAAATGTGCTTTAATCTTCTTGGTCCCTTCTTAAGGAGCAAAGGAGCAAATGAATAGAGTCCAGGCTCTGTAACTATTCATGTCCTGTTAGGCCACACCCCAGGGGGTGTTTCTCCATGTTTGGCAAGATGTTTGGTTTTTAAAGTGCATGTGGGGATGTATTAAGTGGAGGTCTGAGAAGTTTCCATGGAGAAAATTGAAGCAAAGCTTCCCTGGCAAAGATTGGTCATTTTTCTCTAGAAGGTTGACCTGAGGCTACAGTGGACAACTGACTAGTCCATTAACATTTCACCTGCAAGAACTTGATCTAGTACAGCCCCACCAGTGCAGAAAGAATGCCTCATCTCTCCACCCTTCTCTATCTCATCCAGGCTTCTGTCTCTGCACCCAGATGGGCATGGGCAGTACCCAGCCAGAGGCCAGAGTGGAGGAATTAAAGGCGATCTCCAACAACATTTTGCTCTCACTGCCTTGGTCCATGCTCAATGCCCATTGTTAATTTGTCCACAAGAAGAACTTTGGCCCAAGCCTTCTTCTGAAGCCCAAAATATATTTGTTAAAACTGGGGGACCTTGAGAAAATCACCCCACCTTTGTGAAGCCCAGATTCTTCATTTACAAATTCAGAAGTCATGCAGTTGAGTTCTGGTCTGGCTGGTCTAATCATGATGAGGTACAACTGGAGACATGGATGTAGCCCTAGCCAAGGCTAGGAGGTGCTGAGAGGGTGCTGGCTAGACTTCCCTTGGCACTCATTTCTTTTCTGTGTATCCCATGCTAAAGCTATTACTATTGTTTCTTCATTGGGGCCTTGCTATGTGACAAGATTCAGGTTCCAATGATACTTATTGGAGGTGCTCGGCAACAGCCCTTAGAATAATGGTGTTTCAGGAACATCCTAAGCCTAGGTACAAAGAGCTGTGGGCTTTGGAACAAGACTCTGTGGGCAGAATAAAGACAATGAGACATAACAGCCACCTCCTAGAGTCACTGACTGGGCCCTGCAGCCTTGAAACCCCTGAGGCCGAGACAGCTCACCCATGGAGCTCATGCCACTGGTGGCAGCCAACAGATGGTGTGAGAACAGGAGCTGGAGGCAGAGCAGGGTAAAGCTGTGTGCTGAATACTCACCATTCTGGATGGTGCCTGGTGAGGAAAGGAGGGGCAGGCTCTGGGGACATCTCAGCTTCAGAGACCAGAGAGTTCTAGGGGCTGATGGTATCAAGGACATCTGACAGTATGATAAAAAAAAGCAATAAAGTGAATAATGTATGCCCCATGCTTCATACATGTTATGGGG
The DNA here is from genome assembly GCF_007827085.1 of Peromyscus californicus insignis. Taxonomy (NCBI): domain Eukaryota; kingdom Metazoa; phylum Chordata; class Mammalia; order Rodentia; family Cricetidae; genus Peromyscus; species Peromyscus californicus. Next base: position 136,355,779 of record NW_026294595.1, on the reverse strand, counting down.
AAATGCTCAGCATTTCACTTTATGAGCTCATGTAAAATTTCCCAAATCTCTACCAAGTCAGGTGCTGTTCTGGTTTTACAACTCAGGCGTCTGAAACTTAAGTGACTAAAAAAAAAAAAAAAAAAAAAATCACAGAACTTGGAAAGGATGGTACCAGGATTCAAACCCAGGCCTCTCTAGGCAGTCCAAGTTTATTTACCACACCGTCTGCCAATCTTAGTGAGCACCTATGATGAGCCAAGTCCTGGAGATGCTCCAGCAGAGTGACTTAGGGCTGTGTCTCAAAGGCCACATGATTTCAGAGCTGTGGCTCCATTTCTTTATCTGCAGAACAGAGATACTAACATTGCCTAGCTGTAGAGAGAACAAGGGAGATAGTCTCCATTATCTTACGCATACATTGCTGTTATGAAAACCTAAAACAATTTTATAGACAAAGAAACTGAGACCCAGAAAGGGCCAGGCAAATGGGCAAGCAGCAGCTATGGCCAGGCAACAGCAAGGATTTCTGGGACAAGTGAAGAATAGGGAGGGAGGTAGTAACTACCAAGGCCTCCAGCTAGAGGCATCTGAAGAGCCAAATAGCATTCATAAATCCTGGCATATAATGAAGCTGAGATAGAGCTAAAAGGCTGGACCCAATTGCACAGCAAGCCCAGCTGCTGTGACAACCCAGAGCAAGAGGTGAGGGCAAAGAGCTAAGGAGACACAGTGCTAAGATCCCTTGGACCTCACACCCCTCCATTCAACCTGTTTCAGAAGGACTGTGCCTGCAGGTTAAGGTCAGAGACCCCAGTAGCTGATCAGGGATGCTGAGTGCAGAGGGCTTTCTCTGGTTCTGTTCTTAGGCCACACGTGTGACTCCAGAACTTGATGCAAAGTGAACCAGACACTCTTTAGTCATGGTCCATTCAAAGTATGACAAGAAACAAGGCAGTTGGCCCACTATTTTTTGTTGCATTTTCTTTTACCAACCTCTCAACTGAATACGTAGACTTTGTCCAGACGAGACATGCAGAGTTCTCTCTAGCAGCACTCAAATGCTTATCCTGCCTTCAAAACAGCGGTTAGTTGGGGAACATCTATGGCTGAGGTTTTCATGACACCATTTTCACTCGTGGGATATTCCCGTTAGGCCAAGGAGAAATCAGGCCACAGTCTTGTACTCAAACCACCATCAAATTCAGATTCAGAAACCCAGTGTTACCCATCTCCTCTCTCTCTCTCCATCTTTGGTATCTGCCATCACATGTGGCTGATGCTGCCTCTAAGATGGCTCCTGGGTCTCTCTCCTTCCTCTCTGCAGTGCTCATGCATGGGACCACTGAAGTCTTAGCTAACTTAGTGCTATGGCTTCCTGGTTGGTATAGCTATCTTCCCATTCCTCCTCTTCCAGCGTGTCCTCCCCACAGATGCCCAAGTGATCCTTCAAAAAGAAGAGTCAGATCCTGATTAACACATGCCCCCAGCTTCCCCTGCACTGTGGGATGGACACCCTGTCTCTGCCTTCTCCATCTCTCTGACTTTATTTCCTCCTTTGCTCTTTTTATCTCTTCCATACCGATCACATAAGTACTTGCCTTTCTCACCTCCTGCCCTCCTGTGGTCTGTCTGTCTAAACCTGTGGGAGCGCTGCAAAGCCTGTTATCTCAGAATCTACAGGAAATGGTCGGCTGCCTCCAGCCCTGAGTGACGGTTCTGCTTCAACTTGGCACTGTCCATAGCATAAGCTTCTCTTGGAGCTGTTTGAATTCTGTCAACTTTTTCCTTCTTCTCAGCAAATATGCAAGTGGTTTTTCTCTTAGCCTCATGCATGTACAGTCAGATAGAAGGGTAAGAGGTTAAGGCTGATAGAGCATGTGGCAGACACAATGTACTGTGTCTGTCCTCCCATCCCTCTTTCTGCCTCTACATGGTGACACTTCATACATCTTACCCAACATGGTCTTTTCCAATTTTGTGAGAACCATTGTGAGTTCCTGAGCACTGATTTTTCAGCCTACTAGGAACTCTTCATGGCCTAGTATACCGCCTCCCAATTGTGCTGGGCCTGGACCTGCTGAGCCTGAAGTCTTCCCTGGTTTTGCACAGGGCTGGTTCAGAAGAAGTCATGTGTGAGCAGAGTCATGAGGAGAGACTTGGTGTGGCAGTGTGACCAGCATCGGCCATTCTCACAGCTCTAGTCCCACCTCTACTCACATCAGCCCACCACCTCTACTAACAGAAGAGCTGGATTCCCACCCATCCTTTGGGGGAAAGGAATAGATCTGTTTTAATCCCAAACACACTGATTCAGTGTTTCCATTTTTAAAAGCCATGATTCAAAGGCTAGAAAAAAAGAAAACACGTTCATGGTGGATTTGACTGGAATCTCAACAATTGCTCCCCTGCTCCTGCTGGTTTATCACCCTTGCTTGGGTTAGTTGAGCTAATCTGAGTTCCATGCTGCCTGTTTTCTGGCTCCCCTCTCTGATCCTGCTCACACTTCCTCTAATCCTTGCCATGGATTTCTCCCTCCCTTCAGGGTACCTTCTCTCTTCTCCAAGCCCTCTGATGCCTACTGAAAACTTCATGTTGCAGAGGCATAATTTGGACTAAGCTGCCCCAGCTGGCAGATCTTTCTTTGTCTCTTTTCCTACTTCCTGCCCCTCTGAGTCAGGTAGCACAATCATCCCTTGAGGGATCAATTTGTCTAGAGTTGTTTAGAAAAAAAAAAAAAAGAACTTGCTTTTGAATAAGAGCCTTAGGAAGCCTAGGTCCCCAGTGCACCCTGCAATGCTGTTTGGGCAGGAAACCAGGGCATGTTGACTGTCCTGAAGGCCTATATTCTCTTTAGACTGTGTCTGAGCAAGAAGTTCTCTCTTCTCTCTTGGTATGCTGTCAGTGGGCCGTGACCTCAGACAGTGTTTGCCCTTTACTTAGTGAATTTCTAAGATTCTTATCCTGTTTGCAGCCCATCAATGGGCTGCTTGTGGCGTCATGACTCAACTAAGCTGTATGTCAAATTGTGTCTCCCAAAAGATATGTCAAAGAGGCAACCCCTAGTGACTGTGAGCATATACTTATTTAGCAAGAAATAGCTCTGCAATGTGACTAGTTAAAGTGAAGTGAGAAAGCAGACCTTAAGCTAGTATGACAGAAGAGGCAAGTATCACGTGAAGACACACTCAGGAAGAATAGTGCAATGATAGTCTAGGCTAGAATCGCCCATCTTCAAGGTATGGAATCCCAGGACTGAAGACCAGGAGCGAGAAGAAATGAGGAAAAGGCTTCCTGATCTCTGAGAAACGTGTCCCTAGTGGCATGTCCATTTTGGACTTCTAGTCTCTGGAAGTCTAGGAATCCATATCTGTTGTTTTAAGCAGCCACATTGTTATCAGAGCTGTAGAAGCTCATATGCTTACCAACACCATGAACTTGAGTTTGGGACAGTGGTCTGTGGTTGAACCTCAAGTGGAGAGACCTCCACTCTGAAGAGATCACAACCAAGCATCAATATCTGAGAAAGTCTCTGTGACCCACCCATCTCTCCTCTGGTGTACCTTCATTTGTTATATCATACATTTGACTAAACTAGTCTCTGAGCCTTACCTTTCTGGCGTAGTTTCTGCCTTCCATGTGTCACTAGTCATGGGATTTGCTCTTGGCCTTGCCCTGCCTCAGCCTTTGCTTCACAGTCAAGGCATAGGTCACCTGCTTTCCATGCCCTGAGGTTATAAAGCCTACACAGCATTCCTGGCTGGCTTTTGTACTGTCCCACACTGATCCTAGGAGGACTTCACTTGTTGCACAGTTGCCCCGGGCCCATGCTCAATTGCATAGCAAGAATTATAACCAACTCACTGTGGCAATGTGCTCTCTCATGCCAGCTGCCTGCGAAAGTCTAAAGGGACTACTGCTTTGCTGCAGGGCATCCTCAAGAGTGTGAGTTCCCTCCTACATCTGTTCTTCACACTCTATTCTTAATCCCCAGTGCAGGCTGTGGGTTCTCCTGTTGGTGATAGCTATATGGCATTGAACCCTCTGGTCTCCATGGTTCAATGCACAGATTTCTGCAAGCAAGAGGTAGTTCTTGTGGAACCACAGGACACCAGTGTGGGGAGAAGAAAGAGGATGCTGGACTATGGCAGGATTGCCTGCCATGCGTGTCACAGCACAGACAACATGTGGAAATCAAGTGTGTAGTCTAGTTTTGCATAAACAGAACTGTGCATGCAGTCTTCCGAGACATATTTCTGTGTGAGCATCCAGTATGTGAGAACATTTTCAGTTTACAAGTTCCTTCTCCACCAAGAAGTGAGCTCCATGATGGCAGGATTATTTCTTCATTAACTCTCATGTCCAACACCTCACAGTACCTACTATCATTGCTATAATTGCAGCATCTCTCAGGTTAGGCCACGTCCAGGAAATGTCTAGGACTTCCCCTCTGTGACTGAGGGTTGAATTGGTGCTAATGAGTATAATCCACTTGGGGTTCACTTGAGTACTCTAAGTCCATGACCCCGACCTAAATTTTGTTTCTGATCAAGGTCAAAGCATAACTCTAGATATCATTTGACCTCTCTCCATGGATACAGACTGCCAGCTCCTAAATCTAAGCCAAAGGCTGATGCCTGACCCCTGCTTTGGATTTAGTCCCCCTTCATTACATCCTAATTGTTAACCTTGGCTGTGACTTGACCTTTGTGAACCTAGTTTACAAAGTGTATCTTCTTCCTGGTTTTGGAAACAGCTTTGTACCCAAATGTAGTTTGGCTTAAGGTCTTGTTCTGACAGCAGATCAAATCCATTCTCTAAATTTGTTCCTGGGTCCTGGCAATGCACGTAGACTAGACCTCTCTGGAGCTCAAAAGAACAGGTGAAGTCATCTGGAGATATAAGGTATTTCCAGCCCTTGCTCTGCTAGGGGTGTGTCAATCATGCTTATGTACAGAGTCCACTGCATATGAATACTTTTAAGAAAGTCAGGTGCTGAATTTTAATACATGAAAAATATTTTGTGATAAAGGCACTTTCTTGCATGCAGAAGAGAGTCTCTTAAGGACCTACCTCATTGCACCATCTTATAGAGCCACTCACAACCAAGCTAGAATCTGACCTGTGGAAAACATTCATTATACAAAACAAAGTCCACCTAGAAACATGAAGTCAGGAGATGCATGGGTTGAAGCAGAATCAGCACTGGGGGAACAATTTATTTGAGTGGCCAAAGGGCTTTCAAACAATCAATTAAAGTGATCCTCATCTCACAGGGTGCTAACCTCCATTTAAGACTGAAAATGAGGGCACCTCTGTCAGCACTATTTAGCAGATTTAGTTGTACAGGCTATGATGAAGTCACTTTTAACCTCTTAGGACTGGCTAGGTAATGTTGAAGGAGTATGTGATATTAGAAATGTGCATCTTCTTTACACCTAACTCAGGACTTATTAAATTACTTTCTGCAGCAAGGGTAGAGCTATCTGTGAAAAACTTGTGTCTCTATGGTGTTTTCCAGCTCCTGACATTGACTCCAAGTTAAATCTTGGCTAAATGCAATTACTGTCATATGATGAATTGAGGCAATTTATTTATTACTTGCAAAACATCTTAGGTGATGTCACTTGAAAGAAGAATAGAATAATCCTTCTTAAGTACTCCATTATCAACCCAATCCACTGAGTGAGGAGGTTCTGTTCTGTGGTGTGGGGGAGGGCAGACAGCAATATAAAAAAAAAGACACCAACCTCAAAGAATGGTTATTGGAAACAACACAGAAAGTGCTCACCTAAACTTGAGCTAACATGTCTCTCTATGAAATTAAAATGAGGTGCTTTGGTTGCTAAATATCAAGAAAGGTTTTGGTAAGAAAGCACAGAGATTAATAATGAAACTAAACTCAGAATATTAGGCACTTTGAAATGGTGGTTGATATACAAGGGAAGTGAAAAGAAAAAGAGAAGTTAAGTTGAAAAGGTCAGGTTTAAATATCACTTGAGCAAAGCCTGTATAATTTAGCTCATATAACAAGATTCACATGACATGTTCATCAATCCCGTGGATATTAGAATAAGGTATGCTGGTTGGAGGGCACAAAGAGAGAATCTTCAAGCAAAGGCAGGTATGAAATGGAATTGCTTGGTATAGCAGGTGGCAGACCCAGTGGGGACAGATATAAATACCTATGGCAGGTATTTATACAGAGTTGGTTTTATCTAGCTGGTTGAAATAAGATTCTTGATTTCCTTAATACTCATCTCCCTCTAGCTTCTAGGTATCTGAGGGAAAACAGCCAGTTTGGGGCTGAGCAAGCTCTCTCCCTATTTAGTTAAGAAGTGGCAGAATAGTGTAGCAGTTTAATAAGAAGAAACTGGGCATCTGACTTACAGGTTTTGTAGGCTCTGCTGGCAGCTGCTGTTACCTCATCCCTTTGAGCTTCAGTTTCACCATCTTTGAAATGATAGCAGAACCTGCTTCAGAGTTTCTGTAAGGCTCAAAGAGGAATTAGAGGTAATAGGCTTAACACATGGCTGTAGTTTAAACTTGACCACCCAGTTTATAGTTAATTATATTAGTGTTCTACATGTGGTCATGAATCCTGCTCCTATCGACTCTTATGTTGCCATCTTCTGGAAAGCCCCAGCGTTACATGTAGCTGTCATACAAGCCAATCATATGTCTTCATTGCGGCCCTGACTTTGCTGAAATCAAAACACAGTAGGAGACATTCTCCAGATTTATGTATCCTGGTAACTCTCAAAAGCAGCAAGGAGTGGAATCAGGGATCACGCACTCATAGAGAGCCAATGTTGCCCCTTTCCCCATCTAATCTATGCCTGTTCTTCTATATTGTCATGTCCTGCTTTGACATCCAGGTATTCCCTGCAGGCTTCCTCTCCTGGACCACCATGCCCGTGACTTCTGGACTTATCCAGTGGAAGACCCCAGTTAGAGTTGAAAGAGAAAAGTCCCAGAGAAGCTCCCTGGTTTAGCTTCAGGCCTTCCTTTGTCAGAGTTTATGTCTGTCCCAGGAGCCTAATTCCCCCAAAGGTCTCCTGCAGTTCTATCTCTTGCCCTCTGGCTGATTCACTACCTTCTGTTTCTCCTGTCTGGGGTGGGGAATAGCTTCCTGATAATTTTACTCTCGACTCCCCAGTATCTTCTGATCCTGGGTACTAATCCCCTGGTCCAGTGGCTCCCTTTAAAAGGTTTGGAGTTGCTTCCCTTTTCCTGGTTGGCTGCTGACTGATGTGGAACCTGTACTGGTTTCTAATTATCATCCCTTCCCTCTATGAGTAGGAAGGGTTGGGGGAATCTGATTTAATCATCTAGTCTATATTTTTTCCCTGCATCAACATCACACTCATTATTGAAAAAATATCTGAAATACACATCTTTTTCATTAAAAAAAAAGTCTGCAATAACATTTGTTTCTCCCCAGGCTTCCCGCTCCCCTCCTGTTCACCACAATTTCTACCCTCAAAGGCTGCCAAAGTAGTTCATGATCACAATTACAAATACTTTGAATGCTTTGGGAGGCAATTTGTAAAGTCTAGAGGCTTGAATCTAATGAAGTAGCCAGATGCTCTCTCCCCAACTTGTTTCCTATCTTGGACTTCAATTCCATCTTAAAATAGCCTGTCGTTTAGAGAATTCACTTTCAGCCAAGTCAAGCGCATATATAGTGCGTACCTGACTTTAGCAGAGCCGGGAAGTTACCCAGCTTCCTTATCTGTTCCCTGTTGTCTCCACTTGGCAAAACATCCATAATCAGAGATGCCTGCTATGCTTAAAACCTTCCCTGGCATAGTGGTAGCAGCTCAGAGTGAGGGTTTCAAAGGTTTTTCGCTGCTGGGTGCCAGATACACGCAAAGCCAAAGTAAAGACAGAGAAACTCTTCAACAAAAGAAGTCATTAAGTAGACAGGGGTAAACTGCCAGCACAGTAAGATTTGCCTGAGATAAGCCACACTGGGGATAATATGCCCTTGGATAGCTGAGAGGCCACTGTGTGTTTTAAAGAGTGTGGCTTTTAGGAACTGCCTCCCTAAGAGCCAGCCTCCTTTCTTTACCGTCAGCAATGATCACCAGCACGGGTTACACATCCACTGGGATTTACTTGGGTTTTATCAATTGCAATTAGATGTTCTTCATCTGTGCCTTCTATTTTTTGCTGCATATCTTTACAGGGACAATTCTCTGAAGTACAGCTAAGCAGTTGGGCCCGATGCCAGTGAGAGTGCTTTGAGGGTGAATCATTAATCCCTTGTTGCCAAATTATGTTATTGCTGCCATCAAGTCATCCAGATGTAAGCCTGATATGGGCCCTGCCTATCTGAGCAGAGTCAAGTGCATCACTCTGGGAATGGGGACTCTGCCTAACTTTATTCGAAGGACTTGGATAAAGCCAGGTAGCAGACTGCAAGGAGGTGTGGCCCCAGCCTCAAGTTCCCAAAGCTTACAGACACCCTGAAACCAGTTCCCAAATTGTTGCATCAGGACATGGCATGTGCGCAGAGTTTGTCAAGCAATACCTGATCCTGAGAAAAATCTTTGAGATTTTAGGATTTTTCTTTCAATTTTTATGAAGGAGGACATTAAATCACATCGTGTTTCATTGATTTGATCAAGGTCACTTGACTAGTTAGCAATGAAAGTCAAGGATTTCTATTTGAAGCTGGTTGCTTTGGGCCAGTATCATAAAACCATAGCATTTCAATATCAAATGAGGCACCAAAGTCATATAGTCCCCTCTGCTCAATAAGGTGCACACTATGCCCCTGGAAAGCTCCTTTTACTGTAGTGGGTGACATGGTTTCTGCCTCTGTGAGGAACCTGGGAAGTGGCAAGGCAGGAAAGAAGTCCCAGAACTATAAGAATGACAGGAGGATTTCGCACCAAGAATATAGACATCACTGAAGTTAAGGGACACCCAAGTTAAGATGGGGAAGCCATGTCAACTGATAGTGAAAGAAAAATCCCGGTCCAATGAATATGTGGACTTAACGATGGTGATGGCTTTGGTAAGCATTCAGGATTGCAAGGAAGTCAGAACAGGTGGTAGAGTAGGAGCCAGCAAACACAGAAAATCTACCTCTTCAATGGATCTTGGGAATGATGACTATTTTCATGCTGTCACTTGTGAAGGAGCTCCACCCTCATTGGGTAAGGAATCCATGGTTAAAATCCAATGAGGTGGTTGCATAATAGCATGAGAGAAACAGAGTGCTGGGCTCCAGTGGGTAGCTTCCTTCCACATTGAAATGTTTCACTGTGTGGTCCCCTAGTCAATTCTACATTCTGACCTTTTAAATTAAAGAGATCAAATGTGTTCCATCTTCTACAATGACCTGTTGGTTGACCAGAAAGCAAGAATTGAATCTCATCAGAATAGAATCTCTAGATAGAAACATTCTGGTCTTGACTAATGCACTTTTGAGGTGAGTGATCTGTGAATTTTGCCATACTTTTGAGCCACACAGAGATTTCATCAAAATGTAACCATTACTTCCATAGTCCTAGGGTAGAGCCTGTGAGTCTGAAATTTTAATAAGCTCATAGGTGATGCTGGTATCTTGATTGTTGATTCACTTTCTACATAGCAAATCTCTTGGGTTATCTTACCCCTGGGGATCTCTCTTAGGTGGTTGAATGTATAGTTAGACAAGATTCATCAGAGAGTTCTGATGAGTACAGAGTAGCATCGACCAACACTGCCCTTGCCAACAGAGGTCTTAGGAATCCCTGGGGAAAATCAGAATGAAATAGTTGCTTTGTAGCATTGGAGAAAGCAGGAGGGAGACACACATGGCCCTCAGCCTCACATAGGGATGTAAAATTGAGAGTAGGGAGATGCCTCCAAGAAACTAAGCACTCTATATTAGTTACTGAGTTTCTATATTCAAGAATAGACAGCTAGAAAATAGAAAGTCATGTGTAGATTGGGAACTAAGGCTAGGAGGGGATAAGACTATGCCAGTGGTTCTCGACCTTCCTAATGTTGTGACTCTTTAATACAGTTCTTCATGCTGTGGTGACCCCCAACCATAAGGTTGTTTTTGTTACTACTTCGTAACTGTAATTTTGCTACTGTTATGAATTGTAATTTAAATATCTGTGTTTTCCAATAGTCTTAGGTGAGGTTATGAAAGAGTCGTTTGATCCCAAAGGCATGGCAACCCACAGGTTGAGAACCGCTGCTCTAAGCTTTGAGGAAAGAGGAGAGGGAAAAGGCAAATGACTGCTACTTTGAGAAAACTAATGTCGCCTTTGGGAGTACTCAGAGCTCAGAGGGCACAGCTGTCTGGGGTTCAAGGTCAGTCCTGCAGCCTCATGTTGGAGAGAGCTGAATTAGTAAGCTGAGTTCACAAGATTGTTTTTGATGACCACATCACACAGGGGCCTCAAGGAGAGCCTTAAAGTTTATCTAATTAGATAACTTATCACCTGGTGCCTCATTGCCAATTCTGATATACTTGGATTGTGCTCAAGCTGGGTCCTGTGGAAGCCAAAGGTGAAGAGGATGCAGCCAAATCCCATTCCTTTTCTCAGTCCCAGACTAAAAGACAGAAGTCATCTGAGTAAGAGACAGAGTCTGCTAGGGACTGGCATTTATGCTAAGCAATTCTTTAGAGGATTTCCAGTTCTACCTCTTGGAATATCCCTCTTTGGATTTCTGGGACACTGAGTCAGATAGGCAGTCTTTGATTTACCAACCTAGATCATGGCACCTGTGGAATGATGGTCATCTTGGTAGGCAGCCCTATGAGAAGCCAGCCCTGTTGTGCTTCCCTATAACTCTGAACTCAGCTCTCATTCTGATTACCAAGCATCTACAGTGCCAGCCAGCCCTGAGCACATAACGCTGACTGCCAACAGAAGTGTCACTGATACTTCCCATGTCCCTATCCCTCTGTTCTACTTCTTGGGTCACCCATAGATCTTGTCTTATCTTTTCTCCAGAGTCGTTCTCTCCATATGTCTATTGCCTTTGAATTGCCAATGCCATTCATTTACAAACAGGAAAGCACGTCTCTAATGACTAATGAAAATTATCTCAGAGAACGCTTAAGTGAAAGTTGAGTTTTCTGCATGTTCTTGTTGTCATATCTGAGCCTGAATGGACCAGAAAAAGCATGGTCACCATGGAGTTCATGCTTTCAGCTCTGAGGCCTTTTGGTTAAACTCACAGAACTTTTCTAAACTACTGGGCTGTCACGTTTCACATGACTGCCCACAATCTGAATGCTTCTCTGTGGCCCTCAAGTGAGTACTATTGGTTGGTCATGGTCACTGCTAAAGGGACTCCTACCAGAAAAATAATGGTCTTTGGGCAAAGGTTTCCTAACATTTAACTAAGACCTTCACTTACCTTGGAGCATGGCACCTGATCCTACCCTGGAAACAGTTTATGGCACAGCCAATCATTCCCTGCTTCATGAAATCCATCTTCTGTTGGTTCTAGGACACCATCCTCAGCCGGGTTTTCTTTCCCTGTCTGGATGTTCATGTTTTGTCTGCCTCTGCCCACCGGACACTACTGAGCTACAAGTGTCTCTTCCAGGCCTGCTTCTCCTTTTACTTGCTATTCCCTTCCTAGGTAATTGCATTAAGTCCCATGCTGCAGATACCATCTGTGGATATTTAAGAATTGATCTTTTTATCTACAGCCAAGACTTTCCCCCCAGAGCTCTAGACACTCGCTTTTAGCTACCTACCTTCAATTTCAAATTACTCTAAACTCAAGCATGGTTTCACTCTAGCCCCCTTTTTGTGTAGTTCTCAAAGCTGTAAATCCCACTATCATCTACCATGTCATGCAAACCAAAACCTGTGGCCACCCTTCTGATTTTTTCCTCCTTTATTCCCCTCCCTCCATCTATCACCAATTTTCACTATATTTATTTCAGGTAATTATCCCTTTTATTACATCTCCAAATCCGCACTGCTATTTTTTGAGTCTTTGTGACTATCATCATCTACCTGGGTGCCTACAGTAATCTCCAAACTCATTTCTCCAAGTCAATTTGTTTCCACATTGAAGTTGAGATGATGAGATGATATGCTAGAAGCACAAATCTGATCCCATTAATGCCCCATGAACAGTGTTTAGATGGCTGTCTGTTTTGCTTGGGCTACAGAACAAAACCATCATCATAGTGTACAGTGACATGTGTGACCTAGCTCCTGCTTCCCTCTCCAGCATCTTTCTTAGCTTTTTGGCACCTTTAACACTACATTTCTGCCATACACTAGGTTCCTTGCCAGTTACACAGCCTGACCCAGAGTGTCTACTATACTGCTCCTGTAGGCTTCCATTGTCTAGCTACAGCCCTGGAGCTCAACCTGCTGGCCCTTTCCTCCCAGAAGTGACTTACTTCCCTGTTATGCTCTTTCCAAGGGATCATGTGCCTCTCTGTCCAAACCCTTAACAAAGCCGAAAGTTGCTGTCTTAGTTAGGGTTTCTATTGCTGTGAAGAGACACCATGACCACAATAACTCTTATAGAGGGGGAAAAACATTTAATTGGGATGACTTACAGTTTCAGAGGTCTATTCTATTATCATCGTGGTGCAACATGGCAGCATGCAGGCAGACATGGTACTAGAGATGAAGCTGAGATTCCTACATCTTGACTTGCAGTCAACAGGAAATGATCTGTCTCACTGGGCATGGCTTAAGCATAGATGAGATGTCAAAGCCTGCCTCCACAGTGACACACTTCCTCCAACAGGACCACACCTACTCCAACAAGACCACACATGTCTCCTAATAGTGCTACTCCCTTTGGGGGCCATTTTCTTTCAAGCCATGAGAGTTGCCATTACTAATTATTGATTTACTAAGTATATCCTCATGGTTACAAACATCAGTGATTTCAAACTCTCTGAAGACAGGGACTGTATCTGTTTTGCTCATCACGATGTCTCCAGATACCTGCCACTGGTGGATGTTTGCAAATACTTATTTACCTAAGGAGTGGGGAATAAATCTTATTAGACCAGTGACAACACGGATCTTACATAAGAAGAGGCTCTCATGGGATCTCATCCTTGAACTCCCAGCCTCTAGAACAGGACTTTGGAACAGGTACTAAGCAAAGTTTAACACCGCCAATGATTCAATGATCTAGAGTTAACCTTTCCTCTAATTCTGAATATAAACACTGTCAGTATTGGGGAGCCTTGTGATTTGAGGTGCTATCTTTCTTTTGGGCTTGGTACATTGTAGACTAGCTTTTTCTTAGAAATCATAACTTCAGTCTCATAAGCAGAGGCTACTCAGGAGCCACTCAGAAACACCCCACTCTGCAATATCAGACTTCCCTAACTAAAGATGTGCTGGCTATCCCTGCATGCACCAGGAAGTCACTGGGCTGCAGAAGAGTGGAACCTTGTCAGACAGCCCTAGGGTTGGGTGAGTTGGTTAGTCTTGCCTATATGTGGTGGAAGTAATGAATAAAATATATCACCTTTAATCACTTCTAGGGAAAGGCTTTTTGACCATACAGAGACTATAATTCAGACCCAGCACTTGGACACACAGGAGCTCAAGACACATAACTGAGTGAATAAATAAATCATTCTGCCCTCTGCACTTTTCTGTCATTCCACAACCACCACAGTGACTGTGAGGAGGAGTCCTTTGCTAGACACTGGCTTTGTAGCAATGAAAAGGACACAACACCTACTCTTGAAGGCTTCCCATTCCTACCAAGGATGCTCAGCTAAGTAAACCAGTTTGCCAAAGTTAACTAAAGTTTGAGGAAAGTGCCTGGAGAGAACATGCACTCTACACTCATAAGCAAAAAAATAAATAAATAAAAATTGAGAAGTATCAATATGCCGGAGGCCTGCTCTAAAACAGCAGTGAGTTTGGGGAGTCAGATTCGCAGTTCTGTGTTGAAAAGCAACCTTTCGATTCAATGCTCAGCGAAGTTCTATGAATATATGACTGAAAGCAAGAGAAAACTCAACTTGGTTCCATGTGGACAAATGTGTGCGGGCAGAGACATCATCCCTTTAGCCAAATACGCAAACAACCGTGCACATTTAGTGAGCCCCTCTTATGAGTCAGGATCTGCGCTAACATAGAAAACAAAGATGAAAGAGGTATAATGCTACCCGAGAGGAGCTTGCAGACCAGTGGAAAGACAGATGTGAAAACAAGCAACTAATAATACTAGTACATTGTGGTAAGAGAGATTGTGAGGTATGTGCAAAGGGTATAAAGTGTTATCAGAATTTAGAGGAGAGAGAAACTCTGCCAGAGGCACAGGAGGCCACAGAAGGTACATTGGCTGATGAAGGATAAACTGGTGCTGATGTTGCAGAAAAGTAGAGATGAGTTTGGAAAAAGGTGCTTCTGACTTTAAACTGCCTCACGGGGGAAAAAAAGCGATTCTAATGGGGAAATAAAGACAGCAGGAGAAAATTGCCCTAGGATGCTGGTAGCCCATGGACTACCTCCAGAATGTCTAAAACAGGAAATTGCCTTCCATTCTTAGTAAACACATGAAGAAGCTAGGCTCTGCCTTTCTTTGCTTACTTACTTTTGCTAAGGAACAAGCAAAACAGTCGTTTGAAGATGAAAGATGAGGGGTTAGGGGCTTCCAAAGCTCAATTCAAGGTTTCTCACCCTAAGGCCTAAATTTGGAGTCACCAACCTGGGGGATCTTGTTCCTGACATTAGCATCACTCATGCGACTTCTAGCAAGGCCTTTCATTTTTTTTGGCTTTTTGCTTTTTGCTTTTTGGGTTTTTTTCCCCATATATAAAATTAGAAAAACAATGTCTGTCTTTGGAATTGTCTGTGAGGATTGCCCAAGTTAGAGTCCTGAGTCACCCACACAGGCCTAAGGACATAATAAGCGGCCAGTTCCTTTACCAGAGGTTGAGCCAACAAGTTAGCATATAGTGTCACACAACTGCCAAAATTGAAATATTCATCACGTTTTCTGAGCCCAAGGCAATTCCTTTTAATCCACTATTTTCCCCCTACTGTTGGCTTCTTATAAAAAATAAAACAAAAAGATCCCTTAGATCACAGTGATTTTAATTGTTACTTTAACATAAAGCTATTATTTTCATTACATAATCTGAAACATAATTCTATGAACCCAAGAACTCAATGGTAAGCCAAGGTTTGAACACTCATAGCAAAGCAACACAATGAATAAAACCTTATGCTCCCACATGGCAAGTATGAGAAACTCTTCTGATTGCTTAGAAAATCAGTTTCTTCATCTCTGAGAGGACATCATACTTATCCCAACCTCTTAAGGAATTAATTCTCAAAGGGGATCACATAGAACAATATATCCGAAGCTCTCAGCACAGTGCCTGGCACATAGGCAGCTTTAATAAGTAGACACTCATGTCACCGTCACTATTGCCTGGTCACATGTGAGCCTTTTTAACATCTTCCTCCTTCCCTTTTCCTCTCAAGGTGCCTCCACCCAGAACTCTAACACTGTGGAGCCAGAGAAGCAGGTGGACAACACGGTGAAGATGGCAGGTGTGATCGCTGGCCTCCTCATGTTCATCATCATTCTCCTGGGTGTGATGCTGACTATCAAAAGGAGGTGAGTCTTGGCACTGCCTAGAGGATCCTGCTGACCCCATGACTCCTCACTACCATGTGGCCAGGCAATTTTTCTGTCAATTATTGTCCAGTAGAGCTTTTCCAATAGGATCCTTGAGTTCCTTGTGCTATTGCTTGAGAGACATGTGTTGCCTCCTTGGCAAGCGGCTTTGAGAAGACCAGCTTTTAAGGTGCTCAGTGATTCCTGTTGCTCCCTTGTTGTGTCATGAAGTCTGGTTATGATAAAGTAAGTCTTCTCGGAATTAGCTACTCTGTGGGATTTCTGATGCCCTCAAGATGGTTGGGGAAGTCCAGGAACGCAGATGAACACAGTAAAATAATGAATGCTTCACCATTTCTCCCCCGCATTTCCTCAATACCCACTGGTCAAGAGCAGCCTCTCATGCTGCTCTCAAAGCCTCCAAAGGAGTGATACTCCACAGATTTTCCTTGAGACGCCTTCCTACTCCATGTCTCATCAAACCTTTCCAGACGGTTATTAGCACTTATTATCTTCTGTCAGAATGTTTCCTTGGGCACCTATGGGCAACTAATACAGTTTTCCTTATGTTGTATGTATTTTCTTTCAAATCGCATTGCTGATGAAAGCAAGGGAGTCAATCCTTCTTTTATTGCCAAGATTCAACCTCCCATCCTCATCCTCTGCTTAAGATATAGTCACAGGATTGAAGATAACACAAGGAAATTAAACAGAGGGATAGAAAATGCAAAGCATGAGTATGAGCTAGCATTATCATTAAGAATCATTATATATTCCTCAAAATTGGGTCCCATGACCATCTCTGTTTAGTCTTTACCTGTCACTGTATTGGCACACTTTACTTCCCATTTCTGTGTCTTCTCAGTTTCACTGACAGGCTTCAGTCATGGCCTCTATCTTCCCACTTTCCAGGCAAATCTAAGAAGGCATCAGCCATATTATAGTAATATCTGTTAGAACCCCATCTTTCACTGGGTGGTGGCATACGCCTTTAATCCCAGCACTGGGGAGGCAGAGGCAGGTGGATCTCTGTGAGTTCGAGGCCAACCTGGTCTACAGAGCAAGATCCAGGACAGGCACCAAAACTACACAGAGAAACACTGTCTCAAAAAACCAAAAAAACGAACCCCATCTTTCCACAATTCAAACAGTACTTTATGTTAGTCTTTAAAGTTCCACCTGACACTGGAGCTCCGCGTTTGGTTAACTGTGGCATTCAGGACAATAACAATGATAAGAACCAGGGAATTTCTACCATCTTCAAGTTTAAAGACACTTTGGAACTTGTTTCCCACCAGAAGAAAGAAACTAAATCCCCCCTCCAAAGACAACTCTAGCTTCTACTCAAAGAGTCACATGAGTACCAGTGATGGAAAAAAGATTGAAAAGCAATGTCCTTATTTCCAGTCGCCGATGACTCAGAAATGGTGGTGCTGCCTTCATCAATGCAGCCAGCCTTTTCTCAACCATGAAGCCACCGGTATGTCCTTGTTTGTCCGTCTCTCATAGTAAGGCTTTGATTCAGCTAGTCTTCTTCATCACCAGGATATCTTCTTGCTAGGACTTGGTCTTTAATTTATATATTTTATCTAATGCCACCATTTCTCTTCTCACATAACCAGTAACTCATGCAAGAGTTAAGGTTCTCAACTAGCTATTAATTTTCCCATTGTAAAAAAAAAAAAATCTAGAGTGAAAGGAAAGTACCATGTTATTATCAGGAATACAGAGACTTCAGAAAGCTAATGGTAGCACTTCCTTGTCATGCCATCATCATTGATAAAACATAGTCTTACTGTAGGTTCCAGGGACTAGTCAATCAGCCGCTATTATCTGAGGTAGAGCATGCACTTGGAGTTCTCTAGGAGTGGTAAGCATACTGTACATATAAGATCACTGACAAGTTTCTTAGCCTTACAGATGTGTTAGAGGCAGAGGTGAGTCTGGGCTTGTCTACATGGGAAAAGTGGCCAATTAAATGGAATTGAATATCTTGAAATTTTCTGATTCTTTGCCACTGATTTGTAAGTCAGATATGTTCTTCCAATTTTGCTCTTTCTAAAGCCTGGCTTAACCTACGTCACCACTGACTGTGAGCTTGTGAAAAAATTTCACTTCCTTCTCAGCAGCTATTTCTGAAATGTGTGATTTTTCTGGGAGGGAGGAAAGAAATGGATTTCTGTTTCTAGGGTGAGAGTACATAGAAAGTGAGCCTTCCGTGTAGTTTTAACCTCTTCCGGGGGTATCTTTATCACCTCTCATGTCTATAAAACTGTCAGACACAACCAACAGGTGTCATGTGATCACCATTTCACCCCCCAAAGCAAAATTTAGACGCTGTGGCAATGCATAGCTTGGGGATGCTGATCTGTACTGGCATGCATAGTATATGGACATGTTTCTGCTGGTTGATGAGAATAATTCACAGATGAGGTGAAGGAGGGATGGGGGCTAAAGAAGAATAGAGGAGAAATAGGAGAGAGGGGAGGGAAAGGAAGAAAGAGAAGGCAAGGCAGAGAAGGGGAAGAAAGAAATTCAGCACAGGCCTGCCTCTTCCTACTAACCCACAGTGTTTTCCCATGTCTAGAGATACCTCAAGGACAGTGAAGGCCACAGTGAATTCATTCTTTCTATGGAATTCTTCTGATTCCAGCTCTATTTATAAATATGGGGACATTACTCAATTCAGTCTGTTACTAATCTGCTGCTAGCAAATATGCTACCCATAGCAACCTGAAAGGGAGAAGTTTAAAAGAACAGACACACTGGAATAATGAATGAGCAAATCAACCCAGATCAGGTTCCCTGTGTCAGTCTCACTGTTACCTACAGTTCCTGGGTTCAGGGGTTCTCAGGGGGTCAAACACCTGCTTGCCATCACATGCCCTTCACTGGTTTGAGCTTGACAGGGCCATCTCTTTGCCCCCCATGGTTATCAACGTAGTGACTGTTTTTTCTGCTCCCTATGTCTCTAAGTTTGAGTTGAGTCCATCTCAGATCTTTCCAGGCTACAGCCACAGATGTTTCCATAAACACAGATGTCCCCAGATGCTCCCTCTTGGGGGTTCACCATCATTGATGGTAAAGCTCTCTTCTCACTCTCCAAACAATATGTCTTATTGCTAGGTGTTTCCTTTTTTAACAAAACTAGAAAGCAGGCAGAGAATGTACTTGGATTGCAAAGGATGAAAGGAGGGGCTTAATGAAGAGATTAATTTATACTTGGATGACTCAAGAAAAGAGAAGGAAAGGGAAATAGGAAGGAAAAAATCAACAAAACATGACAAATGTTTTGTAATCTTTCCTTGTACTTGTTTTATAATGGAGAGGAGGGTCTTTAGAGATAAAAGCCAAATGGTGATGACAATGGAGGTTTAAATAAGAGTTTGTATGGTTCCCAAAAGACTCAAGTTAAAGTTTAGAATTATTTTTGAGTCATTCTTAACCAATCTTCTTTGATTGTGGAGCTATACATAATCTGGGCATTATAAAATCTGGACCCTGAGCCCTTCCCTGACACACTTGATTTCCAATGTGGTTTTAGCCATGCTCTCTGCAAAATATCCATCCTTATTTTCTCTTTTGCTTCTGGGTCTACCAATGATATCTAGACTTTAGATGTTCCAGAATGGATGCTCTAAGACACATGCCATGCCATCATATAGTAGCACATACCCTTTCTGTTCTGAGCTCCTAACGATGAGAAACCCTCGTTGCCAGTGCCTTTCTGCAGTCCAGAGTTCATTTTACCCTTTCCTTTCTTACTTTGGAGTCATTCAACTGTCTCCTCCAGAGAAATAGGCAAGCAAGATGTTGTGAGGCAGCCTAGATTGTCCTTTAGCCTGATACCATAGAGCACTGGATACTTTCAATGCAAATTAAGATAGAAAACACAAGTTTTTGTGTCTTAACCAGTACGTCTTGATGGTTGAGGCTGTCATTAGCCACTCCCATCCCATATAAGGACCTCTACAAATTACTGTTTTGGGGATGTTCTACTTCATGCCTATGCCCCCAAGTTTCAGGCAGTTCAGTGTTGTGCTGCTTTGGAATTCACTTCCTGGGTCTGAGACTGGAGTTTGTTATAGTTTCTTTTCTGCCACTGTGATATAGAACAGTCTAACCAAAATCAACTTAGGGAAAGAAAAGGTTTATTTCAGTCTACAGTACAGTCCATCACTGAGGGCAGTCAGGGCAGGAAATCAAGCAGGTTCTTGAAGGCATGCTTGCTAACACAAAAATGAGAGTCAAAACAACAAACAAGAACAATAAGATAAAACATGCCAAAACTAAACAAAAAGCCCACAAAAACAGAAAACATGGAGTGCATTAATACACAGTACAGTTCATTTTGTGTTGCAGCCAGTGTTTATGGGACTATTCAGACTTTGTTCCATATACCTATGTGAGGAATTAGACTGTCTGATACCAACAGGAACACTCATCACACACTGTACCAAACTCATTCCAAAACTGTCACCAATGTGCTAACAGCAATTCTGCAAATAACACTCACACACTGACCTAATTTCTTCATTTTCTGCTTAAACTGCTGAGTGTTCCGATTGTCACCCTTCTAATGATCATAATTGCGTAGATCTGTTGATGCTTCTATTCTGTTGATGTTTTCTTTTCATAAGTGGGAAATGAAGTTCAAAGAGGTCATATGAGTTGGCCAAGGTGCTGGGATAAGTTTAGAAATAAATCCAGACTGTGGTCCCAGAGCCCAAGATGCTAATTTTCACCAGTCCTGCAAGACTATCAGAAAGCAAACAGATCATAGAGGTTCAGGTTCGGATACTACTTTCCCTCTCTTGATTTTCCTTCACTCTGGCTTTGGACTTATGTTTCCCCAAATGAAATATTTTGACATATTTCTTTGCCTACAAGATTCTTAACACTGTCAAACGTTCACCCCCGCGTTCTTCCGAATATGACTACCGAGTGTAACATCCCAGCAAGGTCTTCCTACATTCCAATCCCAGCAGGATGGCCAAGTGACAGTCCCTTGCATACAGCCCCTATGCTGCCTGCACTAGTCTTCCTCTGTGTATTCATCACATAACCTAGTGGGGATTATTTTGCTGGCCTGAAGATGGAAGAGGCCATGAGGGTAAGGGGCTTCTGCTTCAGGCTTTTCTCCCTAGAGTTTCCTGGCACCGTATCATATATCCTTGGACATCCACTGGGTATTTCAGAGTCAAAGTAGAAATCATTGTCTAGCTGCCAACCAGCTCCCAGTCTTGTATCTCCAGCTCATTGACAGGCTCTGCTTTCTATCCTATTTATCAACCACATGAGGTTTTATCACCAGGAATTCTTCTAAGCCCACATCTTGGTGTTTTGATGGTCAGATATTCTCACTGCCTTGGCTCTTCCCAAGGTAGACCACTAATGTGTCTACTAGCTTCTCTCACTATGATTGCTTCAACCCATCCATCCCTCCACAGTACCCAGAATAATGTTTCAAATTTCAATGCACGCTCTCTAGCCTGCTGTCTAAAGCATCAATGACTCATGGTGGGGGTGGGGGGAATGTGCAAGTTCTACTCTTTGGAAAACAGTTTCATGAAGTTCTACCCCGACACTCACTGTGATTTTCCAGGTCCCCTAGTGTCACCCTGATTCCTGTAGATATATTTGTGAGCTTCATTTCTATCCAATGCTTGTAGTTCTCATGTGACCTTGTATTACCTATATAAAGGTCAAACTCTAGTCACCTCTCCAGTAACCCTTTCCTGGCCTCACAATCTGGATGTCCTCTGTGAAGGTCCACTTTATGTTCTCATTCACCACTGTCATCTGTAGTCACACTTTATCTCCTCCACTGGATTACCAGCATGTATCCTGACTTCTCCTTCTCTCAAACATGCCCTGCAGATACTGGGAATTTCCTACAATAGACAAACAAACTGAACGGAATATCCCAGTGAAATTAAAACAGATGAGGGCCAGCACCATCTCTTAATGAGTATATTATCATTCAGAAAATAGACACAAATGTGAGCATCCAGTATCAGTGGTGTACCAAGTCCTAATACACATGAGGTAACTCTGGAGGACACTGTTCAAAATATCCATGGTCTGTGCCGTCAGAGACCACATTGTTTAGAATGAAAAACTAAATAAAAATAAAAGAGTGAGGCAATCAAAAAACCTAAGTTTCATTGGACCAGCTAAAAATACAGGGCATATTATTGGGTTATAGAATGTCAGACTACTGAAACACAAAGTGTTAGAAAATTGCTCAAAATCACATGACTCTGTGACAGTATTGTGTCTCAACCTTAGGCAGTCTGATGTGGAAGTCCATACTCTTAAATAACACTATCTAACCTGGATGTCATATAAAACAGGCCATACTAAATTGAGATGCTAAATTGTGTGGCATAATTTTAAAAAGGTCGTTGAGGTAAGAAAAAAAAACAGATGAAATGTATCACCTTATATCTACCTTATACTAAATACTAAATGATTTCTTATCATAGGCTCAGAGAAGGAACCTCCCCCGCCACACACACACCTTTCTATTTGTGCTGTCTTGAGCAGCTACCCAGTCTGGACACTTGGAAGCTTGTTTCCAGTTGCTCACACTTAAGTCACTTATTGATTTTGTGTCTTAATCACCCTTCACATTTACGTCTTATTTCCCATCTCATGATCATTGTGAAGAAAGTCCTCCACATCTCTTGTCTTGACTCTTGTTTTATCTTCTGTGGCCACTGTCCATTTCCCTTCCTACTTTTTCTTTACACTGCTCTGAGGATCATCCATCTAGAATAAATATCTGTTCATATGGCTTTGGGGGTTTCCCTGTGACCTTTAGGATGGAGACAAAGTTCCTCTGCAATATCATGACATTTGTACTTTACTCACTACCCACTCATATAAAACAGGTCCATATACCTGAAATGCTCACTCACAGGCTGGCTTCTCTGTGACTACAATTCAAGCATGGTAGATTCCAGTCTACCTTATCTTCTGTCCCCACCGCCAGCTGTGTGGCCCCACATCTCCCTATCAGACTCTCACTATGGAAGAAAATATAACAATGCTTGGTAACATGGACTCTGGAAGGAAGACTGCCTGGATACTAATACCCACCAGCCATGCTACTTACCCACTATGTGAATCTGGGAGAGTTACTTCTTTGAACCTCACATTTCTTGTCTGTAAAATAAGAATAATAGTGTCTCATAGGGCTAGTGTGATGATCAAATGAAGTAGTATCTGATATGTAAGTAATACCCTATTGTTTAAAAAGTAAGGTTTTTTTTACTTCTTATTTTCACTTATTCTTTGAGAATTTCACTCAATGTATTTTTTTTCTTTTTTTTCTTTTATTTTACAATACAATTCAGTTCTACATATCAACCATGGATTCCCTTGTTCTCCCCCCTCCCGCCCCCTCCCCTTCCCCCAGCCCACCCCCCTTTGCCCCCTCCTCCAGGGCAAAGCCTCCCCTGAGGACTGAGTGTATTTTGACCATATTCACCCTTCTCTCCACTCCTCAAACAACCCAAACCCCTTCCCCACCCACCCCACTTTATATTCCCTTTAAAAACAAACACATCAAATAGAGTTGATGCTGCTCATATACCCTTGGCTGTGTGGCCTTCTACTGAAGCAGGTTAGTCCCATTAGGGACTACACCCTTAAAGAAAACTGATTTTCCTCCACATGTATCAACTGCCAACAGCTCCTCAGCTAGGGTGTGGACTTTGCGCCCACCGCCTCTCTTCATGACGGGATTCTGACTGGCTTGAGCTTTTGTGGGTCTTGTGCATGCTGTATCACCTGCTATGCATTCATCCATGCAGCTACCCTGCTATGTGTATTGTTTCCTTCTAGTCTCTACCTCCTCTTACAATCTTGCAATCTCTTAGGCCCTCTTCTGCTATGGTCTTACACTAGTATCTGGTACATAAATGATTGCCTTCTATTTAAGTGGTAGCTATTATTATTGCCTCCTCTATAATTTTCTTACCTGGCTTTCATATTAGACCAGGTGGGTTGGATTAGAATCTCATTTGTCTATTTATAGGACTTGGCAGAGACAGGTATATTCGTAGACACTCAGGAAATTTTTTTAGATTAATAATTAAATGATGTTTGAGTAGATGATGAATGTGCTGTTGGATGGATGAAGGGCTAAGTGAGTGGATAAACAGATGAATGGGTTGGTTTGTGCCCTGGGTTGATAAATAGAAAGACAAATTGTTAGGTGGGTGGGTGGATGGATGGATGGATGGATGGATGGATGGATGGATGGATGGATGGATGGATAAGTTTATGGGCTAGATAGGTGGGTAAATGACCAAATGTGTGGTTACATAGACAAGTTAGCACTTTAAAAATGATATACAGCAAAGAGAAACTCTACCTGAAGTGTTGTTAGGCAGCTAAAAGGCGATTCTGCAGTATGTGATTTATTAAGTTTGGGATATTGGTTTTTTTCCCTTCCTAAGCACAGCTGTCTTTGTGTTCAGGATTTTTGGTTTCAGGCAATCTGTTATCTGCAATCTTACTGTATCCCTGTAAATTCAGACCTTCAGTAAATCTTCTTCAAGGTTTAGAGAATACACACATGTAAACTGTGTTGTGGTCACAGAGCAAATATCTGTGACTTTGCAGCTTGGTTAAGAAAAGATTACCCATTATTAGAAGATCACGGATCATTGACATTCTAGGAGTTTCTTTGACAAGAGACAGCACTAGCTTTGGCGGCCTCCAAGATAACTCAGAAAAGCTTTTGGGAACAGGCACTCTGTTTAAATGGGAGGAAGGAAACATGTTGTTAGGAGGTGAACCTTAAAAGTTGAGAACAAGCCGGGCGGTGGTGGCGCACGCCTTTAATCCCAGCACTCGGGAGGCAGAGCCAGGCGGATCTCTGTGAGTTCGAGGCCAGCCTGGGCTACCAAGTGAGTTCCAGGAAAAGGCACAAAGCTACACAGAGAAACCCTGTCTCGAAAAACCAAAAAAAAAAAAAAAAAAAAAAAAAAAAAAGTTGAGAACAAAAAATTCAGAGGATCAGAATACTGAACAGAGCCTGCTGCCTAAGAGGAAGTAGCTGCCAAGAGAGAAGAAGCCCAGCTCAGGAGAGAGCATTCCAACTTCTCCACAGGTGCACAAAAATCCTTGACCAAGTGAGGAGTGCCCTCTCAGAGCCTTGGATTCCTCAAATAAAAGTAATAGTAACAATATATACTTTTGTAAGGAAGATTCCAGAGCTGAGGCATGGGGCATCATCAGGTCTGGTCCATTTTGGGGGCCCTGTTTTCTTATGTCCTCAAGCAGTGTAGGTTACATGGTGGTAAAGAACATGACCTTTGGAGAGATGATGTCATCAAATATGGATACTGGTTGTGTCATCTTCACCTCATTTGCCTCAGTTTACTCTCCTACAAAGTGAAGATGATAGTATCTATCTCTTTGGATAGTTGTAAGGGAACACATTAGGCCAATCTATGATAAGGGCATAGGACAGTGTTGGTACCTAGTAAGTGCTACCTGTATATTTGATTTCATTTTATTATTATTGGTAACTATTTTCACTATCCCCTAAAGTTTATTCATTGTCCCAGTGATGAAAGAAAGAAGCAGCATTTTTTTGTTTGTTTTTTTGAGACAGGGTTTCTCTGTGTAGTTTTGGTGCCTGTCCTGGATCTCGCTCTGTAGACCAGGCTGGCCTCGAACTCACAGAGATCTGCCTGGCTCCACCTCCTGAGTGCTGGGATCAAAGGCATGTGCCACCACCACCCGGCAGAAGCAACAATTTTTATATCTGTAGATGAGGTGGGAGATAAAATACCTTTCATCTGTCCTTAGCATATTCCAAATATAGATTCATATTGACTAATATTAATTTAGATTAATGTAATTTTTGAAAAATATTATATATTATGTCATATTTTATTTGGATATAATCTAAATAAAGTCATCTAATATAAATTACCATATAGCTATGGTTACTCTTAGGAATAGATAGACATTGCTTCCAATATTTGAGATGGAGAAATTAGAACATGGAGCTATTTAATTACTTGTCCAGACCATGCAGCTGTAAATGATGGTACTGGCGTGCTCAACCTTCTTGTACCTCCATGACCTGAAAGCTATTTGAAATGTCTTTCATGTGTGGCAACAACTTAGTATATGGATGAGGAAGCAGGTTGGGGGTGGGGAGGGGAAGTCTGCTTTTCTAAAATGTCACAGTGAGCAAGTGAAAGAGCTGAAATTAGAACACTAGCCTCTTTTTCTCATTTTTCTGAAAATAGGTAAAATGATTAATCTAGTTCTATTACTGTAACAAAATGCCTGAGACAGGGTAACTTACAAAGAAAATACACCTGTCTCTCATAGTTCTGGGTAAATCCAATGGCATGATGCCAGCATCTGCTCAACTTCTGAGAAGGGCCTTCTTGCTGCAACATCACATGGTGGGAGAGCATCATCCGCTGAACAGACTGAGGATGTCTCCCTCTTCTTACAAAGCCACCAGTTCCATCATGCCCCACCCCACCCCTGCCCTGACCCTGATGTTCTTTTCTGGTTTCAATCACCTCCAGAAGAAGATCTCTGATAGCATCAGATTATGAATTGGGGGCTCAATTTGCACCATCAGCTTCCAAAGAGATGGTCAAGCCATAGCAAGAGATGTTTGGATCCTGAGCTTTCTGCCTCTAAAGAATAACATTTTCGGCACTGCACCAGCTGTTGATGAAGCAGGAAAATAATCAGTGGCAACCTGTATGGCTAGTGAATGGGGATTTGATGACTCACATGAATTTATCCAATTCCTGTCCATCACAGATATGAGTCTTCCCCTTTCATTCTCCAAGGCCATTATTCATTTGGTCTAGGATGCTGAAAAATTTTTGTGGGGAGTGAGGTCACTGAGTCTTGCTATGCTGTGGTTCATTTTCCCCAACTCAGCCTACCAAGCAAGCACAATTTCTTTCTGTTTTCTTACTACTCAGTTTTCTTCTGGACTTTTAGGGTTATTGAGTTGAGCTTTGATAGCCCTGCCTTGGAGGCTTTGGCTACTTCTGACTTGAAAGGTGGAAATCCTGAGCTCTGAATATGTATTCTCACCTCTGTGGTCTGAATATGTGTTCACACCTCTGTGGTTATAAAGACCGAGTCTTCCTGTGACAAGCAAATGGGATAATAATTACAACTAATCAAATCATTCAAGGAGGAAGGGAACTATTCTTGCTTACTCAGGAGGATATTTGGGGACCTGAATTTCCTGGCAACCTTTCCCAGTCCTCAAATGCATCACTTATTGTCAGTGTAGCTAAATCCAATGTGAAATAAAAACATCCCTGTTTATTTTCTTACAACTTAAGATAAGTTACAACAAGGGGAATATAATGGACATACATGAAGGTTTGCAAATGCTTAGAAGTCAGGAGCTAGTGGGGACATTAAGAGAAGCCTGAAGGCAGTGATTTTTCAAGCTTCCTTTTGAAAGCTTGAATTCTTAGCCATATAAAATGTTAGATGATATAAAATAAATACAAATGGAGGTGCCCTGGCTTTGATGAGCAGTAGAGAACCAGCAGACCCATTTTCATGATATCTTCCCTCCCTATGGCCACTCTGAAGAACTCCTGGCATCCTGGAATACAGTTGGAAAACCATTAGCAGTAGATGAGAATGTAAAGGCAGAGTTTATTCAAGTTGGGATCTGGTGACACTAACTCTTCTAACTTCCTTCTCAGTACGGTGTTCTTTCATGATGATGTTAAAGTTTGTCCTGGTCCTACTATGTGACAAACAACCCCCAAAACCTAATGACGTAAAGAATTACTATTTTGTGTTCTACCTGGGTCTTCACTTTGGGTAGGGCATAAAGGAAATGTGTATCTGCTCTGTGATGCTCAAGATCTCAGCTATGATAACTTGTTTGAATTCTAGCTTGGGCTAGAAGGACGGAAAGTACCTGGCCATTCCTTTCTCTTTGTGTAACCCCAGGGCTTCCATGTGATCTCTCTGGCATGGAAGCTTTGGGAAAATTGAATTACTTACATGGATACTCAGGCATCCAATAGAGTCCCCAGCAAAAGGGACTACATGGCTTCTTCTTTTCTAAAACCTATCTTAGAAATCCCAGAACACAATCTTACTACATTTTGTCATCCAGCATCATCTATGACTCATTACTGTGGTCTAGATACGTGAGCCTGGAAATGTGGATGACTGGGGAGCTAGCAAGGATGCAGCCTGGTTATTTCCCTGTTTTGGACATGACCTCTTACAAAATAGATGTGGATGTGATCTTCGGTGAAATAGTTAAGATGAAAGGTGCTACTGTATCTGTTGTTGCTTGGATCCTAGGAACACTGGAATGTGAAAGTTTGGTAGTCTATTTCTAGGATGCCACAGAAAGCTACCTAAGACCTTCAAAAGTCTATAATTATAAGGAAGTTTGTTTTAGCTGTCCATATAGAAGAACATTCAAACAGTGCAAATGGCCACCAAGACACTTGGCTTCCTCTGCATGTGGCAGAGACAAGAGTCTCTGTCAGAGGTGAGGTCTCTCACTTCTTCCACCACTAATAGCAGCTGATGTGTAAGAAGCTGCATCTCTTTGAGCTTAGGGTTACTAAAATGATGTGCATTTCTAAGAATCATGATTTCATATAAACCTAATTCTTCTTTGTTTGTCTTTTCTTTTTCCCCCTCTTTTGGACATTTCCTTCATCTGACTGCCCATCAATATATAGAAGAAATGCTTATTCCTACTCCTATTACTTGTAAGTATCGAGCCGGTGTTAACTGCTTTGTGCTCCGTAAGAGAGGCTGTAGCATGCATTTCCTCCTGCACCAACTGGTTGATTGTCTGTTGGCCTCTCATAGCCACTTCTGTCTAGTCATCTGTAGTCCGGAAGTTTTGATTTTGTATGGATGCTTTTCCGTTTGAAAATGCACTGTCACTGTTCGTGTCCATTCTGTTTCTGTCATCCTAATTTTGCCCTCGTACCTTTGGAGATGTGAGGGGCTCGTTCTCCTTTGTGAGTCTCAATTTCTAATGAGCAGCACCTCAGTTCCAGAAGGAGGGGAAGGTAAGACAGAATCACAGATCTCAGGAACTTCTGAGTCCCTTTGTGCCTCTTCAGGGAAGAAGAAGTCTTGGGGACTCAAGGGATAGAAAAGAGTCCATTGGCTCTTTCCACTATACCAGGGAGACTACAGGGAGTCATGACTTTATCCAAATCCAGCCTCGAGGATGACAGAAACATCCAAGGTCTTGGCTTTAAGCTGAAATTCCCTGTTTGACGTTTAACATTACTTATGTCACTTCATCAGTACATTTCATTCACAGTTAATGATGGCTGCCGGCTTTTTACCCTTACTAAATAAAGGTGGTTTTGTTACTAAATCAGAGCTTTTTCAAAACATGTGGGTAAAGGAGAGAAACTTTATATAACAGAGCCTTGCTGATAAAAAGCTGGAAAACACTGAAATACTCCCATATTCCAAGTATGCATCTCTGGCTTTAGAAAATGAGGTTCATAGAGAAATCTAAGAGCTTATCACATATTCAGCCTGCATAAAAATAGGAATAGAGCTCAGAATGCCAGGATCTTAGTAAACAGTATTGCCCTCCATTCTAGGTCTTCCCTTACCCTTGGCAAACACAACCTTATGAGAAAGCCCTACATCTCAATTGCCTTCTGCTGAAACCTCTACAGGTGGAGATGGAGTCAGAAAGTGCTTCCCCACCCATTCTGCTCAGTTAGTGCCAAGCTGTGGGCACAGAAGATAATATCATCACCATCGTCCATACAGGGATCAGTGTTCTCCACCACTACTACCGAAGGTCCTAGAACATTTACCTCACCTCTTTACTCATTCAGCAAACACACATTGATTATGCACACTACATTCCAGTTAGATTTAGCTCAGTGGTAGAGCGCTTGCCTAGCAAGCGCAAGGCCCTGGGTTCGATCCTCAGCTCAAAAAAAAAAAGAAGTCTCTGCAATATTTTGCCATCTAGAGAGATGTTGTAGGTAATTTAATTTTCTCTAGAGCATTGTCTTTCCATACCCAACCTCCAAAAATTACTTGGCCAGAGATGAACCACTTAAGCACCAAAGAGCCTGAACAGACAAGGCACACTTAGTCATCCTGAGTAAGGGTAACTACCAGCACTGATCAGGTACCTTGTGTATACATTAGCTTACTAAGCCCTTATCAAAGTGCAGTTTGATAGGCAAGTCATCCTAAAGTCACTCAGCAATAAATGGGAGGGACAGTGACTTGTACTGGAAAGAGAAACATCTGAGGAAGGGAGAAATGGTTGGGAGCACAGAAGATAAATATGACTATAGATATGTGTAGTCTGAGGAAGCTGGTAGAATTCCCAAGTAAAAATGTCCCAGGCAACCTTGGGAATACAGAAGTAGAATTTAGGCAGGAGGGGGATGTTTGGAAGCATCCTCTGAGGATGACAGAGGAGAATATGGGGTGGAGCAATTAAGACTAGAGAAGGAGTAGGAGGAAAACAAAGAGTGAAGGGCTGAGTTTCCCAAACTGATCACGCTTAACAATCTCCAGGCCGAGCTTTGGAGGGGAGGTGCAGGATGGCAAAGCAGATAGATGAT
Organism: Peromyscus californicus insignis; assembly: GCF_007827085.1. Taxonomy (NCBI): domain Eukaryota; kingdom Metazoa; phylum Chordata; class Mammalia; order Rodentia; family Cricetidae; genus Peromyscus; species Peromyscus californicus. The sequence goes on along the minus strand of NW_026294595.1, from coordinate 136,325,603 downwards.
AGGAGGGAAGAGGAGAAGTCATTAGCTATAGAAGATGCTACAGAGGAAGGAGGTAGAAGGTGAGGGGACAGCCTGGTCATTCCAACACCAGAAGTCACTTCTGAGAGTTATGGGGTAAATGGTGGACACAGAAGAGGCTGAAGATGCTGGAGGTGGGGAAACCATGCAAAGTAGGGCCTGGAGGCAAGCTGTTTGGAGATGCAGATCAACCTAGAAGGAAGAAAGATGGGTCTGGACCATTGGACTGAAAAAAGGCATGGAAGTGGGAGGGGGGGTGGAAAGAAAATGTGTCAGCAAGATGGCTCACTAGGATAAAGTCCTCACTCTCAAGTCTGAGAACCCAAGGTTGTTCCCCAGAACCCACAGTGGAAGGAGAGAACCCACTCCTGAAGTTGTACTCTGACTTCTATACGCATGCTACAGTATGCACGTATATGCACTCTCACATACACATAAGTAAAACAAAAGTTAAGAAAATATCAGACAAGAATGAAAGACAGACAATGATGGTCTCCAAGCTCCCCAGATATGAAAGCCTTACTCTAAGTACTAGGGTAGATCCTGAGTGGAAGCCTTGAACCCTCCTTACTCAGGGCACAGACGAGCAACCTCAGCAGTAGGAGGGGCTTGTGGCAAATGCAGCATCTAGGACACCAGACTAATGTCCTGAATTAGAACCTGCACCATGACAATGTCCTTTTCTCAACAGTGTCCACAATACACTGTAAGAAGCAATGAATAAACCAGAAGCACCTTTGTCCCCTCCATAACAAATAAAAGAAAAAAATAATACTCACCTCATAGAAGTCTAGAACACATTCTCTCTAAAATCCCCCAGATCATCCATAAAAACAAAGCCTGGCATGGTTTATCTAACCAATCTTTACAATAAAGCCAATGCTAATGCACTCAACAAATATTAATGAAGTTCCCACTGTGAGCCAGGCTCCTGTCAAGGTTCTAGGAATTTAGGAGTAAGAACAAAAAAAGGAAACACATTCACTCATGTAGGAATGTTTAGTAGGAGGGAGATAAAATAGAATATATCATAAAAATGGGATGAATAAAAGCTATGACAAAAATAAGTAAAGAAAAACACATGATAATATACAGAGTAGGAGAAATAGAGGAACTTTATCCTCAAAGAAGAACAGCCTTCAAGTACCCACCCTCATTGCAAGGTTATACACATAAGACCAAATTCCTCAAGCATTTCCTAGAAGGGACTGTAGCCACAAGTTTTCTGTGTCCTGTAGCTGCTTAGTCTGAGGTAAACATATTGATGATTATATTAATTACAAACTGTTTGGTCTATGGCTCAGGCTAATTATTAACTAGCTCTTTCATCTTAAACTAACCCATTTCTATTAATCTATGTATCACCACAAGTCTCATGGCTTTACCTGTGTTCCATTATATCTCATTCCCCTGGCAGCACTCAGCATCTCCCTGAATCTGCCTTTCTTCTCCCTGTCTCTTTGTTTAGATTTCCCACTTGGCTCTAACATGTCTTGCCATAGGGCAGAGCAGCTTCTTATTAACCAATGGTAGCAACACATATTCACAGCATACAGAAGGACCATCCCACAGTACTTCTCCTTTTATGTCTAATCAAAAAGGAAGTTTTTCATTTTAACATAATAAAATTATATATAACAAAATAGTTACCAAGCAAGAATTACAGTTACAATATCTGGTCTATTTGTATTTGGCAAAATCAAGGAAAATATTCTATCATCTGTCCTATTTTTGTGAGTCTAAAGTTTATATCTAATTTATCTTTTATTATAACCAAGGAAAACTATAATTATAACTATTTAGTCTTCAACTCCATCAAAGACCCCAGAAGATATAATATTACCTAAGTAAACTGGAAGTGCATTGTAAGCAACTTCCAAAATTCTAGAAATAACAGAGACATCTGGCTGCCTGGACAGTCATCCAAAGTTTCTCTGCAACATTGGGGCATCTATCTTTAGCTTACAGGTCTAGAGTCTCTGGCATACTTTTCAGTGAAGCAGGAAATTTGAAGAACTGTTCTGCCTATTGGCAAAGTTCATCAGTCACTTTCCTCTGTGTACTGCAGAATGTCTGGCAGTTTCTTCTGTGAAGCAGGAACCTGAAGGACCATCTCACCTTGTTTTAGCAAAGTTCAGTGGTCACCTTCCTATGGGTCCTGCATGACCAGTTCATCAAACAGTCCAGGCAAGAACAGTTTCTTGCCCAAATGACTAGCCTTTTCCATATTATAAGCAAACTCCATAATGAGTTTCTTTGATGCCCATTATCCTCTTTGAAGTAATTGGTGCTGTCAGGAGCAGATGTGTATCACTGTCCAGAAAAGTCTAAGTTCTTAAAACATTTAAAATGCCATATTCTGTAGGTCTTTGAAGTGTTTGAAGATTATCTATCTATCTGAAATATATCTCTATATGACCTTGAAAACCTAATTAACATGATTGTAAGTTTGATGCTATATATTGACTATTAATTTGTATTTTTTAACTCTACATTACATTTTTAAATGAGCTAAATAAACATAATATCTTAAACAAGAGCGGAAATATACATATATTATAACAAAATTGACCTTAAATTTGTGTCAATAAACTGAAATCCATACCAGTGTAAAGTATTTTGAGATTAACAATTGTTTTCTGGATTAAAGTATATTCAATAATGTTGCTGGAGAGCTTTTCTCTCTGGGTCCCACCAAGTTCCGCCAGTCCATAATAATCTACATTTTTTTCTCATAATTTCTATATCATGTTCTCCCCTTTTTTAGAAAGAGATTAACTATGACCATTAACCATTTATAATCAACCCCCTTTAAATGAAAATAAACACTTATAAACAATATTTTGGGAGTTTAGGCATAGTTTCCTAGTTGGATGTAGGCTTTCTATTTGAATCCTGTAAGCAATCATAGACAATGTGTGCATGAATGAATGTGGCTGTCCTCCAACAGAAACTACTAATACAGAAACCGAAGTATCAGGCAACTAGGCCATAGTTAGCCTGATCCTAGACTTCTGAGAGTAGGGGGAGGATGAGATTCACCCTGCTTTTTTGAGTTCCTACTATGTGCAACATCCCACACTTGGTGTTGACCATACAAAGGTAAATTTGGTACGCTCTCTACCAACTAACAAAAGATGGAAATGAAAGGAACTTCTAGTTGCCCCCTACTAGTGTCCAGCTCATCTAATGTTTAGAACAACCCTTGTGAGATATCAGTCACTGTGTTGGCTTTATTTAGATGTCAGAACTCAGGCTTGAAGATGTGTTTATAACCCATAGACAAAAAGCAAAGCAATGGGGCCAGAATTTGAACTCAGGCCTACAGAACTCCAAGCTCTATCCATTCTTCTCACCAAGTCCCACTGTTGGAGAGATAGACTATCTAGAGCACGTGCCTTTTTCCAGGATCCAGATTCAAGTCTATCTACCTAGAAGCCTTTGAAGAGAGTCAGAGCTGAGTGCACTAGGATACCGTCAGAGGTAACCAGGAACTTGGTGTGAGACTGGTCAAAATTGCTTATTGACCTAGGATAAAGAAGGTGGAAGTTTAAGCAGAACTGGAATTTGGAGACCCAGGGACACAGGAGAATTTAGAATATGACACAGACACACACACACACATACACACACTCACACACACACACACACTCACACACATACACACACACATGGGGGGGGCAAGAATAATATAAGTTTGAATGTCACACCTAGATCAGAATTCTTGACCTGCCTCTCCTACTGGTTTTCTCCTTAAACAATCATGGGACCAGTGTGATCCTTCATCTGCAAGATGGTGATGTGACAATGACTTCCCAGCATCATGAAAAAGTATATATGCAATATCAAGAGGTAATCAAAATCAGTAGGCATTTTATAAATGGAAGCTCTTATTCCTTCCATTCTGAGCTAACATAAATGCTCTGTGGGGTTCATGTTTGCCTTCCTATATTAAAGCAATTCTCAGCAACTTTAGCTGTTCACTGTTTGCCTTTGGATAGGATATTAAGAGCTGGCATGTGTCCACAGGTTAATTTACCTCAGAGTATGTGATAGGCATGGTAATTATTCTGAACAGAGGCATTTTAGTCAAGTAAATCTTCTTAAAAAAACACTAAGAATTTACCCACTGTGGTGGTCAAGAGAGAGCAGTTACCTGAATTCCTGAGGTCTTGGACCTGTGCTTTGTGCAAGTGTCACAAAGGTGGGAGAAGGCCACCTGGCTGGCATGTCTCAGGTACTATGTGGGGCTCCTGGATTTTTCTTAGATATTTTCTGTTCCCACAAAGTTCAGTGAATCCAAGTCCTATATCTTTTTGCAAGGTCTGGATCAAATGCTGCCTTCTCCAGAAAGCCTTTACTGATTCTCTGAAACACCCCTACACACACACTTCTCTGTACTCCCACTGCACTATCAGGGGCAAGGGCATATGCATCTTTGTATCAGGGACAGGGGCATGTGCATCTTCAGCTTGTTTCTGTTTCATGAGGGCTTAACTGTGGTCTCTGGTATCCCTGATACACATAGTGAACCCCCCATAACTGTATGTGCAATGAATGAACAAGATGAAATCAAACAATTTAACAACTAAAGTTAAAATAAAGAGGGGAATCATTTTATTTTTATTATCACAGAACCTATACTTTCCTTATTTTTGTTCCTATGTTTACATCTATGTGAGCTAGACACATGACTTCATTTATCTGAGTCTTGGTTTCCTGATAATCAAACAGGGTTTTGAAACACATGTCTTACAATGTCTTGTAAAAGAGTCAATGGATAAAATGTTTGTAAAATACCTAGCTCTTAGTAGGGCCTTAACTGAGATATAAGAGGCCAGGTTCTTCTCTGAGATGCCCATTAACGTCCATATTCCACCTGTTACAAACCAAGTATTCCTGCCACATTGTATTTAAGGAGGCATTTACAAATGATTATATCAAGAGATGCTCAAAAATCATTTTCTGTAATTCATCAGTCCCTTTGAATAAAGACAAAGAAAAAATAGGGATGGAAGAAAGCCATTCAAGACAATCAATACCAATTACCCAGAGCTGACAGAAAACATGTTGACAAGTGAACAGCCAGGGTATAATCACAGTCTAAGGCCAAATCACCCCGAAGGAGACTGGTCTCCTCCAAGGCATTATTATATAGGCAAGACAAAGTCGGTACTATCCTTGCTGATTCATAGGCACTATACCAGATAGGTCTCAGTCTCTATGAAACTATAGCCTGAAGTCTGGATTATGGGTGAGGAATGTTGACAGTTGAACCCAGGGCCTCACACACACTAGGCAAGGGCATTGCCACTGAGTATCCCCACACTTCCCTATCACTTCTTCTTAATTTTAAGACAGGGTCTTGTTAAGTTGTTAGAGATGCCTTTGCACATGCAGTCCTCTGGCTCAACCTCAAGAGTAGCTGTAAATCCTTCCTGGCTTAGAGTTTGCATGGTGAAAAAGCATCTGTCTTAGTTAGGGTTTCTATGCTATGAAGAGACACCATGACCATGACAACTCTTATGAGGGAAACATTTAATTGCTCACTTACAGTTTCAGAGATTTGGCCCATTATCACCACTATGGGCGGGAGCATGGTGGCATGGAAGCAGATGTGGTGCTGGAGGAGTAGCTGAGCATTCTACATTTTATAGGCAACAGAAAGTCAACTGAGACACTGGGTGGTATCCTGAACATAGGAAACCTCAAAGCTTGCCCCCAAAGTGGGCACACTTCCTCCAACAAGGTCATACCCATTCCAACAAAACCACACCTCCTAATAGTGCCACTCCCTATGAGATTATGGGAGCAAATTACATTCTTATTACCACATTCCACTCCTGGGCCCCCATAAGCTTGTAAGAATATCATAATGCAAAATGCATTTCGCCCAACTTCAAAGGTCCCCATAGTCTATCACAGTCATACAATCTCTTCACTGTAATCCCCTATTTAAAAAAAAACAAAACAGATCACATACTTCCAACAAAAAATGGCACAGGATATACAGTACCATTCCAAAATGTAGGAAAAGAAGCATAATGAGGAAATAGTGGACCAAAGCATGACCAAAAACCAGCTGGGCAAACTCCAAATTCTGCATCTCCATGTCTGATTCAAAACGCTCTTCAGATCTCCAACTCTGTTCCGCTTTGTTAACTGCAACATACTTTTTTCTCTTGAGCTGAATCCACTTCCTGTTAGCAGCTTTCCTTGGAAGGTATCTCACAGCTCTGGCATTTCTAACATCTTGGGTTCTCCAACACAATCCAGGCTTCAACTTCACAGCTTCATGTAATGGTTTCTCTAAACCTCCATTTAGGAACACCCTTGATATGTTCCTACCATCAGTGGCTTTCTTTAGGTGTGGAGGCAAGTTCCATAACCCATTTCTTCTTTCCTTAACTCTAAAGCCAGAACCATGTGGCCAAAGCTGCCATGTTCTGCTGCATACTGAGGCTAGAACATGGATCCCTCATTCAATTACATCTTCAGCTTTCGGTCCTTCAGTGCCTAAGCTTGGCTGTCCTGGTCCTGAAACTCAGAGATCCGTCAGCCTCTGCCCTCCCAGTGCTGGGATTAAAGGTGTGCCCCATCATACCTGGCTCTAAGCTTTTCTTTAGTTTCTTTCCACAAGATGAAAACTAAGCTGGGTGTGATCTTACCCTGAGGTCACCACTCCTTATATTCCATTTCTTAATCCCTTTATCTCTTTGAACACAGGACTTAGTTTATTCCACTTCCTGGTGCTTTTTTTCTTCTCAAAATTTACTTTTTGTAATTTACCCTGCTTAGGTAGTGTAGCAGGAATCTTAAAAGGTCTAATTAGGCCGGGCGGTGGTAGCGCACGCCTTTAATCCCAGCACTCGGGAGGCAGAGGCAGGTGGATCTCTGCGAGTTCGAGGCCAGCCTGGGCTACCAAGTGAGTCCCAGGAAAGGCGCAAAGCTACAGAGAAACCCTGCCTCGAAAACCAAAAAAAAAAAAAAAAAAAAAAAAAAAAAAAAAAAAAAAAAAAAAAAAGTCTAATTAATAAAATCAAACCTGAGGCCAATTATTGGGGTGAATGCTGGAAGATCAAAGAGATAGAACAAGCCACAGCTAACCTCACCTGGCCAACTTCTCAGCTGATCTTGTTTCCTCAGACTGGAAGCCTCTGTGTCCTCATATTCAAATGGCTCTCAGCTGAACTGTGCTGCTCAAAACCTAAAAGCTTAACCAGCCAAATGCTTAACCACCTAAAAGCTTCTAGTTTCTGGTCCTCACACCTTATATACCTTTTTGCTTTCTGCCATCACTCCCTGGGATTAAAGGGGTAAGTCACCATGCTTGACTGTATCCTTGAACACATGGATTTCTACCTCTGGGATGCTAGGATTAAAGGCGTGTGCTACCACTGCCTATCCTCTATGTTTAATATTGTGGCTGTTCTGTCTCTGATCCCAGATAAGTTTATTAGAGTGCACAATATTTTGGAGAACACAATACCACCATAAGGTAGCTCCTTTTCATTATCAATCTTCAGCAGAGTTACCACTGATAACCACATGACAGAGTCTATACTAGGCTTTTTGAGATTTCTTCTGCCAACAGAATTAATCCAAAACTCAATTTCGCCTCAGGCAGACTCCTCAGACAAGGGTAAAAAGCAGCCACTTTCTTTGCCAAACTATCATAAGGTCAGTCTCTAGGCCACATACAATGTTCTTCTCTGGAACCTCTTGGTCCCCGCAGTTCATCAAATCACAGTCAGCACCACTGACTTCCATGCTCCTACAAGTATGGCCTATTAAGCAGTACTTATAAAGCATTCTACTGCTTTCTTAACCCAAACTCCCAAAGTCCACATTACTCCAAACAAAAACAAGATCAAGCCTATCACAGCAATATCTCAGTCCCTGGCACCAACTTCTGTCTTAGTTAGGGTTTCTATTGCTATGAAGAGACACCATAACCACCACAGTAACTCTTATAGAGGAAACATTTAATTGGGATGGCTCACTTACAGTTTCAGAGGTTTAGCTCATTATCATCATGATGGGGAGCTGGAGGAGTAGCTGTGTGTATTGCATCTTTCTGGCAACAGGAAGTCTACTGAAATGCTGGTGACACACTTCCTCCAACAAGGCCATACTCACTCCCACCAAGTCACACCTCTTAATAGTGCCACTCCCTATGAGATTATGGGAGCCAATTACATTCAAACTGCTACAGCACCTTAGATTAGTATTTTGTGTGATGACTTTGAGAAAACTCTCCTGACATCTTCAGCACTCAGATGTATGTGTCCCTTCCATTGTATTCTACCTTTGTCCCTGCAGTGTTCTTCCTAGAATACCCCCATCTTGTGTGCCTAAAAAGTTCTAATATATTTAATAAGGCACATCATTCTCTTATTGTGGCCTTCTCCAGTTTACACAGATTATATCTGTAGACTGAGCTCACATCTTTATGACATCCATCTCTCATCCATTCACATATTAACTCATTGATGAACTTCTTAGGTCATACTATGCTTGGAATATCTGCATGCCCACCTCCTACTATACAGTGGCTGTTCATTATCCACTTTTCATTACCCTACAACTAGATCAGTAAGCAGAGCAATTCAGACATCCTAATAAGGGAGTATCTATGGTGGATATCCCTCCATGTTTGTTTTATCTCTATTGAGTTATATTATTTCATTCTGTGTAAGTTGGTTAATATCAATTTTTATTTATTTTGACATATGTTGGCTTTCAGATCACCATGGTTTTGTAGTTTTGTATTGAATCCAGACTAGAAACATTGTATTTGAAGTTGCATGTCACAATTATAAATGCATGAAATTAATGAATGCTGTCACAGTGAGATGGATATAAATGCAATGGGCTAGATCATGTGTACAGATAGATTTGGGGCGGTATTGCCATTGAAGGATGCTTTATTGTTTACTCTATTGGATTAGAGGCGAACTATATCAGTCATGAATACCAAACAGAGCCAATCTACAAGGCATAGCTCTGTCACTTTAGTCAGGGAAAATACAAGTGACTATTTCTCCCCCAAAGATAGGAAAAGATGTTTACTCCATACTTTTAAGTTTACATCTAAACTTAAGCTTCCATACCAACCAGGTATTAATGATGCCTTGAAGCTTCGAAACATCTGGCTATGATTCTAAGTATTTCTACTCTTCAAATGCATTTGAATGTCAGAAAGATGGGAAAGGAAAGTGTGTGGGCTGTCTGCTGCTGGAGAGGAATGACTGAAGTGTGGGGAGAGAGGATGCTCTAAAATACTGAGTCCCTTTCTAGATGGAAGGACTTAGTTACCCCTAATAGAGGCTGGTGAACTGCCCTTTTCAGGACATTATGTTTGATGTTGCCTCTCCAGGTGTACTCAGTAGCTGCATGTAGCATGAATTCTAATTGGTCTTAATAATAAAAACCCAGAGTCAGATATCAAGGTGAAAGCTGAAATATCAGAGAAGCAGAGCAGCCAGCCACTAGAGAGATTTCTTACCTCTAGGAATCCTCAGACTGAAAGAGACCCGAGCTCCTGTCTCCACCCTCACCTTCTCACTTCCTCTCTCCGCCCAGCCATATCACTTCCTGTTTCCTCCTCCCAAGTGCTGAGATTAAAGGTGTATGCCACCACTGCCTGGTCTCTATGGTTAACTAGTGGCTAGCCCTGCCCTCTGATCTCCAGGCAAGCTTTATTTGTTAGAGCACAAACAAAATATCACCACAGTAGTCAACATGGGGTTATCAAAGCCACTCTGACTCCCAAAATTCCCATGGGGTTGCTGCCAAAGCCATTACTGTGACGATGTCACTCTTCAATTTCGTCCACCTTCTTCTTTCTCTGCTATTTTCCTCTAATACAAGTGAAGTCTGTCAGTCTCCCCAAGTCTCATCAAAGACCACAATCTGTGACACTCCCATTGGCTTATCTGTTATTTGACCACCAGAGACAAGTGTGTTTGAGTATGTTCTGTGTCTTTCCCTAGAGCATGTTCTCTTCCTAGCCTATGAGCACTTTGTGTACCAGCCAACTCGGGTAATTCCTTCTTGGCTTGTTGATTAGGTCAACTCTAAAGAACACTTCCTTAGACGATCTTCTCCGTGGGCATTTGCTGTTTGTGCTGGCATGAAGACCATGGGATCATTCTTACACAGCCTGAGAGGGTTCCAAGTATATCCCAGACAAGACTATAGCAATACCCTTTTGTTGACACAACTCCACTAAACTGCCATTGTCCGAAGTGCTCAGCCATAGTGACACTTAGCAATGTGTCTCCAGGGCAGAAGCAGGTTTTCCTCTGAAAATATTAGCTTCAGCATGCATCCTCCAAGTAAAGCTTCTTCTTTGCTAAGGTAGGGCCTTAGCAAAGATAGAATTATGGGATGTACACACTGTAAATGCCTTTCTCAGTATTTCAGCAGAGTGCTTTTAATGGAAGAAAGTGCTTTAGTTAAGCCCTGCGATGCTCCTGCTGATGATAATGATTGCATCTTGTTTGTGTGTAATGCTTTATCTCTTCCAAAGTGCTTTCCCACTTATTACCCACTTATCTGGTTGGGCTTGGAGGTATTTAGCAAGATATTATTAGATAGATGATGGAGCTGAGCAGTAAAGACCCCTGGGCATTCTGGCTCTGCCGTTTAGAGACTCTCTTAACTCTTATCTCAGGTTCTGTTTCTCATCTGTAAAATGGGAGTCATAGCACTGACATTCAAAACAGATTTGGAGGGTTAGGCTTTCATTCATATGCATGTAATGAAGGATTTCTTTCCTTTTTATTTTTTTTTGAGTATTTCATACATGACTGCTATGTCTACATCATGTTTACCTCTCCCTCTCCCCTCTTCAACTTATTCCATCTCCCCTTTGCTCCCTCTCAAATTCATGGCCTTTTCATTGCTAAGTGTGTGTGTGTGTGTGTGTGTGTGTGTGTGTGTGTGTGTGTGTGTGTGTGTGTTAACAAGCACAGCTGAGTTCATTAAGTGTCGTTGGAATATATAAATGTTTAGGACTGACCACTTGAGGACTGGACAATTGATCAAGGACTCATCTCTAAAACGGTTTCCTCCTCTCTCAGCAGCCATAGATTGTCTGTAGCTCTTCATCTAGGGCTTGTCCAAGTTGGCATGGTGACTGGCCTTGTCATTGTATAGGTCTTGTTAGGCAACCATATTGTTGAGATTCCATGAGTGCGACTTTTCTGTCACATAGAGAAGACACTACCAAGCAATTTCTTTGTGTGAATTGCCGAGCTGAGTTCTGAGTAATTAGGGGAGAAAAAGCCCTTCTTTTAAGGAATTCACAGCTTAAAAGGGGCATGGACATGTCAACAAGTAGTTGTAAAATAATGTATTAAATGCATGATAGAGGAGTAAGCCCTAAAGTTATAAAGGAGGAGAGGCAGTCATTGGTCGCTGTGAGGAAAGGTCTTGTGAGTTAAATGGCCCAACAATGTTCTGGAAATAGAGTATGCATGAGATGTTTCCTTTTTTATTTGTTTAATGTTTTAACTAAAATAGAATTGCATCGCTTTCTTCCTTCTCTTTCTCCCTACAGCCTCTCCCAGATACCTGCCCTCCAATCCCTCTCATGCCTCCCACTGTCAAACTGATATCTTCTTTTTCTTTGATTATTATTATTACATGCATATGTATGTGCATGTGTATATGTATGTGTATGCACCAGTATATGACTACAACCTGCTAAATCTGTTTTTATTGCTTATATGTATATGGTTTCAGGGTTGACCACTTTGTATTAGATAACCATCAATGGGGCTCCTCCCTGGAGAGGCCAATTCTCCTTTTCCCAGCAGTCATTAGTTGCCAGGTAGTTCTTTGTCTAGGGGTGGACCCCCATGAAAGTTTCCCCTTATACATTAGCATGTCTTTTGATGTTGCCATTAATCCAGTCTTATTTATGTAGCCATTTCTAGGAGAGACTGTTTTACAGCACATTTCCTAGTGTTCTGGCTCTTAAAATTACTTTTCTCTTTGGCCACACCATCTTCAAATACATGCACAAAACCCACACTTTTATTTTTCATAGTTGCTTTTGTGGCATCCTTGGGGTAAACAAAAAGATTTTGCAAGGAAAATAAAAGATAAAGAAATAAGTGGTGAAGAAAGGGAAATAAAAGGGCAGAGAAAAAGTCTGCATCCTACTTTTATTGCTTAGTAACTGTGAATCCCAGAGCCTCAAGGTTTCATTGTCTCATTTGCCAATCATGTTGATAGTCCTTCCTTGAATCACTGACCTATGTTAAAAGTTTAAGTAGCAAAGTACATATACAAGGTGATTATCATTAGAAAATAGTAAATCTGGAGAATCTAGCTGTTGTTGGGTGTATCCAAGAGAAATAGTCAGAGGAACAAAGATGTAGAATTATTGTAGATGGTGGTTCTTAACCTTTTTTAAAAAAATTCCCTTCTAAGCAATTTGGACAGGACATTTGTCCCCCTAGCATCCATCTGTGGTGATACCAATAAGAGAGATCCGAAACAAATTAGTGACTCTGACCAGAACTATCAGTTTAGGCAATGTTATTTAATACAAGCAGACTTTGTAGATCACTGGGCAGAATAAAGGACTGCAGTTGACAGTTTCCATTCGACTAATTCCAAATACAGGTACTAAGCCTTGTTCTGTATAGTATAGCCGTCAAAACCTTCCATTCAAATGCAAAACCCCACAATTTAAGAATGTAGGGCCTTCATGTTCTATTATGAAATGTCTAACCAGACACATTGCTAGTTTCCTGAGAGACAGAGCCCAGGGAAGTTGGAGCAAGGGTGGGAGCTTTAGGGAAATGAAGGCAGTCACATAGGAAGGATACCAAAATCTACAACCTGTAAACAAGTAACTGAATAATTGAATTCAATGATTTGGTCAGTACATAGACATGGTAAGGTCCACTGGCTTATTCATGCCTGAAAGCAGGGTTGAGGACTCCCCATTTGGAAGAGCTGAAGAATCCAGAATCATTGAAGAAGGAAATGTGGAAGAGGAGATGAAGGCATTACCTAATCATTTAACCAAAAACTCCACATGAGAATTTGCTTCTATAGGGTCATCAGTTAGAAATGACTTTGACTGTGATGATAGAACCTGAGTTTGACAAACAAAGACTACAGAGGATAGGATATCCAATGGTACTATTTCCTTTTTAAAAAACTACATTTGTTTGTTTGTTTGTTTATGTGAGTACATATAGGGGAGGGACATGCATGTGTCATGCCATGTATGTAGAAGTCAGAGGACAAATTGTATGACTCTCTTTTCACCACTTGGGTCTTAAAGATAGAACTCAGGTTGTTGGCTTGGTGGCAGGTGCTTCTGCCCATTGAGCCATCTTGTCGACCCAAGCATTTCCTTTACACATGTTGAGTAGACAACCCTTGTGCTGTTCATAAATGTATAGAAGTCATTTAAGGAATGGCAAAAGTTTGCCAAGCACATATTTAAATTGTATGTGATTATTTGCTCACATGATTTCTCATCATGGTCTGGGTATCAATATGAGGAGGAAAGGCCCCTTGGCCATAATTAATTTCCTGGGAAAAAATTTTTTTTCAAATGTATTAATCACCAAAACCCTAAGGAGTCTCATAGTGCTACTGATGAAATCTCCTTTCTAATGAAAAAAAAAAGAAAGGAAGGAAGGAAGGATGGAAGGAAGGCAGCAAGCAAGCAGAAATAAGGACTGAGCTGCTTTCTAAAGCAACTTTTCATCCCAGTGGATTTGAACCCTGGGTCAAAACATTCTAAGAGCCTGGGGAAGAGTTGGCTAAGTTGCAGCCACCCACATTGTTTAGCAGGGAGCATGGAAAACAGTGCCACCAAAACACCGTTGTTAATGGGAGACTTGAATTCTTGTAAAATGTGAAAATCCCGTTTTATATTAATCCTATAAACCAAATTCAGTCTCAAAACTAAAGAAGGATTGTTTTATTTCATAAAAGACCTTAACAACAATGTACTTTTAAAGAAATAGAATAAAGCCAAGGGAATCTTTGCAGTTTAGTCTTCCTTTTCCATGCCGTTTATCATCTGGGCATCAACAGGATAAGAGGAGATCCTCTAGGGAAAAAAATCTAAGCTCAAATCTTATGGAAATAGGATTCTATGCTATTATAATTTTTCCTTATATTTTCTCTAAACACAAAAACTACCATGAAGGAGTGAGACCTAAGGTAGTGTTTTATTTTGTTTGTTTTTAATATGAGATCCATGGTGGATACTTTGATGATATCACCATGGGTATGTTTCCCAGCCCTGGGTAAGGGGAAACATGCTCAGTGTATTATACTACTATAATCTCATGTCTCATCATTTAAGGGTGTTAAATAGTGGTTTTGTTTGGAATAGTGAGGAAAAATAATAACCATACTAATAAACAGCACTATAGTAAAAGGCACATAGTGCAAGCTTGATTCAGTTCCTGGATGTTACCACTTCCCTTTTCCCCTCCTCCTTCCGTCAGTCCCTCCCCCCTCCCTCATTCCATCTTTCCATTATTTCTTCCTTCCTTCTTTCTTTCCTTCCTTTATTTTGATACGGGGTCTTACTTTGTGGCCCAGGCTGGCTTGGAGCTTTACTGCCATCTAGTCTGAGCCTCCATTTCCTCATCTGTGAATTAGGAATAGCAATCACAAATTAGAGGGTTACAGTGCAGGCTTATCAGGACAGCATAGGATAATGTTATACAGGCACAGAATCTAGGTTCCTATGAAAATATTTTTAAATTAATGGACACCAAAAGGCAAAATTTAAACTTATCAGTAGAGACCCATGTGACATAAAGCTTGTGCACCTTATTTGATGTTTCAGTCAGTATAAACATGCCCATCCACTTACAAATGGGTAAAGAAAGTGTAGAATACACGCTCACCATCTCTTTGTTGTGTGCTAAGTGCATTATATGTATATATGATTATGGTATTTTTGCTTTATGTATACTTCTATTTTAAAGATATTTTACTTTTATTTATTTATATGTGTGTCTGTACACACACACACACACACACACACACACACACACACACACACACACACACACACACACACACTGGAAGGCCAGGAAAGGGTGACAGACAAATTCTCTGGAGCTGGTTTGCAGGTGGTGGTGAGCCATCTGATATGGGTGCTGCAGACCAAACCTGGGTCTTCTGCAAGAGCATCAAGTGCTCTTCCCTGCTGAGCTGTCTCTCCAGCACCATCATGCCTACTATTACTTTGTAATTTACAAGTGATTTTCACATAGGTATTTTGTAGAATCTTTATGTTGACCCAAAAAGAAAGTTCTATTTCAAATTTAAGGAAAAGAAGGCTGTAGCTAGAGTTTTCCTGCCTGGCCCACAGTCAGGACAAATCTCTCTCACCTGCCAGTCCCTCACCTGCCAGTCCCACAGACGCTCAGACCTGACCAAGTAAACACAGAGACTTATATTGGTTACAAACTGTATGGCCGTGGCAGGCTTCTTGTTAACTGTTTTTACAGCTTAAATTAATCCATTTCCATTAATCTATACCTTGCCACATGGCTCGCGGCTTACCAGCATCTTCACATGCTGTTTGTCATCGTGGCGGCTGGCAGTGTCTCTCTGACTCAGCCTTCCACTTCCCAGCTTTATTCTCCTCCTTGTCCCGCCTACACTTCCTGCCTAGCCAATGGCCAATCAGTGTTTTATTTATTGACTAATTAGCAACACATTTGCCATACAGAACATCCCACAGCAGAAGGCTCACAAAACTGACCGGGGACAAGGGCTATCGGAGAAAGAGAACAAAGAGATGCCATTGCTGGTGCCATGATCTTAGGATGCACTTTGAGATGCATGTGCCAAAGATTCTGAAAGAGACTACTCTACATGGCAGGAAAGCTAACAAAAAACAAAGCCTCTGCCCTACCAAGCCATTTAGAAGCCAGAGTCCAAGGGCAACATGCAATGAATATGGTTCAAAGTTGTGTCTGATCTGAAAGTGTGTAACCATATCCATATATTCAGATTATAACTGGAAAATGTACAGACAAACAGAAACCCTATAACTAATATTTTATCCATTTAAATACATTCTCCATATAAATGAGACAAGAAATAAAACAGAGAAGTCACTCATCTTCTTATAATTAGTATGAAATTTATAATCCACATTGGGGAAATAACGACAGAGATTAAGAGAGCAGAGGGTAGAGACTGTTTTGTGACTGTTTTATAAACAGGCCTCTTGAGTCCAACTTTTAAATGAAATCTCTTAACACGTTTTTGTTTATAATGTCCTATAAAAGGGCTGTGCTGTTGAGAGATTTTATTCAAATTCACCTGTAACAAACACAGAAGTAACTAGCTATGGAGTGATCAAATGATGAACTTATTTAATATAATATGTCCCAGGTGATCTTTTCCAGGCAGTTGAGGCTTGATGAAATTTTTCTTCCTTCCTTTAAAATAAATATGTGATGGTGATTCCACCTGTCAAAAAATATATATGCTAGCTCTTGACTGGGGTTACACTGAATCTTCATGGACTATGTAAGCATTCTTTATGACATCAAGTCTTCCGGCCCAGAAATGCTATATGCCTCTTCATTTGGGTGGACCTTCCTTGCTTCTCTTTTAGAAGAAAATGGGTGTATTAACTACACTGCAAAGGGCAGTAGACTGGGCGGTCACAAGAGAACTTAAATGTACCTCAACCTTGTCTTTAACTCACTCACTGTATACTGAGCCTGGTCTTGAATGCACTGTGTAGTCAGCCTGGGCTTGAACTCACCATGTAGGCAGACTGGTCTTGAACTCTCTAATCTCCTGCTTCAGCTTCTTGGGTGCTGGGACTGCAGATTATGCTAACATGCCTCACTTCTTGTTTTTGTTTTGTTGTTAATGACCTTTTTCATAGTTTTTGATGTGCAGTCCTCTGTGGGATCTGAGGATATGTGCTTGAATGTCTCCTTCTTTCCATGCCATTACAAATGGCACTGATGCTTTAAAATCCCTGTTCTCATTGCTCATTGCTAATATATAGGCATGAAACTGATTTCCATATTTTGAAAAACAATTAATTATTCCAATCAATTTAACTTTGAAAAGACAAGTAAAAAGAAGTCTTAAATGGAAAAATAACTTGCTTCCCATACAAAGTAATTTTGCATGAAAGATTGGTTGGCACACCCAAGCCAGATGTTTATCAGTGTGCCCAGGTTGTGCCCAAATTAAGTTCCCACATTTATGCCTACTCACTGGCTGTATTGGCCTGCAAGCCAGGCCCCATTCAGTGAGTGGTTGTAGCAATTACAACTTAGTGGTGGTTAAGATGTCAAGCTTTGGTCTCTACAGACCTGGCTTTGGATCATGATCCCACCATGGACTAGACATGTACTCTTAGTAATCCCTTATCTTCCCAGATCTTCATTTTCTTCCAGTATAGGCTGTGATCAGAGCCTTGTGCCTGGCACTCAGTAATAGCTCAAGAGGCCCTGTTCTTATTATTTATTTTCAAGAAGAAAGATGCTAGGGAAATCCAATGAGCTGTCTAATACTGATGAATTAACAATGGGGCAGACTAACTGGGAGGTGGTAAACCTCCCTATTTGGGATAGCAGAAGGTACCCCAAGAGAGGCTCCAGGAGTGTTGGGGTATTATAATCCTCTGTCCTTGACCCTAGAGGCAGGACCAGCTGACAGGTTTCTTCAGTTCCCTACATATCTGACCCAGAGACACAAAGAGCTTGGAAGCAGTATGCAGAAATAGTTTTTTTTTCTTTAAAAACCAAGTGCAGACCAGCCTTATCTTTCCATCAACTGCAGTTTATGATTGCACATTAAACTCAATTGCTTTCTCTGGAGGCTGGTGCTGGGACCCATCATCTCTAGCCCAGTGCCATCCATTCTTGCTTTCCCCAGGAGTGCAGACAGACAAGCCGCCTTCTTGGTGTACACTAATTAATTTATCTCATGCTTGTGATTTTACGGCGCTTAAGTGCTGGAGCATTTCTGTTTATTCTTCTCCCTGCAAAGCACCTCACAACGCATAAAGACCATGAATCTCCATTGCAAACTGCCGTCTGTCTTAGGCTGGAGAACAGCCTGCCGGCTGCCTGATGTCTTGCTGGCACTGTCTCTTACAGCCAAAGTAACACATCCATTAATTTATCCTTAATGACATTTTGACATACCAATCAGTTCATCAGATGTTCCTTTTGCAAGGCTTCTCCTGAACCGCAGGGCCAGGGTGCCAGGCCATTCTTGATGCATAATGCATGAGACCAGCACACTGCTCAGTGCCTTTAACAGACAGGCATGTCTGCCACCCTCAGACTGCATGTTCCTAATGGCCCCTACTCCCTGAGTGATCTACACCAATGCCCTCAGAGCTGTTGGTTTGTGTACTGTGGCTTGGCTGTGCTTCAGGAAAGCTGGACAGAGAAATGAGAGGGTCCTGTGTTCGAAGACATACTTGTGATAATGTTGTTTGAGGGAAATAAGGTCAGTATCTCTTTGCCACACTCAATGGGCTCAGAGAAGTTTGAGTTTCAGAATCCAAGTGCATCTGTGGCAGTCCTAACATCCTGCATTTCATTAGTATCCTGCTACTGCTTAGAAATTTTTTAAAAATCACAAAGATACTATGATAATAATGAATATCAAAAAGGAATGGAAAATTATCCTTAATGTCTTCACTCTACCTTCAGCCATCCACACATAGATATACTACCTCGTGGTTGTAATCACAATGTAGACATGATTTTATTTTTTGGTATTTTAACTTAATGTAATCCAGTTAGCATTTTTCCATGTTGTTACATAGTTTTCATCTTTAATGGCACTCCATCATTTTAATAGTTGCATAATATTCCATCCAGGGGATGTATTATAATTTACTGAGCCGCTTCCCTATTGTTAGACATTTACGAGGCTGTAACTGATCGTGTGCTATTAAATCGAAGCGCCAGAGGAGGTGAAGGAGACAGCAGGCTCTGCAGACTGAAGAACTGGGCTCCAAACCCACCTGTTCCCTTTACCTGTTTTATGAGTTTAGCATTAGCCCTCCTGGGCTCAGGATTTCTCATCAATAAAACAAAAAGAAATAACCACAACTTTGTGATGGTGTTATGAAGCTTCAAGCTGTTTCCAAGGTACCAGCCACACAGTAGAGTCTATGAAAAATTAAAGTATTCCATTTAAACATATGTACTACAGATAGGAGAAACTCCTCTGACCCCAAGAATATTTGGCAATGCTTAAGATCTTTTCTTTTTGTAAACAGGGTTTCACAGTGTAGTACATGCTGGCTTTCAATTGGGAAGTCTCCTGCCTTAGTCTCCCAAGTGCTGGGATTATAAGTGTGTGCCAGCATGCCCAGCCAGAGACATTTTTCTTATGTTATACCTGGGAGTAACAGAGCCCCTGGCAACTAGATGATTGAGATCAAGGATGCTAACAAATATCATGTATTATCTAAAATATCAACAGCACCACAATTGATGGAATTAGTGCATATAGGAACCAGTGTTCCAGTATCACCTCACAGTATACGTTATGTCCTTTGTTATCATTATTGTTTTTATTTCCTCGGAATAAATTCTCAAGAAAATGGAATATCTGAATTAAAAAGTGTATGATCCTAAGCCCAATGGCAGTGGAAGTATCTAAGTGTGGTTCTAGGTGCTAACAGAGAAAGGACGGCAGATAAGTGCCATGCGTTCCTCTCTAGAGCAAGGAATGATGTGCTGTAGAGGAGTACTTCTCAAAGGACAGAGCCCAGCATCTCCTGGGAACTTGGAAATGTATAGTGTTTTAGCTTTACCCTAGACTTACAAACTCTAAAACTCTGAGAATGGAGCCCAACCCTCTCTGTTTCAGCCAACAGTATAGGTATTGTGGTGCATGTACAAGCTGGAGAATCCTTGCCATTCACTTCTGCAGAATAAAGCCCGTTTCTACAACAATTGGTCAAGTGCAGCCACTTTGTAGAGAATAGTGTTGAATCAAATTATGGTGAAGTTCAGATATGGAAGTTTCATTCATTCATTCAACATAATGAAAGCATTTAAATACTGTGCCAAGTGCTGAACTAGGTGCTGAATACACAAACACAAATAGGAAGATTAATGTGTGTTGTGTTCCTCCTATATCATGAACTGTGCTTCTGGAAGGGGCTGTCTGCAGAGGTCATGGGTTCTTGTTACTGACATTGCACAGTAAGGGAGCGAGTATCTTCTTACTCGGTTTTACAAGGGGGCCTCGAGGTAGGGTGGGTGGGACCTGGGGATCTTTCCAGCCCAGATAATCCAAGATCTTATAACTCGTGTAACCAAAAATGGACATCTGAACACCAGCGGGAGGACAGCATCTGCCCTGACACCTACTTTGGCTTGTTTTCTTGTAAGAAAGGTTTGCATGGAGGAGGGGGGCTGATAGATGAAGACAGAAAAGGTAGTTTCCCTGGAGTGCACCTTTCAGGGAGCAGCTACAAACAAAACTCAGAATATGCCAAAGGGAGAGATACTCCATGTTTGGGAGCAGATGATGGTGAGGATGGTGATAGTGACAGTGTGTATTTGTGAACATGTAGGTGTGTGTGTGTACGAGGTTGTATGTACATGCATGTGGAGGACAGAAGACTTGTTATTCCCCAGGTGCCATCCACTTTAGATATTTGTTTTAATTGTTTAATTTTTTGAGATTATAATATAATTACACTATTTCTCCCTTTCCTGGTCTCTCATTGGCCTGGCATTCACCTAGTAGGCTAGACTGGTTAGCCAAAACATACCAGACATCTCTCTGTCTCTGCCTGCCAGCACTAAAGTTACAAGCATGGGCCACAAGCTGGCTTTCTCTTATTAACTGGGTTCAGGAGAATTGAACATCAGTCTTCCTGCTTGCAAAGCAAGCACCTTATTAACTGAACTATCACCTCAGCCAACAGTGACTATTTTTAATCAGTACAGTCATTCAGTAGGTGAGAATACATCTGATTATTCTACAGATGAAGAAACTAAGTCTCATTACCTCGTGAAGATGGAGACCTTATCATGATTACACACATAGTTATAACCTAGGCAGTCCAGGGCTAAGGTCAATAGTGTTTACATAGCACTAACATTGGAAGGGCTGCCTGCCCAGCCTGGGACTTTCAGAGCTTGGTAGCTTGAAAACATTCAGGGTAACACCCATCATCTGAACCATGGATTCTGTTCTCACTTTTCTATCAAGTGTCCCTTCCCTTCTCATTGCTTATTATTCAACAAACATCTTGTATAAAGCTCACTCGGCAGGTAACAAATCCAGGTGTAAGTACTTTCAAAGTCATTATCACAGTATCTACCCTGAAGCACTAAGAGAATTCACAATCCTCGGCACTACCTGACAGATGAGGAGACTGAGTTATAGAGAAGCGAGAAACTACCCAAGACTACAGAGCCAGTAAATGATAGACTATGGCTTGAGTCTCAGCAGTCTGGCTTGAGAGTCCATACTGCTCCCACTAGATGCTATTACAGGGTTCTGGGACAGTGTGTCCATATACACATATGGAAGCTGCCCTTATATATGTTTTACACCCTCTGCCATACTGGATCTGTACCAGCTCAGGAGCACATCCAGTGGGGTCTAACTGCAGCTTAAGTAAAAGAAGAGCCTGTTTCAAGTGTGAGAGAAGGGAGGCGGACATCGTCAGGAGAAAGAAGCAGCAATAGACCAGCAGGGGCACAGAGAGCAAGGCAGCAGAGACATGGCGGTTGGTTGGTGGTGGCCATGGTCCCTTGGGCATTTAAATCATAATAAGATCTGCTGTTGCTGTGTAATGTTGCCAACCTTGGGAAAGTAGAGAAGCTCCCATACAAGGGGAGGGGAAGGCCCCACCATCTCAGAATAGGTACCTAACAGAGGCAGTGGGGCAGACAGGATGCTGAGTGACTGAATGTGCACTCTCCGCAGATACACACATGTGTGGGAGTCTGTTTGCCTGGGAGGAAGGGAACCAGAGGAGAAAGCGGTATGTTTTGATTGAGCATGGTATAACGCAAAAATCAGAGAGAGCATCCAGAAACTTGACTGCCTGGGTTTGAATCGCTGCTCCGCCTCTGGAAAGTTTGGGCATTTTTATGCAAATCATTTCAAGTCTCTCTGCCCTGCTCCTTCATCTGTGAAGTGGTGGCAGCGCTGCTGCTAACCGCATGGTTATTAGAACGAAAGCCCCTGATACACTGTACCTACAATCCATCAATAGTGCCCGGAGCAAAGGAAGTGCAATACCAATGTTTATTAAATGAATGTGCATTATATATCCTATTACAATTACATTAATTTCTTAGGGCTGCTATAACAAAATACCACATGCTGGGTGCCTTAAAACAACTAGAATTTCACTTCTGGGCTGGGGAGATGGCTCAACTAATCAAGTTTCTGCTGTGCAAGCATAAGGCCCTGAGTTTGATCCCCAGAACCCACATGAAAAAGGGGGACATGGTTATATGCGCTTTGTACTCTTAGCATTGCAAAGGTGGAGACAGGTGACTCCCTGAGACCTATTGGCCAGACAGCTTAGCATACTCAGCAAGCTCCAGGCCACTGAGGCACCCTGCCTCAAAAACACCAAGGCAGTAGGTGGATCTCTGTGAGTTTGAGGCCAGCCTGGTCTACAGAGCGAGATCCAGGACAGGCACCAAAACTACACAGAGAAACCCTGTCTCAAAAAAAAAAAAAAAAAAACACTGAGGCAGATGGTTCGTGAGAAAGAACATACATAAAAATTAAACAAAATGAAATACCACTTCATGATGGCTATTGATCTTTGGTGTTCCTTGGTTGGGAGCTAGATCACCTTGCTGTCACATGGTCCAAGGAGCTTCCTCACACAGCTGTCTGATAAGCAACTGGGCTTTGATGCCAGGCTGTCTGTCACTACCATCTGTATGTTAACTATTTCATCATCCCCAACCGGATACACGAGAAAATGTTTTAAGAACCTAAAAGCCCTGCAAACATTCATGTCCTCAGTTCATACTGTTGACTCTGATGGGATGGAGCTCAGCCTCTACCTCAGTTGCAAGAATTCTGAGTTAATGGAGTTTGGGTTAATGGAGTTTGGGTTAATGAAGGTTTTTTGTTTTTGTTTTTGTTTGTTTGTTCTTGCTGCATTTGTAAGAGACTGGAACAGTATGTAACATGGTCTAAATCCTCATTTAAATTTTTTATTTGTATTTTCACAATTTCATATACAACATACTTTGTACATATATAACATACTTTGCCCTTATCCCCAAGACTACCATTACCCTCTCTTATCTACTATCTCCTCTCCCTCCTGCCAGACCACTGCTTCTCCCCATTAAGTCCCCCACCCCATCCCCTGCACTTCCATGGACTTTAAAAAAGTCTTCTGTGCCCCATTACTGTTAATTAGTCTGGCTTGCATGAACATGGGTAGGGGATTATTTACTTGAAGAAGAACAATTTACCAGTGTTTAGACCACTGAGGAATATGACCTTCTTGCTCCCTGCATTTATTAACTGCCTCTTGCTCCTCAGAGAGGAATGGGGCCTCATGAGCTCTACCCCTCCCATGCTGGAATGTTGAGGGGCTCAGTATTGGGAGGTCATGTGCAGGTAACCACTGTAACTGTGTGTTCATGAGTGTAGCAGCTCTGTCATGTTCAGAAGATAGCATTCCACAACATTCTCCCTATCTTCTGGTTCTTCCATTCTTTCTTCCCCTCTTCAGTGATGTTCTCTAAGCCATGGAGAGGGCAAAATGAATGTCTTATTTAGGGAGGAACACTTAGCAGTCATTTATTTTTATGACTTTCATCAGTTATGAGTTTCTGCATTACCTGGTGCCTGTTAAACAGACACTTTTCTGACCAAGGCTAGAAGAAGCACTAATCTATGTATATAAACACAAGTTTTAGAGGGCGGTTTGACACCTTGTCCACTTAGCAAATCCACAATAGTATGTTCACCCTATGGCCTATGACCTCCTTCTCATGGGCTTGTGACCAGGTTTACAGTGCCAGGCATGAATTACCTCCTTGGAACAAACCTCAAATCTAACCCAAAAGCTGTCCGCTAGCCCTCCATCAGTCATCACTGTGCCACCCGTGGACACATATTTCCTGGTAGGTGAGTACTGCAGCTCATAGGGCTCACAGCTGGGTGAAACTATTGATAGCTTTTATCCACTGGCAGCTGGCTTTTCCTTCCAGCATTATATGAAAGCTAACCAATGGGAAAGAAACGTAAAGCTCACTTACAACGTGATTTCTCAATGTCCTGCAATCAAAATGTGTGGTTTCCTCCTCAGTATATGGTATTGTCTTCTCATTTGCATGTCTAATCCCATTCCTAGAAGACAGATATGAGAATGTTGGACCAGGTGTCTGAGTTTTCAGGCAGAAAGCAGGGACCAGGTCCTATGGCTCCTACCTATGTATTGTGTGCTTAACTAAGAACACTCTATCCAGGCCTTAGTAAGAGGAAGTCTCTTCTGTGAAATGGGATACTAGTATGGTTCTCTTCCTGTTATGATGGGCAATCGTAGAGAGTTAGTCATGTGGCCTGTAGCTGTACACTGTGGCTGTAAAGTATATGAACAATTGTTAATTGGTGTGTAGCCTTCCTTTTTCATCTTTCTTTTTCTGCCTTTGATGGGCTAAGATACCTTCTAGCTTCAAGGTTCAAGTCTCTGTGAGTTACCAAGATAGTCTACCTAGAGATGCTAATGAAGGGTGGGCCAGAGGCTAAGCCCTCTGGGAAGGAATAAAGTGCCTGGTCAATGTCTATGCAGGAGAGTATCCATGGCTGGTCAGTGTCTGCCCAGGACAGTATCCATGACTGTTCAGTGTCTGCCCAGGAGAGTATCCGTGGCTGGTCAGTGTCTGCCCAGGAGAGTATCCATGGCTGGTCAGTGTCTGCCCAGGAGAGTATACATGACTGTTTAGTGTCTGCCCAGGACAGTATACATGACTGTTCAGTGTCTGCCCAGGAGAGTATACATGGCTGGTCAGTGTCTTCCCAGGAGAGTATACATGGCTGTTTAATGTCTGCCCAGGAGAATGTATATAGTTGTTCATATCCAGGAAAAATCCTTAGATGAAACTTTCAAGATTTCTAATAATAAGTTGGACCATCCTATTCCAAGACAAAAAGAAACTGAGGGATTTTGTGAATGTGAATGCTGGAATCCCTCATTGCATCTAGTGCAAGGAAGTTTCCAGACTGTACTTAAGCTCTTCTAGCCGGGAGGATCCTCACAGCACAAGCCTGAAATGGAAAGGGTTCCTGTCTGTTTCGTTTTGTTTTGTTTTCATCAGGATATCAGGATAGCCTGTCTTGCAGCCACAGGTATAAAGTAAGTGCACATTAACTGCTTGTCCAACAAACTCATGAGCAAAAGAGAAGAAAATAATTTTAGGAAGGAAATGAAGAAGTCTACAGAGGAGAGCGAGCTTTAAGGCCTTATAAGGTTCAGATTACTGTCCTGAAACATTCTCCAGCTCGAGAAATGACCTGCAGAGGAATCCACAGGCCTCTGTGTGCTCTCTTTTCTTCAGCTTTTGTTACCCCCTGCTGGTGAAATCCCATGACCCAATTGACAAGAACTGCAAAACTAATAGAGAAATACTTGCAAGTTCAGAAAAGTCACAAGTGCTCGAGTGTTAAAGGCCCTGAAGGACCACCCCATGAGTCATATGGCTATTTTATCATGTTTGGCTGTTTTGTTTTTAAAGTTCTGTGACTTGGGTGGGATACTCTGTGGGATCCAGAGTATTTTTAAAAAAAGACTTCTGCAAACATTCCACTAATTCTGCAAATATTCCAAGAACAAAATGCTGAGTTATCTACCCAAATATCCCAAGGAACATATATTCCAAGGCCCACACTGATGTCATGCAGGGTGTTCCTTCTCTTCTTCGGTCGCACTTATCTACTTTTGAAGTAGTTATAATTTATACTCAGAGCAAGATAACAATCTTTTCTACACTCCAAATCATAGACTTTTAAATATAAATTTGTGCAACAAATTTATTGAGCATGGGCTATGTGCCAGATACTCAGCAAGCAATTGGAGTAGGTACAAGGAGTCAAAAGCCCTTCTCCCAAGAGGTGCTTACCCTAGTGGGTGAGAGTTGAATGACTGTCGTGGAATGGATGAGTGCTTAGCAGACATGGCTTCAAAACCCTTCCTGGTCTCCTGCCAGGGTTCAAACCAAGTATTAACCCTCTAGTAGCACCAAATGATCTCTTCTTAGCATTCTCCGTCTCTGCGATTTGATATTTCTGCACTTACCTATTTAGTGCTTGTCTTTGTCGTTTGTCTCTGGGCTTGCAGAGGGTCAAGGTGAAGAAGGTTCAGCTTTCTTACGTTTAGCAGAGCCTGATACGTGTATGTGCTCAAATATTTGTCCAAAGAATGAGTCAGCCTGAGAGGAGAAAATGACAGTTCTGTTAGTGGAGCAGCAAGAAGCCCCAGAGGAGGTCTGACATTGGAATGACTTTCAACTTTGAAAGATGAAGGAAGGTGCCTAGTGGAGAATAAGAACACATCAAGGCCACGAGTATTGAATATCGTGGGGTGGGGCACGTAGTTGCTGTTTACTAGAAAGTATGAATGGGAGGCTAAGCTGAGGCCTAGACCATAATTTGAAGGTCTTGGGTATTTTCAGATTTGGGTTTTCTCCAGAGGGAGAAAAATAAAATGGGAGAGATAAATTAAATTCTGTGATAATGGCAAGAAATATCCAATTTTTCCTGTGAGTAGGATTAGTTTTAATTCTTAAATTTTGAATTCCAGCTGTGAGTTTGTGTTTTCTTTTCTTCTGTGCCTGCTCCATTTCCACCTTTAGGACTGTGTTTACCTATTGCCAAAACACTCACATAGGACTCCCATCACCAAAGTTTCAGCTGTGGGCTCATACCCAGGACACTACTATGGTTTGGAGGAGCCCCACCCCTCCCACAAAGGACTATGTATTAAGGGCTGGGGCCCAGAGTACAGTGTTGTAGATGCTTTGAAACTGTAAGTCTTAGTGGAAGGTCCTTAAGTCGCTGGGAGGAATTTTCAGACCTCAGTCAATCTAAATCATTTTGTTTTTTGGCTCTCATCTTGAGCTGCTTGCTCTACCATGTCCATATAAAATGTGCACCCCTTGCTAGAAAAAAAAAGCAGAAGGATCAGCAAGCCAATGACTTACAAGCAACTTTTTTTCTTTAGAAGTTCATTGTCTCAGGTATTTTTTATGTAAACCTGGCTAACATAGATATCATGTAGCTGAGGGTTACAGCTTAGTTTTTAAAATTTTAAATACCTCCATGTTTTGGAGAGGCTCAATTTTTCTTTTCATTTGTATGTATGTATGTAGGTAGGTGTGTGTGTGTGTGTGTGTGTGTGTGTGTGTGTGTGTGTGCGCGCGCGTGCGCGCACGCGCGCACGTATGCACGTTTTTGGATCTACCCTAACATTTCTATAAAATTTCATTTTTCTAAGAAGCAGTGAGATCTCTTTTGGTTATTATTATTGCTTTGGAAGCCAGTGATTTGTGTTAAAGACAACTCTTTCTATATTATTTACCCTGAATGGAATGAGATTGGCTGGAAGTTCTGCCTCCAAGGAAATAGCAGAGCTCTGATTCATACTCATTTGTAGTTTTCAAGTTAATTCTCTTATCAGTTTTCCTTTTATTTCCTGCTGGAGCAATGTGAGGGTGTTTGGATGGAGGCAAAATATCTGGTGTATATCCTTCCAAATTTATGATGAAGAAGGTCACATATACATTTTTAAACAGACTCCTTTTTGATAATGAATGAAGAATAAAATTTTGAAATGCCATCAGCTACAAAATTTTTCTTTTTGTTGGTGTTCTCTTTGCCTGTTGATTGCTTAATGATGGTGAGAGAGGGACAGGCTGTATTTCTTGTCTTTCCTTTGACCACCTGGAGTAGTTTTACTTGTAGAACAGTCTGCCTGTGGCCAAACCATTAATGACCAAAAAAAAAAGTCTTTCTTTTCTTGAGTGCAATTCCTTCCCCAGGCCAATTTTTAAGAATAAATAAATGAAGAATTCCACTTTAGGCTACATTGATCTTCAAATTATGGCCAAATGAGAACCATAAAAGCTATTCTCTTCTCTATCCGGATTTACCCTGTCCTGTTCTCTGTCATGCTTTCTACTGCTGGGCTGTGCTCTGCAGGGATTCCATCAGAGGGTCCTTTGACACCTGTAGCTATTATTTAGATTCTGTTAATGAGGACTGCTATGGGAAGTCAGAGGCTGGGGCAAGTAGAGTCAGGGTATTGTGGCCCATGATTTCCTCTGTGTGTGCTCATCTAGGATAGACTGGACCCTTCAAGAGAAAAATTCTGCCCATCTGGCCTTCTCTTTTCAACTCTTTCCTTCAGGGTTCTGACTATGGCTTCCTGTGCTTGTCCCTCTGGGCTCCTAGGCAGGAAACAGGGTAGCTTGTCTCTATGTTATATCATCTTGCTGCCCTTATGACCATTTTCAATAGCCCTTTTATACATAAAGACTTCTCAAAGTATCTTCACTTAAAGGTACCATCTGCCATTCTATGTAGTCTATACCTACACATTGGACCCATGTTCTTAGGAGGAGGCTGTCAATTGGGAGTTGGACCTGGATAAACTCTTCTAACATACTTCTCCATCCAGATTTATCCTTTCCTTTAGTGCTTCTTGTGCAGGGAGATCATTAACTCTTGAAATGGCCTATCTGTGATTGGGAACACTGTTCCTATGTTACATATAATTTCTCCTCTTTGGGATGCCAGTTCTTTCTGCTCTGAAACAAGAATAAGAAAGGCTAATGTTCAAGCCAGGTTCTGTGAAGACTACAGCAGTAGACTCAGAGATGTTTATCCTTAAAATACATATTCAGCCCATAGATTTTCATCTGATAGGAACATTATGACTATATTTAGATGTATGTGTAAACCCATAGGGACCACATTCAAGAAGGGTCATCATATTTTTATCACTTATGAAATACCTAAGCTCCATCAGTTGAAATTTAAGTGAAATAGATTTTTCAATCCATAAAAGAAGAAGCCTTTGACCTTTTCATTCCCCAGCAAGGAATCAAAGTCACTGTCACTTGATATAATTCAAAGACAGAATTCCACTGTGGGACTGCTGGGAGGGTGTTGAAACATTAGAATATGGTTGGTTGAGTCAGCAAAGATTTAATAGCAGCATCCATGTGGTCGCTGTCCTCTAAATGCCGAACAGTGTGCGCTGTGTATTGTATGTGCTACCTCATTTAATCCTTATGACTATATGAGGCCAATCCTGTTATTGGGTGCAACGCGTAGAAGAGTTCAGGATAGACAGAGATCAATAAACCTGCCCCAGGCAGGCAGCAGAGGTAAGCTATGAACTCATGTCTGCCTAGAGCCAAAGGGGGTGTAGCCTCAATGGTTGGTGTCAGGACAACAAGGGGACCTTCGCGGCTATCTACTGGTCCTGAATCTAGGCCTCTGGGTGCTGTCTTACATCTTCAGGTGATTCAGATTTACCACAAACTTTAAGAAATGCTCCTCTACACTATTATTATTAAAAATGCCTCTCTGGTTCTCTGGGACTGTTGCTTCTGTAGGAGTGTCTATGAGTCAAGTCCAGCTTCGGCTTTTCTGTCTTTGAGTTAATTACTAACCTTTACCCTCACCAACCACCAACCCTCACTTCAGTCTACGGCTGTGTGATAGATTCGTTCATTAGTCAATCTCTGAGGAAGGCTGGACTGTGTCTCTTATGAAATATCTAAACCCTATCGGTTAAAATTCAAGTAAAATAGACCTCTAAGTCCATAAAAGAAGCCTCTGACCTTTTAGTTCCCTAGGGAGGAATAAAAATCTCTGTTGCTTGGTATAATTTATAGAGATATAGAATTCCACATTGAGACTACTGGGGAGGGTGTTTAGAGGCATGAAAACAGAAGGTCCAGCCTGACCTCTCCTCCCTCCAAAGAGAAAGTGGGGGAAGAATCGCAGAGCCTCATTGATGTCTCATTATAAGCTCAAATATATAGCACACTCATTGGTACAGATCAAACAGCTACTAAGTGGAAATGATCTCCAGTTCCAGGAAGGCTTGTGTTTACTTGACCCTGAACATTGGACAGCCTGCCTTGCCTCTGCGTCTGTTGGATGAACTAAATATGGTGTTGAGAATGGGGGATGGGAAAAGAGACTAACTTACCTGCCCAGCCCTCGAATGCAACTAGAACCATCTGACTGTGATTTTTCCCTTGCACATGTCCCAAAGGAAGCTGGCTAAGAAGCAGAAGGAGACACAGACTGGAGCCCAGAGGGAGATGGGCCCCGTGGCCTCAGCTGACAAGCCCACCACCAAGCTCAGCGCCAACCGC
The DNA here is from genome assembly GCF_007827085.1 of Peromyscus californicus insignis. NCBI lineage: Eukaryota > Metazoa > Chordata > Mammalia > Rodentia > Cricetidae > Peromyscus > Peromyscus californicus. The sequence continues at coordinate 136,295,190 of NW_026294595.1, read as the reverse complement.
AATGATGAAGGCTTCTCCTCCAGTTCTCAGGATGTTAATGGATTCAGTAAGTGGAGTCAACTACAGTGAATAGAGTACAGTGTCAATTTGGGTCCTGGTGCCTCTCCTGTGGATCACTCACAATGACTAAGTCCAGTGAACTGTGGGATCAGAATCCTTTCCTGGGATATCAGAGACGAAGGGTCTTTTCCCTGGCAAAGCTTTGGGGTAGCCCAACCTGATGTAAAGAAGAATAATTAAGAACATGGGACTGGGGAGGGGGCTCAGCCAATGGACATGCCACATGAGCATGAAGACCTGAGTTTGGATCCCAGCACCCAAAGAAAATGTTAGTCTGGGTGGCATGTGCCAGTAAGCTCAACACTGGAGAGCTAGAGACAAGGGGACTCCCTGGGGCTTGCTGGTCAGTCAGTCTAGCCTAATCAGTGAGCTCCAAGTCCAGTGAGAGAACCTACCTCCAGAAATAAGGTAGGGAGTGATTGGGGAAGTTATAAGATACCAACTGCTGATGTCCACATGCATGCACAAGCACACACATGCAAATACACGTGAATGTACACATACCCATAAACCACATATTCAAAACAAAAAGAGAAAAAAACAGAATCTATGCCTAAGCAGATGGAATGGGAACAAGTCATCCTGAATAGAGACAGGTAGTTAAAAATAATAATAGTTACAAAGGAGGAGGAGGAGGAGAAGGATTGTGACCTTAAGGCAAAAAGCATACTGTACTGAATTTAGTGGCTGACAATTTTCAAAACTATCTCACATTTACTGTGTAAGGCAGATGAGTCACAGAATGTTTCTATCTTTGTCCCTAATATTTAAGAAACAGTTTCTAAAATCTTAAAGTTCAGGGTTCCATGTACCTACTGGAAGTTGTACCTCCTGAGCCCTAAACAGTTCTATTAGGTCAAAACTATCTTCATCTTCATGGAGTTAATAAGGCATCCTTGGCTAATATAAGTAGTTTAGATTCCATGGTTGACTCATCCAAAGGAGCACTCCAAGGCTGGGTAGTTATAAGCCTGGTTTGGTGGCCAGGTTTGAGAAAGCTGCTTTTCATTCTTGTCTTTCAACCATGCTATAAGCTAGTTCTTTCCTGGATTTGATAATAATATAATCACTTTTCACTATATATTTTATACATTATAGACAGAAGGAACCACATTTTGTAAAGACTACTTTAGATATGGTCTTTCTGGGGGATGTGGAGTGATGAGAACATGAAATAGTAAAGGAAACCGATATATATATATATATATATATATATATATATATATACATATATATATTATATATATATATCATAGATGGTGTTATATATATCATCATAGATGTGTTATATATATATATATATATATATATATATATATATATATATATATATATATATATATATATATAACATCTATGATGCAGACACTCTCGTCTCCTTTTAACCACAATCCTATGAGATACTTAGTTTTGCAAAGCCTATTTTGTAGGGAAGAGATTTTTGTTTCAACTTCCCAGAGTCACATAGATCATCTCATGGATTTAAGACCCCTAAGCTGGAGTGCCGCATAAAACTTGGAAGGTTTAGCCAGGCGGTGGTGGCGCACGCCTTTAATCCCAGCACGCGGGAGTCAGAGACAGTCAGATCTCTGTGAGTTTGAGGCCAGCCTTGTCCACAGAGTGAGATCCAGGACAGGCACTAAAAGTACACAGAGAAACCCTGTCTTGGGGTGGGGGGAGGGAGTTGAATATGGCTTTTACAACAAAAATCTAAAAATATACTGATGATCTTATGAACAAATACTTAATTTTTGCTTCTTCTTAGAGATGAGAGGCTATCTGTGATCTGCTTAATCCTACACACAGCCCTTTCATGCCTTAATATAAGTGAATTACATGGACTCATGTACTTCCTAAGGATGCTGAAGTGGGAGACCGACAAAGAACTGGAAAGGCACAGGAGGGCTGGGTAGGAAACGGGCCTGGCATGTCCTTGAAGAAAGTGAGGTGCACTGAGTTGTCCCTGGCCCTTCTACTTTGAGTCTTGCAAGTTTTTCTTGAAACTGGGCCTAGTGATACTGACTCATACCAAACTTCTCCTGTATAGCCCAGCCTAGTGTGCACACTTTTTTCTTGTTATAGAAGTACCTTGGAAAGGCATCAGATGCTGAAAGATTGTGGTCCAAGAAGCTTGACAATCACTGTGACCCTGAAATTGTAGGTATTTAATCTCAAGCTTGCTAGTCACATGGGAAAACAACCTAGGTCACACTGATTTCAAAGAGAAATATCACCACTGTTTTCACTATGGACAAAATGTTAGACCCTCCAGATAAAAATGCTAAAGACTGGGGTGGATTCTTCACTTAAGAGAAAGAAAGGGGAAGAACATTCAGTGGAATCTGATGAGGTTTTTTTTTTTTTTTTTTTTTTTTTGGTTTTTCGAGACAGGGTTTCTCTGTGTAGCTTTGCGCCTTTCCTGGAACTCACTTGGTAGCCCAGGCTGGCCTCAAACTCACAGAGATCCGCCTGGCTCTGTCTCCCAAGTGCTGGGATTAAAGGCATGCACCACCACCGCCTGGCTTGATGAGGCATTTTAAAGATCAAGGATAGTCTTCCCAAACAATTCTATGTGTGAGGTGTCCATATTTTACATTTTGTATACACACACATACAGAAAACCATGTGAACTCCTATGTCTCTGTGTATATATATTTATTTTTAATGATATTCCTTTTTAAAAGACAGAAAAAACTTTCAATTGACTGGTTATATTCAGTTATTATGAAATCTTGCATTTGTTTGAATCATTGAATATTTTAGAATTCTTTCTGCACATCTAGTATCTAGGGCTGCAGCTGTAAACACACTCTGGGGATTTTTTCTTTTTTTTTTAATGCCCTAAAATGCATCAGGTAACTTTTAGAATGCCCTATGGAACCACTGGGATGAGATTTGAAGGGGGAAAATGTAAGTAATGCTTACACTGGAGATGTAGAAATTGTTTCTAAAATCACCCTGATGTGTGTAAAATTGAATCTATTTTCGTGACATTAGGGAAGTGGTTGTCTGGCTTCTGAATTGGCATCTTTAAGAGTGACTGAGATTATGTGCAAATTTTGAGGCAGCATTGAGAGAGGAAGGGCAGGTGAACTGTTGTTACACTGGGTAAGATTGTAGAAGGACATGCTTTAAGCAATTATTTCATTATTGAGCATGTGGGCCCTAGCTTTATGCAAATTCTGCCTCTTCCTGCTTAGGTCTGTGTTCTAGCCTTATCTATTACCAGTGACTGCTACGTTTGGCAACATCTATTCAGTCAAGCCTCCCAACGTTGTATAGCAACAATGACCTCTGGGGCAGCAGGGTGACAGGGCTCTGTCAGATATGGGCTGTTGCTGTGGAGTGCTTAGGCATTCTTTTAAAAGCAGTGCATGAAACATTTCAAGGGCAAACAATGCGCATTGTTTTCCATTTAAGGAAAAGCTGGCTTTTATTAGGTAATCTGATTGTGATCTTGGCTGCCTTGAGTACTTGTAATTTTTTTCCTGTGATCTTTAGCTCACTGGGATTGTTTTCTGGGTCTTTCTTCAAGTACTAGCCTCATATATCATGCTTATATCTGCTTCTTTATCTTCTGTATTTGTGTGTCTTCTCCTGGCTCATTTTCAGACAAAATAAAATGCTTCAAACGAAATCACAGTTGTATCCCTAGGACACGGGAGCTTGTTCACCTTTCTCATACTGCACTGGCTACCCTTGACTGCATTCCCATGGAGCTAGAGTTACAGGAGACTGTGAACCCCCTGATTTGGGCACTGAGAACCAAACTCGGGTCCTTTGGAAGAGCAGCAAGCAAGAGCCTTTAACCACTGAGACATCTCTCCAGCCTCCAGAGAAATATTTTTATTTGTGCAACACATTTCAACAGTAGATCCTTATTTCCATGTCGTGGATAACTTATAGGTTTAATATGGTGCCTATTCTACAAGTAAGGAAATGGGGGTACAAAGTACATGGTCTTTGACAGGTCATAACCAGGATACATTTTTTTCCTTGTATCAGTTAAAGCCTATCTACATAGTTCTGCCAAGAATTTAGGGAAATGCCCAACAAGAGCACCAATGATAAAACAATAGTAAAAAAATTAAGATCAGAAAATTATAAATAAAAAGAAGAAAGTCAATGAAACATTATAATATAATTATATCATAATTAAATATAGATATGCAGGCTAGATCATATTGAAATCCCAGACATTGAACCATTAAGTGCTCTGCTAAGTCAGGAACAGTTTGAGACAAGTTGTTATAAATTAGGAACACACCCCACAGATAACATTTTCAAGATATATTTATTGTATCTTTTTATTTATGTATGTGAATGTGTATGTGTGTGTATGTGTGTGCAGGTGCCTGCAAAAGTTACTAACTTTTAGTTATCAATCTGTCTCTCAACTTCCTGGTAGCAAACACTCAAAGAAGAGGCTAACTCGAGGGAATACCTGCTATGCATTGGCTCCTTGGCTTTTTGCAAATTCTTCTCAAACTTCCTCAGAATTATGTAATTTCTATATTGCCTCCATTTTGAAAATGAGGACACCAGGTTTGAGGCAGCTAAAGTAAACAAGCCCAAAGTCACACAGCGCAGAAATAGTACAAACGAGATTAGGAGCCAAATGGAGTTACCCACCCTCAAGCCAGAGCCATTATTGTAGCTTGGCAATTGCCAGCTTTGAGCTCTTTGATACTGGCAGAGACAGACAGCACTATTCCCCAGTGATAGGGTGGGTAAATTTTCTACCATGTGAGCAAAAGCTGCCACCACCTCTCTGTTGAACACAGAGGTCTGTATCTAGATACTGCAGTGAAGCCAGTTTGATTGTCAGGAGGTGCTGGGCTCTCTGACGAGCATTTAAGTCCAGCCTGGCAGCAACCCTGTCCTGACCATATGTTTATTACTGAAACTACTTGACAGTAAACTATACATTCATATATTAAAACATCTCCCTAAAATTCTTTGAAGAATTGTTAAAGAAATCTGCATCCAAAAGCACACATTCCTCTTTGCAAATTGGACATCTTTGTCTTTAATCTTCATCAATTCCTCTACCCTGAAGCTGGATAGAAAAGACACAAAGGCAAAATAGCCCTGCAGAGTGGGAGGACAGTGCCTCCTCCCATCTCCTCTATTCATCCAAACTCTTGTTGCAGGTGCACCTGCCCAGTAGATACTCTTACAAACAGGTTCTGCAGGAATTGTCCCTCTAGGAGATTCCTAGAAAAGCAAGACCCTAGATCAGTGGTCTCATCCTCATTATTGCTGAGCTGGAGCAATCTGCAAGAAGATACAGAAAGAAATGAACAGGAATGGCTTCTGGCCCCTGGCTCACCACAGGGCAGGAAAACAGAGATCCAGACAATGAGCATCTTTGTTGTATGACTTTGTGATAAAGCATTCTGCACAAAGAGCTCTAGGACTCTTCTCCATCTTTGTGACCAAAATACACCTAAGAGTACATTTCAAGAACAAAAATGTGCATTGTTTTCCATTTAAAGAAACACTGCCTTTTCCTTAGTAATCTGATTTTGATCTTACTATCTTGCATATTGATAAGTTTTCCCTGTGATCTTTTGTCCTTTTCTGGGTGTTTCTTCGGGTGCTGTCCTTGCATATTGTGCTTGCGTCTTCTTCATCTTATGCATTCGTGTGTCATCTTCTCCTGGTTCATTTCAGTCCAAGCAGAAATGCTTCAGGAGCTGTTTTCTTCTGATGATGAGAGTAGCCCCTGAAGCCTGAGGCATGTCCCTGTCATTCAACAGACAGAACTCATAAAAGGATTTCTTTGGGCTCAAGTCAGGGAATGTTTAAGTTTGATTCCCTCATAGGATGGTTGAGCAGAGATGGGGCAGGCAGAAGGAAGCACCCGGTGAAATGCAGCCTGATTTATTTTAGAAATACATTGTGTAACTAGAGACATTGACATTGGGAAGATAGATGAGGACTTTAAAATGTAACCGGGACTGGAGGGGATTGTGGTGAATTCCTTGGGAAGGTGAGCCAGTGACAGAAATGAGTCTTGGCTTTCTCTGGTGTAATTGTGGACTTGGTATGTGATGTTGATGACTGTTTCCTCCATTGAAGACCTTATCTGGGTCTGTTTTGTTTTGTTTGCTAAATACTTTCATATATATTTTATCTAGTCCCAAGCAACATGGCTAGGTAGAATTTTTACCCTGGTGTTATAAATAATATAGCCTAAAATCTTGAGCATGGTTCCTGGGTTCTCTGTGGTTTCTTGTAAGGACATACACTTGCCGTTGCCCAAGTCTCTGGCCATCAGATACTCATGGACAATTTATTTTTATGAATGAATCAATCAATGAATAAATGATAGAATTAGGATTCATACTAAGATTTCTCTAATTCCAGACCCTTACACTTTTCTCAGAGAGAATTTCGTCTTCTATGAACTTGAAATCTGTCACTATAATTTCAACTCGTTTGTTTCTGTTTTTCCACCTATGTACCAATCAGTAGCCCAGTGCTGGCTTTGTCTGCCCTCTGGTGTTGGATAGGGTAATGGAACCAATCTTTCTCTTCCTGTGGCACCCACCCCCACCCCATCTGTTTAACTATTAGACTGAAGTTTCTCCTGCACCCAGGCCTTCATACAGGCTAAATAGTCCCACTTCAGTTATCAGGCTGCATACACATCCCTGTTTTCAATCTGCTCAAAACCTCAATTGGCCCTTCTGTCTGTTTGACCCATACTCAGGAAGTAGAGTTCCCAAGATAACCATGACACTATTCCAGGCTAGGACTTCAGAGAACTGTCATCATCCTTACTCTGGATTCCAAACTGGCATTCCAAATATACTGTTTATGTTTGAATTAATGTCCAAGTATCCATCACATTCCTGCCTACTGTAGATACCATTGTTTCAGCCAGGGCTGGCACATCCTGCCTATGTGAAAATGACTTTTCAGACCCAAAAGGAGAAAGGATTTGATATCTTATTTATGTCAAGTCCACCAAGTTATGTGTTACTTCCAACTGTGTCGCCACTGACATCATTTACTCTTCCAGGTCTGGAATCTCACAAAGGGTAAATGTTTGTTTATAGTTGTAATAATCGTTATCCTTGTTCAGGAAGTAATGATATTGTGGCTGGATAAATGGATTAGAGGTTAAAAACACTTGCTGCTCTTGCAGAGGACCTGGGTTCAGTTCCAAATACTCATGTGGTGGTTCACCATCATTAATGACTCTAGTTCCATGGGATCCAGTGCTGCCTTCTGGCCTCTGTGGGCACCAGATACACCTACAATACACAAAAATGCATGTAGGTAAAAGACTCATACACATAAAATAAGAATAAATAAATCTTTAAAAATAGTTAATGATATCCTCATTTCAATGCAGAATACTTAATATCGTATTTATTAACATCATTGAGAGGATTAAATAAATATTATAAGCTGATGATTTAAAGATGAAGAAACCAAGACTTAAAAATAGAAATAAATAAACTTTGTAGCTTTAAATGTCAGAGTTATACCTAAAACTTAGGTCTGTCTGACACCTCTGTCCTCATAAAGGAGTGGTTAATCCTTTACACCACCTTGTGGAAGATTGGCATTATTATTGCCATTTTATAGACAAAGAAATTTAAGCCCTTTCTAACTGTATAGAAGTCAACTGAGCTGTATAGAGTTTGGGTCTGGTTAATTTTGGCATGAGATGTTTTTATTTATTTATAAGTTTATAAAAAAAAGAAACTCAAGTTCACAAACATTGAGTCATCCACTTAAAGTGGTGTGTCCCGAAGCCCTGTTTCTGAATGAGCACCATCAGCAGGGCAAGTGCTTAGGGATATACACTTTCAATATGCCTTTCAGGTAATTCCAATGAAGTTCAAGTTTAACAACCACTAGCTCAAGGTAAAGCCAAGGTCTGTCAGACTCTGGAGCTCTTGTGTCTCCTTTGCTAAGTTATCTACGTTATTAACAAAGTTACAGGCTCCCTGGGTGGGAAAGCTCCAACTGCTCCTTTCCCTGGAATGGCTGTTTCAAGAGGACATTGCTGTCCTTCAGGTATTTGACCCAAAGGGTCCTAGCATGTGTCAATACAACTAAAACTCCCCCTGTCAAGGGCTCTCTCTCAACCATATGGGATTTTCCTCTCCTTTTACCTGAAAGGTGAACAACCTAAGAGTCAAGATTGAAGGAGTGGAAATTTCCAAGATAAAGCAATGATGAGTCACGCAGCAAAAAACCCAGAGCTCAACAGAGCCTCGCACAAAGGAATGCAAAAAAGAAGTGCAGAAATTCTGTTTGCAGGAACAATTATCTTTTCTGGTTGCTCTGGGATTAAATTGAATCTGGGAGAAGAATTGAATGTTACAAGCTTGCCACCTCCAGTTTTATTGAATATTTTACAGGGATTATTGAATATTTTGCAATCATCCACTTGACTGACAGATAAAGGACACACTTATTAAACCCCTGGAAACCCAGAGTTGTGTGGAATTGTTTGCTCTTTGGAAGAGAGAAATGGGAATGTAAGTGGCCCTTAAGAAAGTGGACAAATTGTCCATTACAAACACTAAGGAGTTAGATTGTGGCAAATTGCTCAGAAATTTTTTGAACAAAAATGGATGTAGCACAATAAATAGTAAAAATTAAGAAATATCTAAGATATTGTCTGATCCAGGCTTCTTTTATTAGAGGTGGATAATTTGGTCCTGGGAGGTAGTTTCTAAAGATCATTCATTAAGTCACTAATAGAATTAAGAATAGTTTGGGGTCTGTAACCATCTAGCTCTTATTCAATAGCTTTCTTCAAAGGGTTCAAATGCTGTGTATACTGTATAATCATTAGTGGTTTGTCTTCTAGTAGTTTCTGCATACATCCCCCTGTCCCCAATCTGATTTCTACACAAATAGAACTTTCTCAAATTGAATTATCCTTTTCATCTCCTCGTTATGGGAGTAGCTGAGGTGTTCCTTTAAATATTCATTGAATGTCGACTATAGGGGAAATATTATAGGGATTGTAAAGATAAATAAGACACGGTCTCTGCCTTCAAGGATATTACTCTCCTCCATGAGGAGACTTGTAAGTGGATCCGTTTCAATAAATATGGTAAGTGATAGAGGAAAGGCATGTATAGTGTCCCTGGAATGCCAGTCAGAGGCTCAGCAGGTAATTAACTCTGTCTAACTGAGTTAGCAACTGCTCACTTAAAGGCCATGCAAGAGAAGACTTGTCCCAGGTGAAAGGTAAAACAGCTTGGATGTGTCTGGAGCATCACAGACTCAGAGGCAGAGTCCAGTGCACTCTGCTGAAAGCATATGGTAGTTGGAACTTACTAAGTAAGGACCTCACATCTGTGTCCAAGCTAAATTCACATTCCAGGAATGCTAACCTATCTGAAAGCTGAATGACCCTAATGCCAGGTGCCCTGGCTTTGGGCTGAATCCTGGCTCGTGGCCTCCTTGAGTTGCACAGCTTCATCTTTGCATTGCAGGAATGGGGACAGCATTTTGTCACTGACAGGCACTGTGAGCTGGCACAGCCATTCCTTCCCAATAGCTTTTCAAAAGGACATCAGTGCAGCAACAAAGCTGAAGGTGCTGCTGACAATTTCTGCTAGGCCACTGCATCTCCAGAAGAAAATAGAGGCATCCTCCACACTTCACGGGTGGTCCTGAATTATAACAGGGCACTTAGAAAGTACTTCTTAGAGTAAACAGGGATAAAGAAAAGATGCTGGAAATGTAAATATGTAGTTGCTAGGTAGCAGGATAAACCAAGTCTCAGAGACCATTTTTTTTTTTAATCTCCTCAGCTCTAAGCTACAGCCTGGATAGGTGAAAAACACAGATAATTCTAGTAGCTAACACTTTGTGAGTAATTACTGGACAAGGTGCTTTGAATGCCTCATTTCATGTAATATTAGAAGTAATCATGTGGTGAGGTTAAAGGAACCTCAGAGAGTTGAAGTAGCTTACTTGATCAAGGTCATGTAGGTCCCAAAGAAAGCAAGCCTGGGTTTGAAGCAAGGGCTTATGGGATTGACCGGTCAGCAGCCCCTCCTTCTAGTAACAATTCCTTTACTTGACTTTCCTACTCTCCTTGTTTCTCACTCTTTTCTACAACCATTTTCTCTTTCTTCTTTAGCGGGTGCTCTTTTTTTCCCCTCAACTTCTAACCACTGAGGTACCTGGATATTAGTCCTGGAGCACATCTTTCCTGTTTTATTCTTGCTCCAGGTGGCCGATGCTGCTGCTGAGATGATAAACCAAGGAACAGGCCAGATTGGAAGCAGGTTTTGGTTGGAGTGGGTGGTGCTTAAATCTCAGCCATTAGGTTTGAGGTACTAGTGAATCACTGAAGAGGTGTCAGGTAGGCAGCTGAAGCTGGGTTCTTGAAATCCATCAGAAAATGTCCTAGAGACACAAATGTTAACTCTGCCTTATACACAAGGTGATTAAAGACACTGCTATAAATAAATAGAGAAACTGAGGATCCAAGTGCCTCTGACTCCTATAATCTTCCACCCCCTCTTCTGCAATGATCTCTGAGGTTTGGGAAGAGGGAATGTGCTATAAATGTCCAATTTCAATGTGAGCATTCTACCAGCTTTCATTCTTTCCACCTTAACCAGTTGTGGGTCTCTGTATTAATCACCATCTACAGCCAAAAGCAGCTTTCCTGATAAGGGTTGAGAGATGCACTAATTAATGCGTGTAATGGTTAGTTATGAGAACTTAGTTTCATTCTATGTCTATTTAGCATAATAATAATGATAGGTCCTCCCCTAGGTCATAAGCCCTGTCTACCCCCAAGTTCTTGTCCCTGATAACGGTGCCACTTAGGAGTTTAAACTTGTGGAGTTGACCTTAAGTCCATCAAAAAATGGTTAGTTATTCCCCTGACATTCATACCACTACTGCACAAGTAGGCCTGTCCTGCCAGGCCAGAAGTTATCATAGATGACTGGCGATCACTTTATACTGGTAGTATGAATAGCACCTTCTGACACTGTAAAAACTGCCCAATAGGAATATGGCTCTGTATCAGTACCAGCCCATTTTTTTTCACGTTCTCTGACTCAAGTGTGCGGTGTCTTCATTGATAGATTCTTATTGTCAAGTTCCGGAGGGTCACCAGAAACACTGACAACAGCCTATAATGTTTGAGGTTCTGTGGGACCTATATGTCCAACCAACCACTCATGGCATTGAGCTTTTTATTTGTTAACCTGTGGTATCTGGTAGGGGCACTGTCACCAGTTATAGGGCAACTCTATTTAGAAATTTTTGATGTGTGTGTGTGTATTGTACAGCAGTAAGGTTCCATATGACTTCTTTGAAAGGTCTTTAGTGTTCGGTATACCCCCATATTCCCTCTTCTACCCACCTGCCCCAGATATGATGGCTCACACCTGCAATTCAAGCACTGGGAAACTGGGGGCAGAGGGTTGAAAGTTCAAGATTAGCCTCACCTATATAGCAAAGTTGAGACTGACCTGACCTATGTGGGATTCTTGCTAAAAAATTTAGAATGAAACTAATTTTTAAAAAAGGACGGCTTATTCTGAACTTTCAATATATCTAGAACTCATGTATTTTCCTCAATATCTACTCTCTCTATTCATCTCTGCCCAAGCCATCATCACCTCTTACCTCAGTAAAATATCATAGTCCATAAATAATATATAATAACTGTATTGGCTGGTTTTGTGTGTCAACTTGACACACGCTAGAGTCATCAGAGAAAGGAGCCTCAGTTGAGAAAATGCCTCCAGGAGATCCAGCTTTAAGACATTTTATCAATTAGTGATCAATGGGGAGGGCCCAGCCCAAATGGTGGGTGTGGCCATCCCTGGGCTGGTGATCCTGGATGCTATAAGAAAGCAAGCTGCACAAGCCATGGGAAGCAAGCCAGTAAGCAGCACCCCTCCATGGCCTCTGCATCATTTCCTGCCTCCAGGATCCGGCCTTGCTTGAGTTCCTGTTCTGACTTCCTTCAGTGATGAACAGCAATGTGGAAGTATAAGCTGCGTAAACCCTTTCCTTCCCAACTTGCTTTTTGGTCATAGTGTTTCATTGCAGCAATAGAAACCCTAACTAAGACAATAACAAAAAATAATAAATAATCTCTATATCCATTCTTGTGTTTCTCTACTCCATTTTCCCATAATAACCAGGGATATCTTTTTAAGCCAAACTTTAGGATAAGGACCAAAGGTAACATCCTGAAATCTTAAACTATTCACATCTCCCAGGCTTTCACATCTTACTGCCCTTTTCTGTGAACTTCAGGTATGCTGTCCTTTCTCATAGAATTTTATCTATGCCATTTCTCTATCTAGACTGTGGTAGACAGGCCAGATCTAGCCTAAGGTATCTATTAATATAAATAAAGTTTTATTAGAACATAGTCATGCCTGTTTGCATATTTTCAAGCAAATTGCAGCTTTCTGTAGCTGGAGAATTTCTCTCCAGCTCCTACCAAACCCCGCCAGTCCCAGAGCCCACTTATAAAATAAATACACCGACTCTTACATTATTTAAACTGCTCGGCCATTAGCTCAGGCCTACCATTGTTTAGCTCTTACTCTTATACTAAGCCCATTTCTGTTAGTCTATATGTTGCCACGTGTTCCGTGGCTTTACCTGTTGCCTCTACATGCTGCTCCCTGAACGGCAGCTGGTGTCTCCTCTCCTCTACCTTCCTCTCCTTTTCCTCTCTCCTCTCTGCTAGTCCCGCCTATACTTCCTGCCTGCTACTGGCCAATCAGTGTTTTATTTATACAGAACGATATCCACAGCAGCTTTCTTTAGATTTATTTTATTTATGTATTTTATGTAAGTGGGTACTTTGTCTACATGTACATCTGCACACAAGAAGACAGCATCAAACAGTTGTGAGCTACCATGTGGGTTCTGAGAATTGAACTCGGGACCTTCAGAAGAGTAGTGAGTGCTCTTAACCAGTGAGTCATCTCTCCAGCCCCACCGGTTTGAATATTTCTATAACTATTTTGTGCTGTGATACTGTAGTTAGTTGCCATAGAGACCACTTGACCCACAAATCCTAAAATATTTACTCCCTGACCCATCACAAAAATAAGTTCCAGCCCCTAATTGATCATTTCAGCTCTTGACTCAAGTATTTTTTAATCTTCTAATCCCTTTATCCAACTCCTTCCCTTTTATCAACAGTATCACTCTGTTGTGTTTCCCCATTTTTCCCCTCAAGGCTGACTGAAGTTTTCAGACACATTTTTCTAAGATCTATTGTATGGAAGTTCCAAGGTGGGGAAAAGCATTTGTGGTTTATCACTCTCCTATCCTCAGCATGTAGTACAATGTCTGTCACAGAAAGGTGCTCAAAACTCTTTGTAGCAAGTGGATGGATAGATAGATAAGAATTAGGCAGAGAAACACTATGTGCTCAGAAAACTAAAAGGAATATTTGGCATAGATGGTGCCACGTATGGTTGTACTATTTTCAACATCTATGAGTGGATACAGGTGGAGAAATGGATCAGATGTTCCTTTGCCAATCAGATGTCGCCCAGATCTTAGCCCGTCTGGTGCATTTATCACCAACCTCAGAATTCCAATACTCAAAATTATTTTACACATTCATTTTCATGGTTCCTGGAATTCTGGGAGTTGTTAGAAAAACGAGCCTTTGAAACTTAGTCACTAGATAGTCGGAGAGTGTGACCTAATCCACCACCCCCCAATCCCTTGAGCAGTAAGGGCTATAAATGAGAGGTCTTGAAAGTGCATACAAATAGGGAAATCTCAGTTTGACTCTTGCTGGCAAAATAGAGAAGGCAAGAGAAATAGCAAAGCAACACTTGTAACAAGTAACAACAGATTTGTTTCTCACCTGGCTGGCTGGCTGGCTGCACATGTAGACATGGTGCACTTATTTGATGGTGTACTATTGACCATGAGCACTTGTTACACAGATATGGTCCATGTAGCCATGGAGAGGCAGCTTCCCTCTTGCTCTGAGAACCACAGGCTTTCTATAATTAGTGAAACTTACTTACTAGTTAAAAAGGAAAACATCTGGAGCTATTTGGTTTTCTAGGTAATGAGAGAGATTTCTAGATGGGATGTGATATGTAGGTGAGATGTACACCTGTAGGAAATGTGAATAGGCTCCATTGGTTAAGAAAAATATTGTGGAGGAATTGGATTTTACAGAAACAAAAGTTAGAATCAGTCAAGGCAGAAAAGGAAACCCAAGTGACCACTCTTTATTTACCACTTCAAAATTTGATGGCATGAGAAACATCCGTCACTATGTTTTGTCCACAGTTTGATGGGCCAGGAGTTTGGACAGAGTGAAGGGGATATTTGCTTCTTCTTGATAATGCTAGGATGTCCTGAGTGGCTGGAAATGGCTATGACAGCTCCCCTTGGGCCTTATGTCTAGCACTTCAGTTCTTTCTCAGGTAGCATCTGCTGGGGATGAAATGGCCAAATGACTCTGTTGTTTGCATGTCTGATTCCAGGGCTAAAATGACTCAAACATCTGGAACAAGCTAATACCGTCTCTCCCCATGTATTGACAGGCTTCGTTATAGCATGGAAGGCTCAGAGTAATCAGATGTCTTCTTTCATCACCAGCTTCCCCCAAAGAGTGTATTTCAGGAAAGTTGGGAAGAATGCCAATTATCTAAAAAATAAAGTCTATGTGCCAGCATCACTGCTGCCTATCATCATTGAGAACAGTCATAGGCCAACTTAACTTGAAGAGACTTGAGGGGCAGACTCCATTTCTCTACAAGAGATATGGCATATGCATACAGGAGGAGAAAGAATCAATGGTGTTAATTGCTATCTACTACATAATGCAGCTTCTTTGGTGAGGTTTGAGACATGTACTAATCTATAGATATAACAACTAGTCATTAGGAGTTGGTTTAATACCATGCCCCTTTAGTATCAGGTTCTCCCCTAGAGCCTATGACCTGTCTAACCATGGGTTCTTGGGCCTAATAACTTACCAGTTAGCACAGAGATCCACAACTGGTCAAAATGCAAAGAATAAGAGACTGTGAAATACTCAAGCCTAACTGGGAATTCTGTAATGCACACACTCCACTCAGTTTCAAGACTCAGAAGAGGAAGATGGAAGATTATAGAAGGTGGAGGCAGTGGATGACTACAAGAAAACTGTTTTTCAGACACAACAGGGCAGATGCGTATATGAACTCAGAGAAGTTGTAAGTAGCAGCATGCACAGGACCTGCACAAGCTCAGGACAGACCAAGTCCCAGTGTGTTGCACGAATCCTAAATGGCCTTATAATAAAACCCCATGGGATAAATGCTGAAAGATAAGAGGAAACAAGCCACAGCTTCTACCTCTTACCCCACCAACTCCTCAGCCTGAAATTGCATCTGCAAGAGAGTGAATTCCTGTCTCCTACCGCCTTATATTCCTTTCTCTGCCGAGCCATATCACTTCCTGTCTCAACCTTCCTAGTGCTGGGATTAAAGATGTGTGATCCTAAGTGCTGGAATTAAAGGTGTGTGACACCACTGCCCGGCTGTTTCTCTTTTAGGCTGGGTTAATCTCATGTAGCCCAGTGTGGCCTTGAATTCACAGAAATCCAGACAGATCCCTGGTAGGATTAAAGGTGTGTACCACCACTGCCTGACACCTGTGGCTAACTCTGTGACTGGCTCTGTCCTTTGATCTTCAGGCAAGCTTTATCTCTTACATTACAAATGTATCACCACACCAGTGTATTTGGGGGAGGTAGTTACTAAGTTTCACCTCTATCTGAGGAGCTATTAGTAGGTGATAGCTTCTGAGAAGGGGGAGAGTTAGTTTTTAAGGATGTGGCACCCAATAAGACAACCTCACTTCAGTGGATGGCCACTTATCCCAGAGTATGGAGCCATAACAAATTGGACTTGATGAGTTAAAGAAAATAAAAAGAGGATGTGAAGTTAGGTGTGTATAGGATGAGTAGAAAGAGAAAGGGTAAATATGATCAAAACTCAATGAATGAATGCCTTAGTTAGGGTTTCTATTGCTGTGAAAAGACACCATGACCACAGCAGTTCATTTAAAGGAAACTTTTAATTGAAGTGGCTTGCTTACAGTTTCAGAGGTTCAGTCCATTATCATCATAGTAGGGAGCATGGTGACATGCAGGCAGACATGGTGCTGGAGGAGTAGCTGAGAGTTCTGCATCTTGCAGGCAACAGGGAATCAACTGACTGTCACATTGAGCAAAGTTGGAGCAAAAGAGACCTCAAAGCCCACCCCCACAGTGACACACTTCCTCAAACAAGACCATACCCACTCCAACAAAGCCACACCTCCTAATAGCGCCACTCCCTGTGAAATTATGGGGATCAATTACATTCAAATTACCACAATGAAATTCTCCCCAAATTACTAAAAATATGTACTTTTGAAAGACTCAGTGGTAGCCATCTTAGAGACAAACTGGCACATTATTCTAAAAGGACAAAATGAATACACAGGGACAAAGAAGTATGGCAACGTCTGCTCTGGCTAAAAGTCAGTATGACCAGTATGGATAGTTTACAATTTCCCAGTTTCAAATTTTGTTAGCAACAACTCTGCTGTTACTAAGAGTTTGGTAACATATCTGCAGAATTTCTGCTTCTAGAAACTTCTTCTTTCTTGTATAATTTCTTATGAGGGTAAACATATACTTTCAAAGAACAGCCCAGTACTTGTGAGATGTCTCAGCAGGTAAAAGTGCCTGGCACCAAACCTGATGACCTAAATTCTCTTCCTGGGACCCACAGGATAGAATGAGAGAACCAGCTCCAAGGTGTATTCTGAGCTCCACTTGCCTCCTCCTAACACACACACACACACACACTGAAATGTGATTTAAAAGTTTTAAAAACAAGAGTCTAAAAATATTAACTTTTCCCAGAGCTTTTTGACAGAATACAGAAGGTGGGAAACGTGCTTCTTTTCTGTGTTTGTGGTCCTCACCCTCCCTGAAGCCAGGCTGTCCCTGGCATTTTTTTTAGTAATCTCATTTAATTAGACACACAGTTATAAATGGTTTGGCCTCTTGTGGCACCTGAACTATTAGCTCGTTGGTATTAAGTGGTAGGAGATGAACGTAGGCAAGTTAACCACAGGCGAGGTCTTAACATAAAAGTGTTGAAATGCATTGATTTCTGCAAGGAGCTAAGGTAGATGTTAAAGATGGAGAGAAAGGATTGCCATCCATTTTGTAAAGGTCATCCTGGTGACTGTGAGGCAAATGTGCTGGAGGTGGAGTTGATGAAACTAAGCAAGGCAGATCTTGTTTTTCCACAGAATTCAGGCTTCTAGGAAAGTGACAGCACAAAAAACTGATGCACACAGGAAATTTTGTTACACACACATACACACACACACACACACACACACACACACACACACACACACACACACACACACACGGGGAATTAACAATCACTACAAAAAACTGGCATGACCAGCTCCTTGAAATGAAAGTGTAGGGGGGTGTGCTTCAGTATTACATTCTTAAAATTGTTTTTAAGCCCTGGTTATTGATTAGATCTTCTGGCTTACTTCATATTTTTTTTTGGTCAATCAATATTTTGAGAGCTTGATACCTGAAAGTATTTGGACATGTTTGATTTTGCAATGAGTGTCATTATTCAGATAATAACTCATTGGGACAGTTCAGTTTTTCCTAGGTGAAAACCCCTTTTCATCTTCAGGGTGTTTGATCTGGGTTAGATGAAATTCCTTCTGATCTGCAGATGTGACAGAGGCTTAGGAAGTAAGAGAGTCATTCCAGGCGAGCAGAGTCACTCCTGTCCTTACAGCAGTGGGGACCCCAGTGGTGAGTCTTCAGCCCGCTGTGCCCCATCAGATAGCTCTACTTGCAGATCTGTTCTCTGGCCGTTGTCACTATAACCTTATCACTCTGTCCTGTCACTATTCTTTCAAATTGATCTATCAGCACAGGTTTATCTAACAACTCAATGTCATTGCTATGCTTTACTTATCAAAATGGACACTTGCCTAGCCTGTTCTGAGATATAAAAATATAAATCTCACCATGAGTGTTCAGCCAGCATCCCCACCCCAAACAACAACTCCCCTTTGCTCTTGGAATAGTTTAAATGTACCTCATAATCTATAGAGACCAAGAGACCAAGAATGAGCTGACTTCTGTTTACAGCTTTATTCTCCCTCCCTCCCTCCCTCCCTCCCTCCCTCCCTCCCTCCCTCCCTCTCTCTCTCTCTCTCTCTCTCTCTCTCTCTCTCTCTCTCTCTCTCGCTCTCTCTGTGTGTGTATGTGTGTGTGTGTGTGTGTGTGTGTGTGTGTGTGTGTGTGTGTGTGTGTACATGTGGGGGGTGCACATGCATGTATATACATATGTGGAGACCAGAGGTCAATGTCAGGTGCTGCTCTTTCTATCTACCTTATTCTGATTGGCTAGTTACCCAGTGAGCTCCTGGGATCTGTCCAGCTCCTCCATTCTCATCCTCAACATTTGAGTTGCAGGTATATGCCACAATGCACAGCTCTTCTATGTGGGTGCTAAGAATCTGAACTCAGGTCGTTATTCTTGCATGGCAGATAATTGACTGACAGAGGAACCTCCTTGTCCCTTCCACCTTACATTTTCAGGACCTCTCACTGAACCTGGAGCTCATCAATTTGTCTAGAGTTGGCTGGTCAGCACGCTCCATGGGTCCTCTTGTCTCCCCTTGCCCTGTGCTGGAATAACAGGCATGTGATACCACGCCCATGTTGTTTTCTGTGGATACTGGGGATTGAACTCTGGTCCTAGTGCTTGTGTGGCAAGTGCTTTGCCAGATGAGCATTTTCCCAGGCCTGTTGACATCTTTAATTTCATCTCTGGCCACTGTCTGCTTTGCTTAATGCAGCCCAGAAATATTAACTTTCCCCCATTCTTTAAAACACTGAGTATTTTCAGCATCATGGCTTCAACAATTATGTTGCCTCCTTCTAGAATATTCTTCTCCCTTTCATTTTTTAGCCACCATTCCTCATTCAAGTCTGTGATCAAATGTCAACTTTGGAGGGATTTTCTGAATATCTAAGCTAAACAATTTTTATTTCTTTATTTACGATTTTTAATTTAAATTAAAACCTAACCACATGGCTTTCCCTCCTCCCTTTCCTCCTTCCAACCCCTCCTTTGTCACCCACCTCCAAGCCCTCCTACTTCCTCTCAAGTAGATGGCCTTTTTTTTACTTGATTGCTATTGTTAAATATATAGAGATGCATAAATATATAAATGCAACCCACTAAGTCTGCTTGGTGTTGCTTGTGAATATGTGATTTCAGGGCTGACCATTTTGTTTTGGATGACCAATTGGGAGCTCTAGGCAGTCATTATTAGTTTCTTGTAGCTCTGTCTCTAGATGTAGGACCCTCTGAGACTTCCCCTTTCACGTTAGCATGTCTATTGTTCAGGTCTTGTTTAGGCAGCCATATTGTTGAGGTAACATGGAGTATAGCTTCCCTGTCATTTCTAGGAGACACAATCTCACAGCAGACTTCCTGGGCCTCTAACTGTCTTTCCACCCCCTCTTCTGTGATGTCTCCTGAGCCTTAGGTGCAGGAGTTGTGTTATAAACATATCCACTGGGACAAGGCTTCCGTTGGTCAGTTGGCCTATGCCAACAGTTGTGGTTTTCTGTAATGATTTTCCAGTTGCTTCAGAGAAAATCTTTGATTTGGGCTGAGAGCTACAGTTACCTGTGAGTAGAAGATTTAGAACGCACTTAGAGATTTTACTGGTTTAGGAAAGTAGGTTCTCCTCTAAGATCCATGACATTACTAGCCCCTGTAGTGGACTAGGTTTCTAGTACCAGACATGGTTTCTTTTCTGTTGCAAGAGTCTTCATTTCAGTTAGACAGCTATTGATTATCACACAGATATAAGTGCCACTATTGCACCTTTAGGGATGTCTTGCCATACTGGTTATTATTGTGGATCATAGGCAACACGTTTGGATGATGGTGTGGTGTATGAAAAATGTCATGTGTGAAAATGCTTGTTTGTTCTTCTAGGTGTTTTGTGGCGGCTAATATCAGCATTTTTACTAGCCTGTAAAATCATAGCATATAGAACATTCACTCCTGTTTTGGCCACTACTGCATTCTTGGAGATTAGGATAGCTCTTGGTATAAAATTGATAATAGATAACAATGTGTTGAATCACTTGTTAATTTTGTAGTCATGATGGGCCATGATGATTCACTTTTAATTATTCAGTATTCCATCAACTGTTCTTATGAATTGCTAAAATATATGAAGGATTGATGACTAGAAGACTTCTACAGTTGCTCTTAGTTTTTAATCCCATAGTGGAGGAAGGAAGATCAGAGAAAAGGCCATTGTTCTGGTCTGGAAAGTGTATCTGGTGCATTATGTGTGTCATTTCTTAGAAAGCTGTAATCCTGGTATCTTTGTCATTAGTTCTAAAGATTCCACCCCCAAGTGATTACTTCATTGGGCTCCAACACATAGAAACACTCTTCAGAAATACTCTGTGGACCCTAGTGACCCTTCTACTTGTGATGTCTCCCTCTGTCTTTTACAAGGTTTTAAATTTCTAATGTTTAATCCTTCCCCAGTCACAGATTATCTGTCTTCAGTTCTACACCTTTAGAAGTCTTCTCAATGTCTGGTGTAATTTGAAATTTTATCTTCCATTTGTGTATTAAGGAATATACTTCATTGTCTTTTAAGTTGTGGTATAAAAGATACTAACAGTTATTGAATCCTAACTAACTGCCAAGGACTATGCTAGATCCTGTCTTATGTTACACCATATATTTTTCTTAATCTGTGAGGTGGTTTAAACTTATTAATGGAGCTAAGTTTCTTTGGCAAGGATAGAGATTCAGATTCAGACAGATTATGTAACTTCTTCAGTTCCACACAGCTATCAAGTGCCAATGCTGATTTGAAAACTAATCTTTTGATTGCATGTGATTCTACTATAATAATGACCTCTTTCCCAAAGAGTGAGAAATAATCACATATTTTCAGGGCTACTGAAATAATGGCCCACTTAGGACAGTGATGTCTTCAAATCCCAAGATATAGTCTATTTCTTACTCTATTTTTAAGAATTCACTAAACTTTTCAGGATGCTGTTGACATTATTTCATTCAACAATGTCTCTTGGGTACCTGTTCACTGTATGCTAGCATGTCACAGTTCTTCTACCACATCAGTGAATAAAGCAGAAATATAAAGCTGCTTTCTGAATCTTTCTGAAAGCCACATTTCAATAGTGGCAGGAAGTAAAGAGGCAAATAAGTAACAAGCAATAAAAGATGAGTAAATTGTGTGACATGATAGAAATGATAAATACTCTGAAACAGTGGGACAGGCTGAATGGGATTAGAGTCCCAAGTAGTCAAGGACTTGGGTTTTGCAGCAGATGGGATTTGACCAAAGACTTTAGGAAGATAGATGTGTAAGAACAACATCCCTACTAGAGGATTCCAAGATATGTGTGCCTGATGTGTTGGAGGAAAAACAAGGAACCCAAGATCCTGTCTTAGCTTTGAGGATCTAGAGAACCAGGTTTTAATAATGAAAAGCCCTCACTGTTCATTACTTCTCTGAACTCAGATACTTCCAAAAGACACTATTGTGAAGATATTTAACCCATGATTCTTCCAAAGAACAACAAAGACACTGAGGCAGAAAGTGAGTCATCCCGGGTAGGACCCTGGCAGCTTCCCTGACTTCCTCCCCGCTTAGAATCTGACACTTCCACACCAGTCAGACTCATTCTCTTGGTCCTGCTTGGCAGGGAGCCCAGTACAACACTGTTAAGGATGCTGGCTGGCATATTCACTTCCAACACTGTTTTCTGAACTTGTTTTTTTTTTTTTTCAACTAACCAGAAATGTAGGAGGGTTTAGTCACAATCCCAAGTCATTTGTTTAGCATGGAAATTTCTTAGGTAAGCTGTTGTTTAGCAAATTCATCACAGTACACTTTTTATTTAGCAGGATCACTTCATTAGTACTTTATTGCTGGAATTGACTGTCAATTATGTGGTTAACTCATTTACTTAAGAAATGAATTTTTTTTATCTGGGCAAAGTCATTCAATGTACGTTGTTAACTCTTTAACAATTAAAGATTGCTGTCAGTGCCAATTCATGTCATCAGAAAAATTACACCATTTATTTCCCTTGAAATATCAGACTGGGAAATGCTATGAGAAAGCATAGTGTAGTTCACAATCTATTGAAAATTAGAAACTTTTACTAAATTGTTCAGAACTGCCAAAGCTAAGCAAAGTTAGCTAGAAGCTTTGCTTGTACTCCCCTTGGAATGAATTATTACAATGGAAACAAATGTATATTTCTTTAAAGTTTATAAGTTTTGTTGATATTATATCTTTGAGTTCTCAAAAAACATTATGGAATAATGTTAAGATCAGTGATTGGCAGCCTCTAAGATGGCCCCAGTGATTCTTGCCTTATATTCTCTATCAGTGTATCATCTCCTTCCTGTGAGTGCAGGCTATATCTATGATTGGCTTCTAATGCTAGACTATGACATGATAAAATGGTGAGATGTCACTTTCAAGATTAGGTCATAAAAAGACTGTGATTTCTATCTTGGTGGTTCATTCTCATGCTCTATAGGGAGCCATCCATGGTGTTGTGTTTCCTTATGGAGAGATCTAGTCAGCAAGAATCTGTTAGAGATATCCAGCCAGTAAGATATTATCAAGAAACTAAGGTTCATATGCTGATGTTCTATGAGCAAATGAACCCACCAGAAACTATGAGAGTAAACTGGGAATCAGATTTTCTTCAAGATGAGTCTTCAGATGAGACCATGAGTACCACCTTATGAAAGGCATGGAAAAGTCTCAAAAACATTCAGATTTTATGGTTTCTGCTGAGCCCATGAGATAGCATTATTTATTGTATTATTTTATACTGCATTAAGATTCAAGGTTTGGAATGAGTCATTTGTTATGCAACAACAGACAACTAGTGCATGGCTTACCAAGTGAGAAGTTATAACAGTTCATTATAAATCCTTTTGGCTAATAAGTAGTGGAGCCAGGGTTTCACTCTGGTTCTTCTGCTATAACTCAGCAGGAAAACAAAACAAAACAAAAACAAAACATGAGCTACAGAGCAGACCCCTCCTTGTTATTTCCAATAATCCTAAAAATTTTGAGATTCCCACATAGACAACTACTAAGAGGCTCTTTACCAATAGCAGTGATTTCCTCATGATTTTCACACCTTCATTGCCCTGAGAAGAAGTAACTGAGATTTTTGAGACTGACAAGCAAGCTGAAGGATAGATCCCTACCATCTTTCTAATTGAATCAAACTTGTCTTGGTTTCCATAAAATGCTTATAACTGTGATTCCCAAACATGACTGACTCCAATCTAAAACTATGAAATCCCTGTCTCCTGGGTATGGGGTCACATAATCTGTATCCAATGTGCTACCCAAATGACTGTTAATCTTCATCAGGATTTGGGGTCTATTATGTAAGTCAAACAAGACTAGTATTACCATGATCAGCCATTATAATTCAGCAGCTGAGAACCTGCCAAACTGATCTTTGAAATGGGTATGTACAGTGTTTTATTAGTTCTCACTATTAGTATTTGTTTTTCCTCAAGTGAAACCATAAGCTTTCAGTTGCTTGAAGTTTTGTTTGTTTGGCCGTGAACAAAATCAAGCTGGACGTTTTCATTCATTTATTGAAAGCAGAAAGGAAGCATTTTCAATTTTATGAGCAATTCCTGGACACTCTGTAAGAACAATTGTCTTTATTTCCTGGAAGTTCCCTGATGGACTGCTCAGTTCTTTGCTACTCAAAGTGTGGTCTATAACCAGCAATCTCAGTATCACTGAAGGGTAACTAAAAATGCATATTCTTAAGCCACATGCCACATCAGCATAACCAGAGTCATTTTTAAGTATCTCAGAGATATAAAATAAAGTACAGGGAGCATTAGTCTAATTAAATTTATTAAGTAAAACTAAGATACAAAGAGGTAAGAGAAATTAAATAATTCAGTGAAAAACCTGGGAGAGCCTCTGGTCTTGAAATTCCCAAACTATTCTTTCTACTCTATCAAAGTTGTGTTGACTGTGCTGTTAACTGTACCCCAAAACTCTAAGTATCCAGGATACAGTTTAAAAGGAACAAGGGAATTCTCTACTTGGACCTTGTACAGTGGAAAATTCATTTTAAATAGCTGTTACACATTTACATTTTCTCTTCCAGGCAAGGTTAGTCATTTCATTTTCTCTTTCTTACCCATCAATAAAAAGCAAAGTCACCTGTCAGACTGGAGATTGTAAAACCTGTCAAAATTGAAATTTTCTAGTTTAGCTAAATATTACTCTGCAACTATTCTGCATGCCTTTGTCTTATTACAATTTTGATGAATGAGAGAAAGAAAATAAGCCCATTTCTTTAGAGTGAAGCATTACTTAAAAGTCCATTGTTTTCTTCCTTTCTGTGTGAGATTTCTGGGGGTTAGAAATATCTCTCTCTCTCTCTCTCTCTCTCTCTCTCTCTCTCTCTCTCTCTCTCTCTCTCTCTCTCTCTCTCTCTCTTTCTCTCTCTCTCTCTCCTAAGCTGAGTTTTCAGTGTATGCACAGTAACTCTAGGACCAATGAGAAACTTCAAATCCTGTCTAGCCCAAGCTGGAGTCACACTGAAATGGGCAATGTTTACTCTGAGAGAAGGATGTTGGGGTTGATAAGTGTAATCATTAAAATCACTAGAAGCCCATTTGGGAGATTTATATTTTTAAGTAAATGTGGCTTGTTCAGTTCTTCATACTTGCCAGGACAGATAACTAGAAGCAGGAAGCACAGGACAGTAGACAGTTCCCTGTGGTGTTTATTGAAAGTTAGAGGACAGAACAAGATGTTGGTGCTAAACACAGATCACAGAGATGCACTAGATACATACTAGACATGTGGCATCTGCCATCATGGAGTTTACAGTCAGGTAAAGAACACAGATATGAGACAATTTCACTGTCAGTCAATCACTCTTACAATTCGTGAAGATGATGTATGTCCAAAGAGATATACTGTAATCATGAATGTGGTGTGATTGTCAGAATATAATATAGGATCCTCAGATGAAAAGAGATGAGTTTCTTTCTTGATGTCTTTATTCAGAAAAGGGAGGGAAAGTAGATAATCATCACATAGATTCTTCTGTTAAAATTTTACTAGACTTATTTTGTCATCTATCTCCCTATCTGTTAATCCATCTTGATTTTATTATGCATGTCAAAGAGAGTTTCAGACATCAGTACATTTCCCCTTTCTTCTAATACTGAACTGTACATTACTCAGTCATCTATTTTTCCCTTTGAAATAATTTTTTATTGAAAATAGGTTCTTCTCTCATGCAGTACATCCCAACCACATACAGTACATTCCCCTTCCTCTATTCTTCCTACCCCCTTCTATCTTCTCTCTCCCCTTCTGTATCCTCTTCAGAAAAGAGCAGGTCTCCAAGAGATGAAAGCTGTAAGGGACAAAACAAGACATAGTAAGACAAAGCAAAAGCCTTCATATTGAGGCTGGACAAGGCAACCCAATAGGAAGAAAGAGTCCTAAGAGCTGGCAAGAGAGTCAGAGACACATCTGCTCCCACTGTTAGGAGCCTTGAGAGAACACCAAACAGCCACAACATATACACAAAAGAGCAGGTGCAGACCCCTCCCTGAAGGCCCCATGCTTGCCATTCCAGACTCTGAAGCCCATGTGAGCCCTGCTCATTTGATTTGGTGGGCCATATTCTCCTGGTGTCCTCCATCCCCTCCAGCTCCTACAGTCCTTTATCCTCCTTTTCCACAGGGGTTCCCCAATCTCTGAGGGGAGGGACCTGATAGAGACCTCCAATTTAGATTCTCTCTCCACATAATGTCTGGCTGTGGGGCTCTGAGCATGCTCCCATCTGGTGCCAGAGGAAGCCTCTCTGATGATAACTAGACAAGATACCTATCTATGAGTGTAGCAGAATATCATTAGGAATCATCTTACTGATTTTTTTCCAGTCAGCTAGGTCTCTGAGCCATCCAAGCAGTGTATGGCATGGTCTCCCACTTGTGGTGTGGACCTCAAGTTAAACCAAAGATTGCTTGGCCACTCCCACATGGTTTGAGCTACCATTGCCCCAGCACATCTTGCAGGCAGGACAGATTGCAGGTAGATGGTTTTGTAGCTGGGTTGTTGTCCAAGTTTCTCTTTCTATAGCTTGCAGAGTACCCTCTCATGCCAAAGAGATGTAGGGGTGAAGGCTCCATGCCCATACCAGTTCAACCACTCTGTGTTCAATGCGCTAAATGGAAGTTGTCCTCAGCAGTGGAGCCTCACTTTTTTTAATCTATGTGTCCTTTATATCATGTATCTTGATCCCATTCATTTCCCCATCCCTTCACATCTACCCTCCATGCCTGCACACACACCCACAAATAAAATAAAATTTAAGAGAAAAAAAAGGAAAAAATAAAAAAGGGAAAAATTAAAAATCTTGTCATGAAAGCTACAGTGTGACACAGTAAGTCACACCATAGACCCTTTTGTCCATAATCTTTACTTGCACGTGTTCCTTGCAAAGAGTCATTGATCTAGTTTGAGTTCTCTGGTTTCTACTACACTATGGATGCTGGGTCCTCACTATACTCCTGAGTATCCTGTTGTTGCCCTATGCTGTGGTGATCCTGCAGCTTTGTGTCTGTGAGTTAGCTTCCCTCACGTGCTCCAGCAGATCATAGATGGAGTGGATGTTGGAGTGGGCCAAGTCATAGCCCTGAGTCTGGCATGGGCAGATGAAGGGTTGGTCCACCAGATGAGAAATGGGGACAGCTCTCCCATCTTTACAACTTTGGGGCTGGCTCACCCATACCTGGGGCCCCACTTCTTTACATACAAAAAATACAAACATATGATATTTTCCATCCCATGAGTTCAACATTCAGATACACTTATACAACACAAGTCCTTAGTAACATAAATTATCCACATATGCCCCTTGTGCCTGTTCACAGCCAGTCCCTTCTCCAACTCTATATAATAATGACAGTTTTTTTTTAAATATAACATTCTTGGTGTTTCTTCCACCACAGATCATATATCTCTTCTAAAAGAAGATGTAACTTTTTGATTTTTTTTTGAGACAAGTTCTTGCTATGCAGCCCAGGCTGGCCTTAACACAGCTTACCTGCCTTAACTTCCCAAGGACATGTAGAAGCATGCACCTCCATGCCACTTAGGAAATGACCTTTGAGTTGACCCCCCCAAAATGAGTAGTATTTATATGGTCTTTAAAGGTTGGGCAATTAACCATTCCAGCCATGGGATGAGAGTAGCCTCAATGCTAGAAGTTAGTGAAAAAGCCAAGATGACCAAAGTTTAGTGAGCAAAGGTCGAAGTGGTACACAAAAGATGAGAAGGGTGCTAACTAGAGTCCCAGGAGCCTTGAGAGCATAGCAAACAGTTCAAACACGGGCATGTAGCTGGAAGTCAGAAGTTAACCAGTAAAAGACTTGAACAGAGAGATGGCATGCCCCATTTGGACTTATGCAATGCAAACCAGAACACAGACAAGCAAGAGGGCATCTTTGGAATTGTAGGCCTGCTGTTTTCAGCCATTAGGAGGGACATATGGCAGATAGGACCCTGGCCATGGAAAGAAGGGAACCCTCTCTTCCTCCTCTTTCATATTAATGGGGACATGTTTGATCGTGTCCCAGTCTTCAAAGGTTTTTCTAACTGGAATCACAGCTTTTCTCATTACGTCAGATTTGTCAAATACATAGAATTTTCTATGCATATTTTCCAAATTGTTAGCAGTCTATTGTTAATGTAATTTTGACTGTATATATTGTATATACTTCTTAGATAGTTTTTCTTGTGTTAGTTATAAGTTTTTTTTAATTTTAGACAAAAAGAGAGGAAATGTGGTATTGTGTTCCCCAAAATATTGTGTACCCTAATAAACTTATCTGGAATCAGAGAACAGAAAAGCCACTAAATACTTAAGATAGGCAGTGGTAGCACATGCCTTTAATCCTAGCATTCCAGAGGCAGAAATCCATCTGTTCAAGGATACAGCCAAGCATGGTGACTCACACCTTTAATCCCAGAAAGTGAGCCTTTAATCCCAGGGAGTGGTGGTAGAAAGCAGAAACATATATAAGGCGTGAGGACCAGAAACTAGAAGCATTTGGCTGGTTAAGCTTTTAGGTTTTGAGCAGCACAGTTCAGCTGAGAACCATTCAGATATGAGGACACAGAGGCTTCCAGTCTGAGGAAACAAGATCAGCTGAGAAGTTGGCCAGGTGAGGTAGCTGTGGCTTGTTCTGTCTCTCTGACCATCCAGCATTTCACCCCAATAACTGGCCCCAGGTTTGATTTTATTAATAAGAACTTTTTTTTTTAATTTATTTTGCAATACAATTCAGTTCTACATATCAGCCATGGATTCCCTTGTTCTCCCCCCCTCCCGTCCCCCTCACCTTCCCCCCAACCCCCCCCCCATTCCCATCTCCTCCAGGGCAAAGCCTTCCCCACAGACTGAGGTCAACCTGGTAGACTCAGTCCAGGTAGGTCTAGTCCCCTCCTCCCAGGCCGAGCCAAACAATCCTGCATAGGCCCCAGGTTTCAAACAGCCAACTCATGCAATGAGCACAAGATCTGGTCCCACTGCCTGGATGCCTCCCAAACAGATCAAGCCAATCAACTGTCTCACCTATTCAGAGGGCCTGATCCAGTGGGGACCCCTCAGCCATTGGTTCATAGTTCATGTGTTTCCATTCATTTGGCTATTTGTCCCTGTGCTTTATCCAACCTTGGTCTCAACAATTCTCGCTCATATAAACCCTCCTCATTCTCGCTAATTGGACTCCCAGAGATCCACCTGGGGCCTAGTCATGGATCTCTGCATCCAGATCCCTCAGTAGTTGGATGAGGTTTCTAGCACAACAATTAGGGTGTTTGGCCATCCCATCACCAGAGTAGGTCAGTTCGGGCTGTCTCTCGACCATTGCCAGCAGTCTGTTGTGTGGGTATCTTTGTGGATTTCTGTGGGCCTCTCTAGCACTTTGCTTCTTCCTATTCTCATGTGGTCTTCATTTACCATGGTCTCCTATTCCTTGTTCTCCCTCTCTGTTGTTGATCCAGCTGGGATCTCCCGCTCCCCCAAGCTCTCTTTCCCTCAACCCTCGCCTTTCATTACCCCCACTCATGTCCAGGCTGTTCATGTAGATCTCATTCCATTTCTCTGTCATTGGGCGATCCCTGTGTCTTTCTTGGGGTCCTGTTTTCCAGGTAGCCTCCCTGGTGATGTGAGTAGCAGACAAGTCATCCTTGTTTCATGTCTAGTATCCTGCTATGAGTGAGTACATACCATGTTTGTCTTTCTGAGTCTGGGTTACCTCACTCAGGATGATTTTTTCTAGATCCATCCATTTGTCTGCAAACCTCATGATGCCATTGTTTTTCTCTGCTGAGTAGTATTCCATTGTGTATATGTACCACATTTTGTTTATCCATTCTTCAGTTGAAGGGCATCTGGGTTGTTTCCATGTTCTGGCTATTACAAACAATGCTGATATGAACATAGCTGAACAAGTGCTCTTATGGTGTGGTTGAGCATTTCTTGGGTATATGCCCAAGAGTGGTATAGCTGGATCTTGGGGGAGATTGATTCCCAATTTTCTAAGAAAGCGCCATATTGATTTCCAAAGTGGTTGTACAAGCTTGCATTCCCACCAGCAGTGGAGGAGAGTTCCCCTAGCTCCACATCCTCTCCAGCATAAGGTGTCTTCAGTGTTTTTGATCTTAGCCATTCTGACAGGCGTAAGGTGGTATCTCAGAGTTGTTTTGATTTGCATTTCCCTGATGATTAGGGATGTTGAGCAGTTCCTTAAATGTCTTTCGGCCATTTGAGTTTCCTCTGTTGAGAATTCTCTGTTTAGTTCTATAGCCCATTTCTTAATTGGACTGTTGGGCATTTTGATGTCTAATTTCTTGAATTCCTTATATATTCTGGATATCAGTCCTCTGTCAGATGTGGGGTTGGTGAAGATCTTTTCCCATTCTGTAGGCTGTCGCTTTGCCTTGTTGACCGTATCCTTTGCTCTACAAAAGCTTCTCAGTTTCAAGAGGTCCCATTGATTGATTGTTTCTCTCAGAGTCTGTGCTACTGGTGTTCTATTTAGGAAGTAGTCTCCTATGCCAATGCGTTCAAGACTAATGGAAAGATCTCCCATGCTCATGGATAGGCAGGACTAACATAGTAAAAATGGCAATCTTACCAAAAGCAATCTACAGATTCAATGCAATCCCCATCAAAATACCAACACAATTCTTCACAGACCTGGAAAAAATAATACTCAACTTCATATGGAAAAACAAAAAACCCAGGATAGCCAAAGGAATCCTGTACAATAACACAACTTCCGGAGGCATCATGATCCCTGACTTCAAGCTCTACTATAGAGCTACAGTAATAAAAACAGCTTGGTACTGGCATAAAAACAGACATGTGGACCAATGGAATCGAATTGAAGACCCTGACATTAATCCGCACACCTATGAACATATAATTTTTGACAAAGAAGCCAAAAGTGCACAATGGAAAAAAGAAAGCATCTTCAACAAATGGTGCTGGCAAAACTGGATATCAACATGTAGAAGGCTGCAAATAGATCCATATCTATCACCGTGCACAAAACTTAAGTCCAAGTGGATCAAGGACCTCAACATAAATCCAGCTACTCTGAACCTGCTAGAAGAGAAAGTAGGAAGTAGTCTTGAACGCATTGGCATAATAAGAACTTTTAAGATTCATGCTACAATCTATCTTAGTTACTTTTCCATTGTTGTGCTAAGACACCATGACAAAGGCAACAGAAGAGTTTATTGGGCCTACAGTTTCAGAGGGTGAATCCATGACCATCATGACAGAGAGCAGGGCAGCAGGCAAGCAGGCATGGTGCTGGAGAAGTAGCTAAGAGTTTACATCTGATCCATAAGCATGAAGCAGAGGGAGCTAACTGAGAATGGTGTTGACTTTTAAAACTTCAAAGCCTACCCCTAGTGACACATATCTGCCAGCAAGGCCACACCTTCCCAAAGAGTTCCACCAACTAGGTACCAAGCATTCAAATATATGAGCCTATGGGTGCAGTTCTCATTTAAACAACCATAAAATCCTAGCCAATATAAGATCTCTCTTTCAGAATAAGTAGCTCAGGCTGTCCTAGGAGCCATGATCCAGAACAAAGTAAGTAAGGCAACATGAATCTTCCACTATTTGGGATTTTTTATGCTAGTTGTTGTTCTGTCAAAAACAGCAATGACATCAGGTCCCATCTGCAGTCCCTTGTGCATGCAGCTTCAATCAATCCTTTTATCTATGACTCATTCCCTTCCTCATATAATCTCATTCTTTCTTTATACATAAATGCTTCCTAAATGCCACCCCAAGTTGTCCTTTTGTGCTTACAAAAATATCAAAACTGTGCAAATTACATGTCTTCATTACTTCTGTGTGGAGCAAATTACTGACCAAGATATATTCCTTGCATTTTTTTGCAGATTTTAGTTGCGCTAGCATGTCCCAGCCATGGACTGATGTTACATAAATTCTCAGTGATAATCATCTTTATGACATTCAGCAACCTTACACTTTCTTCTTCCTTGGCATACTCCTGTCTCCCCTAGTAAACAATATACTCCCCAAAGGCTGTTCCCCACCAGCCAATGTTTTTACCATGTTTTTTCATTAGTTTGTACAACATTTTAGAATGGTATTTCATTGTCTCCTTTGGGGTATTTTTTTGCAGGTCAAAGTTCAGCATTTTTCCAGGTCCATTATTTTCTAACATAAATGACTCTGAAAGTGAAAATGAACAGAGCACATACAAGAATGGAGCAGTAGACATATCTTACAAAAAGGACTCTTGTTCCCATTGAGCTAAAACATCTTAAAAGCCCACAATTATATCCCTTCCTCTTTGTGGTCCAACAATATGTTTTCAGGCTTCCATACCCACCCCTTCAGCTTTCGTCCTTATTTCCCATTAGAACCATGAGTGGTTAAGACCGGAGAACACCCTTCACACTGTTTCTGACATGCCCAACACCCTTCATTTTGGCTTCAATTATATTAAGTGTATAAAACTCATGCTGAAGCACACTGGTATTAACTCTTCTGCTATTTTCTACTGACTTTCATGAAATTGTGACAAAAAAAGAAATCAAAGTTTTAAGAAAAAATTAATAGTGAAACCCATTCATCAAATGAAATTCTCTCAGAAAATTTATTTTCTAAAACATTTATGAAGCCAATTAGATCTGGTTGGAGCAGAAGTAGAAGATGGCAGAACATACACTTAAAATCCTACACACACACACACACACACACACACACACACACACACACACACACACACATACCATGTGTATGTTCACAAAACCCTTCCCAGTGCCCCAATTCACTCTAACCTACAAAGGAAACACTGACATGGGTCTGCTTTCCCAGCTCTGATTAGCTACTAAAACACTAAGTCCACACACTGATAATTTGCTTATTTCTTGCAGACCAGAGGAGTGAAACTTCTCAGTTAGTTGTCTACTCTGAACAAAACTAACAACCCCAACTGCTGATCACTTGTACCAGTCAGGACTGGTGAGCTTTAATCGGAAGCATATGGGTCACCACAGCACTGCTGTCGAATGAATGGCACAATCTAAATTTGAGGATTGTACAGCATATATAGTCAACTGACTGTTATGGTCCTGTGAAAGCCTAGATTAGAGGGCCGCTGGGAGAGGTGGGAACCCATTGGTGAGTCCCTGACAAAATACAGTATTTCCCTGAAAGACACTTGTTTTCATTGTTGAGGCAGTCACCAGCCCTCAGCCTAGACACAGTGAAGGGACATCAAGGCTGGAGTTCTGATGCATGAGAAACCAAGGGACAGAGCTGTCTTTGCATCTAGACTGTGGTCCATCCGTTTCCTGATTAAATGTTCAGGACATTTAATGGCAGCTGTGCAGATGTCAGCTTTGAGAGGACAAAAAGAAGCACGGTGTCTGATCTCATCACTGCCTTTGAATCCACACTGTCTGGCCCTGGCCTTGTCCACAAGAACACGAAGCTGTATGCTGCGGATCCCCCAGCACTGCTCATTCACCAGCTAAACATGTTCTACCAATCTAGCATTAGCTAACCAGTTTATCTGGGGTTTTTTTCCAAAATAATTTTTTTTATAAAAGGTTTGCTAGTAATTTACTATTTTCAAAGTTGAGAGACAGATTTTTCCTTTGCTTCAGCCTTTCTACTGGATCCTTAACTTCTCCACATCCTATTACCTTCAGTTTTGTATATTTTATGCACTTTCTACTTTCAATGACTATATTTTTCATTTCTAGATGTTGACTTTGTGTTTTTCAAACCTGCCTCTCTATCTCTGCTGTGTGTCTCATACCATTACAAGTTCATATTTCTTTCTTTTCTCCCCTTTTTAATCTATACAAATGTATTTATTTTATGGTGTCTCCAATTGTTTTATTGTTTTCAATTCTTGGGAGGTGTGTTTCTCAGCATCATGTCTGCAGCTTCTCCCTCCTGGGGATAAACTTGTCATTTTCTATATTTTATTTTTCTACTGAGTTCATCTTTAGTGGAGGCGGTTTTGTTCCAAGGTAACTAATGTGTCTTAGATTATGAAAATGCTTCTGCAGGCTGGTTTCTTGTTTGCCTGTGAGATCAGAGAGATTTCCAGTGGTCTTGAGGTTTATAAATTGATTTCTAGGTTTACAGTAGCTCTATCACACAAGGTACAAGTGTTGTTGGGTTTATGTTTGGTTGGTTGGTTGGTTTTTGTTGTTTGTTTATTTATTTATTTACTTATTTTGTGTGTGTATGTGTGTGTGTGTGTGTGTGTGTGTGTGTGTGTGTGTGTGTGTGTGTGTGTGTGTGTGTGTTTTGGTGATGTTTGTGTGCGTAGATGTACAGGCTGGAGGAGGACCTCACCTGTCCTGTTTTACCACAGCTTCTGCCTTATTCCCTTTAGACGGAGTCACAGGGTCTCTCACTGAACCTGGAGCCTTTGAGGGTTTGGGGGACTAAGCTGGCATCTAACAAGCCCTAGAAATCCTCCCGCTCCCCCTCTGTTCTTCCAAGGGGTGGGATGACAGCTGTGAACGGCATGGCTGGCCTTTTGCATGGAGGCTGGGATCCAAACTGGGGTCCTCATGCTTGTGTACCGAGCTTGGACACCTCCCCAATCTAAGCACATAAATATTGACCCCAGAGTCTCATGTGATAGAATTCAATCCAGAGTCTTCTCTCTGCTGCTTTCGGTCTCTATCTGAAACGTGAACTCTCTTCGTTTTATATGCTGATATCGTTGACTTACCCACACACACTCTTTTATAATATGTCTAGAAAATTACATACTTTAATTAAGAACACCAAGATTAAACTACTGTACATTGATTGTTCAATAATAAAAATAAATAAGTTTATATAATTTTTATTTCTGACTATAAATTTGTTTTTATTGATAAAATTAGAAATTTTAGCAACAAAATTTTGCAGTATAGTTTTTGTATGATTTTTTCCCTAAAATTATATTCTTCATTCTGTTTAATAGTTATTGTGACTTTTATGCTCATATCTATATTTAACTGACTTTTAGTGTTTACAATATCAGTTCTTTTATAACATGACTTCCTTAGTTCTCATGGGTTTTGTTTTGTTTTTTGTTTGTTTTTCTTGTTTCTCACCTACCTAAACCTCTGGGAAAGAACCCTCCCAGTATAACTGGAAGCTTTGTGTGCAGAGAATGCCTGTCTGTAACCTTAGAATTGAAAAAGAACTTGTTTCAGTATGTAATCTTGGATTCATATCATTTTCCCTTTGAGAATTTTTATTTCACTGCTGTCTGGCATTTAAAATTGGGCAAGAGAAGATACAGTAATGCTGTTCCTTTTATTTTAGCAATTGTTTTCTCCAGCCTAAATGTTTGTCTGAGTCTTTCTACATCAATGATGTTTAAACAGCTGGATCAGGCTATAGGTTTTAATTTTGAATTGTATGTGGGAGCACTGTATTTGAAGACCTTGGTTTTCTGGGTTTTTTTTTCTTCCTTTCTGCCAGGAGCTATGTTCACATGGTGTTCTTCATTATTGCCCTTGTTCACTTATCCTATTCTCTTCTTTAGTAACACGATTATCTGTCATTTGTCTGTCTGTTTCCTTTTCCTTGAAAGCATCTCTGTCTCACTTACACATGAGCACACATGACTAGATGATGGACACTGAGGGAACACATAGCCCTTTGGTCTCACTTCCTCACCTTTGGATCTGGAAGTTTCTCAAATGAATTGTCCACACGTTTCTGCCCATTCCTTGTTCTCGTAAAATCTAGTGTCCTCCTTAACTTTGCATTGTGTTTGTTTCATTGGTTCCTCAGCAGTCTTTTCTTTCCTCCTAATAAAAATTTGAAGTTGTGGTTGTAACTCCACCCATGACACCTTAATGGTATGGTTACCTAAATGGGACCTGAACAATGACCACACAATAGACATGCTATTAGAGAAGGGGGCTGTCTCATGGGGCCTTCCCTAGATGAAAAACTACAGGTAACTAAGCACTGCTGAGAGCAGGAGAATGTCATCCCCAGGGTAAGCCCCCAGTTGATTATCCCATACCAAGTGACCAGTTCTGAAATAATATACATGCATGCAACACTAAATGAACTGAGCAAGTTGTATTAATACACTTAAACATTTATATAACAACAATTAGATAAAAAGAAGCTATGGATTTAAAGGGGAAGGGGAAGGGGGAGAAAGTTGGATGGAAGGAGTTGCAAGAAGGAAAGAAAAGATAAAAAATTCTGTGTTTATATTTTAATTCTAAAGCATAAAAAATATTTAAAAGAAAAATGAAAATTGAATTATTTTGTTTTACTTTTGGTTAATCTATTCATTGTGCAGACTAATGACATTGAATGAAAAATGTCAACACATATATAAGGCATGTGCTGATCAAATCTAACTGGTCTTTTCCACTCCACCTCCTGCCACACATGCTTCAGCCTCTGGTTATAGTTAGTTTACATTCAGGTTGATGTCTGTCAGCTCTTACAGATGACGGAAAACATGTGGTTCTGGCCTTGCTTTGCCTGGCTGTTCCACTGAACATAAAGTCTCCCATTTACAGGCATTTTGCTGTAAGTGGTAGCATTCCTCATTATTTTTTTTATTTTAAACAATTTTAACTTTAAATATATTTTGATTGTATTCTTCCCCTCCCCCAAGTCCTTCGAGATCTTCTCTCCTCCCTCCCATCCAACTTTAAGTTCTTTCTCAAAAATAAACGAACAAAACCAAGAAAACAAAACACAAAAAGAAGAAATAAAACACCAAACTGTATGAAATAAAGCACACACACACACAAAAAAAAAACAAAACAAAACAAAACAAAAAAAAACCTGTGGAGTCCATTAAATGTTAGGCAACTACTACTCTTAACATGAGCCCTGCCCTGGAGTGGTTGATATACCCAGTGTCACTCCATTGTAGAAAACTGATCTTTCTTCTCCCAGCAGGTATAAATGATAGTTCAATTGTTAACCTTTACCTTAGTGGCTAGGTTTTCATTCATTCATCCATTCATTCATTTGTTTAAATATAACAAAATAAAATATAATAAGAAAATAATGTAATTAATATAATAAATATATAATATAATATATTTTATAGTATATAAAATATATAAGATCAATAATATATAAATAAAATAATATAAACAAAAACTAGCTGATCGAAGTTGGACAAGACAAACCAACAGAAAAAAAAGAGCCTAAGAGAAGGCATGAGAATCAGAGACCTACTCATTCACACACTCAGGAATCCCATAAAATCCTAATCTAGAAGCCACAATATGAACACAGAAGACATGGTGCAACCCGTGAAGGTCCTGTGCATGCTGCTGCTTCAGACTCTGAGTTCATATGAGCTTTGCTCATGTTGACTTAGAGGGTCTTGTTTTCTTGGTGTCCTCCATCCCTTCTGGTTCTTACCCTCTTTCTGCCTCCTTTTCCATGGGGTGCCCTGAGCTCTGAGGACAGGGAATTGATGGAGACATCCCATTTAGGGCTGAGTGTTCCCTGGTCTCTCACTCTCTGTGTAATGTCTGGCTGTGTGTCTCTATATTTGTTCCCACCTGCTCCAGGAGGAAGCATCTCTGATGATGGTTGAACAAGGCACTAATCCACAAGTACAGCAGAATATCATCAGGAGTCATTTTATCACATTTTTTCTTTTTTCTTTGTTTTGTTTTATTCCATTATTATTTGGTAAAAATCTTAGGTAACTAGTCTCAGGTTCTTGGTCACCCATGCAGTGTTGTATGGGTTCCAACTTGTAGAGTGGACCTTAAATCAACTATTGGTTATTCCCACAAGCTTTTTGCCACCATTGCCCTGGCTTATCTTGTAGATAGTACACCATTGTAGATCAAAGGGTTTGTGGCTGAATTTGTGTTTTTTTTTTCTTTTGAGAGCATGCAGAGTAGCCTCCTGTACCAAAGACACTGAAAGTGAAGGATCTATGTAGGCACTAGCTCAATCATGTTCAATGAATTTTGTGGGTGTTATCTTCAGCAGTGGGGACTTGTGTCAGTTTGTGGAGGGTTTTGACAACAGCCTGGGTTGTTTGGAGATTCTCATGGGACCCCTTTGGCCAACAACTCAATTAGATGTAACCCAATCCCAGTACTGGAAGCTTCATTGGTAACAAGAGATAGTCAGCTGGGACCCTGTCTCCCCCAATTTTGCCAGTTTTGTTTAGATGGACTTCATATATGTATATTTTTATGAAGTTTCTACTGTATTAGGTTTCCATACTACCCCTCAACTGCTCCTTAATTTTAGCTGTCTTTCCCCATATTCCTTCCCACAAACCCCACTTGATCCTCCCGTTCTAGCCATCCTTCTATCCATATCTATCTATTCTATTTCCCTTCCCTACTGAGATCTCAATGTTCCCTCTAGTCCCTTATAATACTAACCTGTACTGAACATGATCAATTTAAAAAAAAAAAACTGTGTGTCTTCTTAATCTGTTCCTTCCTTTATTTCTTCATACGGTCTTGCATTTTCCTAAGATGCATTTCAAAAATGCATTTTTGCTTTCTATGATGTGAGCTAACATGCTCTAAAGAGAAGTCATGTCAAATTGGCTTCAGTGAATACTTAGTGACTTGTATAACAGAATAGAAAAGTGAGCATCAGAACTGGTTCTAGAAGGGTTTTCAGGTATCTCATCTCACATTGGTGTTGCCCCTAGGCTGGCTTCCATCATGAAGCCACGATTATTTTAGAAATTTTACTCATCAAACCCAGATCTTACGGTGTCCAACAGCAGGGAAAGGTAGCTAGATTAGCCTTCTCAGCTGTAAGAAGACCCTAAGACTTTCCTCACATTTCATTGATGGGGCAGGGCTGACAACGGGCATCAGAACACCCAATTGACATAAAGAGAAGTCAGGATATTCTCATAGGTCTAGGAATAAGTTCCTGGACTATATCAGGAAGATGTAGACACCCAAATTAATTTGGAGTCCTTACCAGACAGGATAGCTCTTCAGCAAAGAGTAAACACTGGTTGCTATCTTCTAACTATTGTGAGTTTAAAAGTACAGAGAGAACACAATCTTCCTTACTGCTAGCTAACATGGTGTATTTTCATGAGAACCCATTTCTGTCTTATTTATGTTTATTTTATTTATTTATTATTTGGTTTTTTTTGAGACAGGGTTTCTCCATGTAGTTTTGGTGCCTTTCCTGGATCTCACTCTGTAGACCAGGCTGGACTCGAACTCACAGAGATCCGCCTGGCTCTGCCTCCTGAGTGCTGGGATTAAAGGTGTGCACCACTGCTGCCTGGCTAATTTTAAAGAAAGAGAGGTTTCCCTGGTGTTTATCAGTAATCACAGCAAATGTACCACCGTTGTTTCTCACTGGTGACACTGGTCTGGGCTCCTTCTCTTGTGAGTTAAGGCAGAGTGATGGTCATTTGCAGCACCTATGTCTGTCATGAGCCCTCCCCCGGCACAAGTGCAGAGGAGCAGAACATGTTTCCCCTCAAAGCAGAGTCTCCGATTCTCATTAGAAAGGACAACTCAGGATCAGCACCTTGGATACAGAGGTGCCTTGTTTGGTCTTTGTCTTGGTCAAAGATCACAGTGAGGAGTTTGAGGAGGAGAAAGCACTGGGGAAGGTCCTACTTCTCACACTTGGTTTGGGGGTCTTTGATTTCTCTGAGCCTGGAAAGAAAGTGGTTTTTATTTTTTTAATTTTTTCAACCTTGAGGAACAGTCTTTTGGTGTCAGATGTCCATTGCATCATGTTTATTTCAGCTCTGAAAATACATGCACACCAGGTAACATTCTGCAGGTTTTTTATTTTTATGTGTTCAATTCTATTCATTTGGTCGAGCACATGAAACCAAGAAAATATACTTCAGTCTGCCTTTACATTGAGTGAAAGCAGGTCTTCCACTGGGTATGAGATTAGCATGTGAACTGATTGTCCCTCTCTTGGAGGTCACAAATCTCATGCACTAGTATAAGTCTAGAACTCACAAACAGAGAACATGTTTTTTTAATAACACGACTTCCAACCACAAGCCAATTGCTTCATCTTCTGCTTTCCCAAAGCAACCACAATTGCTTCCAACTCTAGGGGGGGAACTCCCTTGTCAAATCAGTTGGAAGATTATTTTGTACAGTTGCAGAAATCCTAAAGAAATTTTGACACAATTAAGTCTTTATCTTTGTGCACATGTTAAGTATGATAGTGCTGTAATTCACAGATACTCCTCCCCATTCAGGCACTTAGCTTGGTCGACAGACTTGGATTTCAGTTCTGGTATGAATTTATCTTGCAGTTGTATTGGTGTTTGGTGAGAGAGGGGAAGAAAGCCTCCGACTGCTGGCCTGGTGCTCCTGGAGGCTTCCCGCACTGGGATCCCATTTAACCTTCACAGTGATCTTCTCAGATGATGAGGGAAAAGAGATGATGGTGGATGGCACGTAATCATGGGCATCACCATCACCAATTAAAAACAAAACTTGTAGGTTCTCCAGAGCTTATTTGAGGTCTCATAGCTGGAAAGTTGTGACTTTCCTATTTGAACGCAAGTGTTCATCAGCTCCTGTGCTTTGACTCTAACACCGGCTATTGTCACAGTCCCTGCTGTTATAACCGTCCCGGCTGTTGTCACTGTTTCTGCTGTACTGCTTCTGATCACGTCCCCACACTAAGCAGGTGATCCAACCTCCTCCTCATTTCACACTCTCTCTCCTCTCAGACTCTGTGCTCCCAGCAAGCAGTCTAGATATTTGCCATCCTATCTCTGAGTTTTCCTGTCCTAAAGGGCACATGGATTTGAGAAAAGTTTTGATAGATGAAATAAGAAATTGATAGTGGTATCAGAAATTGCAGGAATGTGGTTGACTGATTCAGAAATTTTTGCCTTGACTCTGGGAAGACTTTTGATAAGGATGACTTGACCATCTGTGTAAAGAGAACTATAAAAGCAGAAAAGGGGCTATTGGGATACTGATGGAGTGCTCCTGTCAGAAGGAACTGAACCAGGCAGCAGCAGTGGGAATGGAAGAGAGCAGAGAGAAGTCAAAGAAAGGAGAGAGAAGCAACTCTGCTGTGTTAGTCTGTTTTCCATTGCTACTACACAATACCTGAGGCCAGATATTTTATAAAGCAAATAAATTCATTTAAGCAAATAAATTCATTTTGGACACTGAAAATCCCAGGTGGGGTGGTCTCCTCTGCTCTCTGCTGAGGGTCCCTTTGGACCCCGTGACTGTGTTTCGGCATGACAGAAGACGTCGTGGCAGAAGCATGTGCAGGTAGTGAGAAAAGAAGTCAGTAAAAGGGTATAGGTCAGTCTTGCTCTCTATACAACCATCTCCAGTATTGAAATCACCAGGAGACCTCATCTCCTCTCACTGGTGCCACATTGGAGGCCATGTTTCCAACATGTGAACCTTGAAGGATTTCCTTCAAAACATATGTAAACTGCAGCAGAT
This sequence comes from Peromyscus californicus insignis, assembly GCF_007827085.1. Taxonomy (NCBI): domain Eukaryota; kingdom Metazoa; phylum Chordata; class Mammalia; order Rodentia; family Cricetidae; genus Peromyscus; species Peromyscus californicus. The sequence goes on along the minus strand of NW_026294595.1, from coordinate 136,253,988 downwards.
ACCCCCAAAGACCACCTGGATTCCTTCTCCATTGCTGAATCCCCATATGCCAGTGGGATGTTGTATATAGTTTCGTTTCTCCTTCCTGTTTCTCTCCTGGATTTCCTGCCTGCCTCTAAGCTGCCTTTCCATCGGCCAGAGCAGCTTCTTTATTAACCAATCATAGCAACATATATTCACAGCATACAGAAAGACATCCCATAGCAACACTTGGTAATAGGCAGTGTGCTGGGCAGTTATCACACAATGTATCTTTAAGTCCTCACACTTATTTTTGCTGTATGAAGGAGAATAAGGAGAAACTGAGGCTCGGAAATTCTATCACTTAGCCAAGGTCACAGAAATGTGATCAGTCAACCTGTGATCCCAGCCCTGATCTCTCAGGACCCAAACTCAGCATCTTTTGGGCTGCAGACTCTGATCATTTCTAAAATAGTTCTGCAAACATTTTAACCAAGACTAAAATGAAACAAAGCCCACATACCCATGATTTTATATTTTACTATCATTTATAATGAAGTAAAGTTTAGAAAATGATTAACTGCTATCCAAATGTAGCTACTTACATTTAAAGTAATTGAAGTTACATATGTATGCCCTCCGTCACATTATCCACATTTTAAGTGTTCAGTAGCCACAGGTGGCAAGGGACTGCCATGCTGAATGGTAAAACTATAGAGCCCTTCTGTCGTTGTACAAAGTTTTATTGCAGAGTGCTTGGGCTAGAGCTGTCTTACACAAGACCAATATCTCTTTATTTAGAGTTCACTCAAGCTCTAAATAATCTCTCTTTAGGATTTTATCTGGCTCTAGATATATCTGTGTGTACCTGCATTGTCCAACACAGTAGCCATTAGTCACCAGTGTCTGGTGAGCCCTAGAAATATGACTGGACTGACTGAAAATACTTCAGAAATGTAAGGCACACACTAGATTTCAAAGCTTTTGTATCAATAAAGAATGTAACAGACAACATTAATAATTTTACACTGAGCATACATTGAAATATTTCTTTGGATATGTTGGGTTAAAAATGTACTATTGAAATTAATAGCTTGTGTTCTTTTATAAAAATCTTATTTAATGTTGCCTCAAGAACATTTTTAATTATATCCATGGCTTGCATAGTATTTCCTCTGGACAGTCTTGGACAGTCTACCATAGATCCCTTCACTCTCCTTTGTGACTCCAAAGTGAAATCCTTTCCTGTCTTTCTCTAGATTTTTGCTGCCTAATAGGTACCCATATGCCACATATGAGTATTTCTTTGTGCATGTGAGTAAATGTGTTCCTGTGTGTCTGTTAATGCATGAGTGTGTGTGGGTATGTGTGTGTGCATGTTGGAGGCTAGAGGTAGACATTGGATATCTTACTCTAACATTTCCACCATATTCTTTAAGACAAGATTTCTCATTGAACCTGGAGGTTGCTTATTTGGCCAGACCAGCTGGCCAGCATGCTCCAGCCATCTCTGCCTCCCCAGCCCTGGGATTCCATATGTATGGCACCTTGCCTACCTGGCTTTTTTACATGGATTCATGGGGGATCAAACTTAGAACCCCGTGCTTGTTTGGCAAGCACTTTACTGAGTGAGCCATCATCTCCTGAGGCCCCACATGAGGGTGCTTCCAGTGAAACTAAACAAAATTTAAAATTCAATTCCTCCGTCACATTAGCCACAGTTTTGTCGCTCTGTAGCCACGTGTAGTTAATGGCTACCATACTGCAAGTCACAGAGGGAAAACATTGCCATTGTCACAGAAAGTTCTACCAGGCAGTACCAACATAGATTATACATAGAGATGGCAAGAGGCACCAAGATGAAATGTGAAAGATATGGCAGGTTTCCATGGCACCTAACCCTGCAGCACATAATCTGCTGTCTCCTGGGTACGTGGCCCTGCTTAGCTTTGTTAGGCCTGTTTGTGTACAACTTATCTCTTCATCCCTCTTCCTGAAAGGGCTCTGGTGTGTTTATCTCTGCTGCAGCACACCTTCCTGCCCCCTCTGCTATGTGTATGTGTAGCTAACATGGCACTTTGTGTGAGACAGGTACACAGGAAGCAGTTGTTAGCCCGCTGAAGTGGCGCTGTTGATCTAGTGAGTGAAGCTACAGGGAGATCTGGGAGTCGGACGTAGACTTTAGGGGGGCTAGAGGGAGGGAGTGTGCCAGGATCCTATGGAGAAAGGAAGAAGAGCTGCAGAAAGACAGAAGAGAGGAAATCAGAGAGACAGATAACTGTCAACCTGAAATCTTGTCAGTGTGACCCAAACCCTTGAACCTACCCCACAAGCTCCCTGCAGACAGGGATGAGAATTCTCAAAGGACAATTCACAGGCTCCGCTAGCAGCTACATAAGGAGTGCAAAAGAAACCCCAAATATTATTACATGATGCATAAACATGCAAGACCTATAAATGGGAAATATGAAAATTAAAGGTCTGATGAGGAGGGAGAATGAAAAATGGCCTCTCCCTGGGCCAGCTGGTTTGAGTTACATTTTATGGGCAGCGTGTGAATTCTAGCGCCCTTGTTGAATTTGCGGCAGACTCGCACATTAGTTTTAAGGCTCCCTCTTGAATAGGAACATCATAACGCTTTTTAATTGGTGCTGATAAAAAACGTAGCATTACTTGTAGGTTCCTGAGAGAAGTGAGTTGTGAAATTGGGTTTTCATTAAACCTAATGACGGAAAATTAAGCATAGTGCATCTGGCGAAATGGGGTGCGATAAAAGGCATCACTTCTGCATTATCGAAGGTTAATAAGGGAATAGGTGAGGTAAGATACATTGGAAAAGGGAGTCCAACTAGTTGAATTAATAAACCTTGAAAATCCCTTGGTTCCAAGTCCTCATGGCATCATTAGCGCTGGCATCGGCATTATCACAAATGTTACAGCAATACAAGTTGTTAAATTTCAAATGCATTCATTTTCCACTCCACTGTTGGTTTTGCTGACACTAAGTTTACAGTCTGTCTAGCAATGTGTTTAGGGGGAAATATCCATATTGATAGCCTTTTCAGTTTGGAAATGTTTGGCGTCTCACAAAAATTTGCCAGGTGCCAACTCCTAGGAAGCCTGCCCCTGCCAGGCAGCTGGTTTCCCATGCAGCTTGCACCCTGGGTCCTTTAGAAAAGTTGGGGGCAGGGTGTAACTGGAGTACTCCTGTGTCCACCTGGCTCCTGTAGCTGCTCAGGCTCAATTAAACACACAGAGATTTATATTACTTATAAACTGTATGGCCGTGGCAGGCTTCTTGCTATCTGTTCTTATATCTTAAATTAACCCATTTCTATTAATCTATAAGTTGCCATGTGGCTCATGGCTTACCGGTATCTTAACATCTGCTTCTCATTGTGGCGGCTAGCAGCATCTCTCTGCCTCAGCCTTCCACTTCCCAGAATTCTCCTCTCTCTTTGTCCCGCCTATACTTCCTGCTTGGCTACTGGCCAATCAGCATTTTATTTATCAATCAATCATAGCAACATATATTCACAGCATACAGGACATCCCACAGCAGCATGGCATATCTCTGTGGTGGTGTCCACATGATTGTGTTTAAGTGGGAAATAAGGGTTCTAGGGTTTGATTTGATGTCACCTCCATCTCCAATCCCTTCACACCATTGCAGGAGCTATATTTACTGGAAGAATGCTTCCAATGCCTGACAGCTGGGACACCTATGGGAAAGAGTGTGAGTCTTTAAAAAAACAGGGTTCTTCTGCAGAACCCTCAATGGCTTCACACTGGTTTTAAGAGTCCTTGCATTCTCAGACTTTCTGGATCTGCCTGCCATCATCTGCCACAGCACTGTCCCATAGTTTTTATTTATGCCTGCCTGTCTGCTCTTAAACATGTCTTTATCTCTCAGGCTCTGATCTTTTTGCTTCAGATGGCTCTTATATTTTCCCTTCTAGACCATCAAGCTTTGAGTGTGGACTCTATTTCTTTCTACATTGCCACTGTCTAAGAAATCCTTGGCACTGAGTTGACTTTCATAAGTCAAACTCATGATTACAAGGGTATGACGTAGTAGGGACACAACCCCAATATGTGCCAGGAATTACATTCAATCAATGCTGGTAAAGATGTATCAACCTATTACCAAACCATGGGAGAAAAAGTAGGAAGTATTATTCTCAGTGCATCCAGGAAGATTTTTAAACATCTCACTTCAGCCCTTCTTTACTGTGTATGAATTTGTATCATCGATATCTGTCTGTTGGGTGGTTAGGCTAATTCCCAAAGGCCAGCTCTTGTCTACTCATTGCATTGAAGCAGGAAATGCTGAAGCCATAGGAGACACAGATACTTCAGCTCCTGATGAGGAATGGTCCAATCAGTGTCTCAAGCTCAGGCTAATCAAATCCATAGCTTTGTCTCCCCTGGGAATGATAACAGACAGAAGGATGGAAAGTGAAGAATGTGACCCTGACTCATTCATGACACAGATGAGCACATGAGGGTAGCCAAGACTCTGATTGTCCCAGAATGAATAGGTTTCCCTGGATATTATACTTTGAATACTAAAACCAAAGAGAGGTTAGGTAAGTGTGATCAGTTGGTCATCCTGCAGGCCAGACATGTCTCTCCAGTATCCTGTCTTGTGAGGAACTAATTTTGATGTTGTCATATAGGAGTGGATTGTGCTTTCCCAGAGAGCCTGTCTGATGGGTTATTGTGACAGGGAGGACAAACAAGCTGGAGGGGACATGGCTTTTAAAAAGAGAAGCTGCAAAAAAATCTGGAATATATACTAAGCCTCTCAGGGAATGCACATGGAACAGGCTTCCTGGATGTTTGCATGGGAGCCTCAGTATCTGAGAACATCTGGATATGCACATCAACTGCCACATCTGTCAGGTCTTATCCCTTGTATGGTACGAACAAAATGGCCCCAGGGCAGAGACTGTCAGAGTATTTGAGAAGATGTGAACACACCAAGCCAAGATGATGCTGGGAAAGAAAAACTGTTTCCAAAGTGACCAAACAACGGAAGGTATTGAAAGCAACTCAATATGTAGAGATATTTTTATGAGTGGAAGCTATAACTTTTTCTTTTTTTAAGATAGAGAAGGTCTCATGTGGTCAAGTCTGGCTTCAAACTTACTATTCAGTTGAGGGTGACTGAACTTCTGATCCTCCTGTCTCCCCATTTGGATATCTAGGATGACAAGCCCATGCAAACCAAGTATTATGTGGTGCTGGGGACCAAATTCAGGGCTGTGAGCACGCTAGGTGAACACTACCAACTGAGGTATATCCCCACTGCCATATCAAGGGGTGTGGCAGAGGATGCCCATGAGAGTCGTGGCTGGTGAGATAAAGGAAGACATTTAGAGAAATCTGCAAGTTGGGATCAGGGACATTTCAGGGTCAGTGGTAGTAAGGCAGAGAATAGAGGACAGGAAGGAAGTGGCCTCTGTTACAGAGCCCATTGCTGCAGAGAGTAGCTGGAGAGTTGGAGTCCCTGCTGCCTACTGGGAGTCCAAGACTAGCTAAACTTCCTCCTGGTGTGCAACCCAAAGGAAACCAACTAGGAGAGAAATCACATTGCAGACATGCTAGCCCAGAAGCAGTCGCATAGATCTTCTGGCCAGGCACCTGAGACTCTCCTCATCTGCACACAAGCAACAAGCCTACACCTTCTATTACATTAGGCCCACAGCTTCCCAAACAAGAAGGGTCTTCCAAGCTTTAGTCAGCCTGGCTTCTTACTACTTCTGGGATTGGCTGGTATTGACCAAGGCACTCAACAAGTCCAGAGAAAGGGCTGAGGACAGGCAAGGGATAATCACTAAACTGTCACTTTGTCTTCACACAATCGATGAGCCCTTGAAATTGAAATGAACCAAGGATCATCCATGTGCATTGGTTTGTTATTTCACCATTTAAATCTGTGCACACGGCCAAGCCAGGGAAGCACTGTCCTTTGTCTTTCTATAATTTCCTGGCCAGTAGAGTGCAGTTCAGTCCCTCTGCCCTCCTCAGACCACGCTGGGAGTGGGGATGGGGTGCAAAGAACAAAACTCCCCAAGTGAGGTTTGTCCTGCTTCTTTTTCTTTGAAGCAGATGGCAGTCGTGGGGAGCTGTCCCAGCCCACCCTCACCATTCAGACTCACCCCTACCGGACCTGTGACCCTGTAGAGATGAGCTACCCCCGGGACCAGTTCCAGCCGGCCATCCGAGTGGCAGACCTGCTTCAGCACATCACCCAGATGAAGCGAGGCCAGGGCTACGGGTTCAAGGAGGAATACGAGGTAAGAGACTAGCCTGTGAGGATTCCCCCAATAACTCACGGGTACATTTGGAATGCTAAAGCCTTGCCTCTGACCATGAGCAACAATGCCTGGGAGCATGGTGGAAATGCTCCACCAGACCCACTTAATCAAAACTTACATTTTAACTAGAACCTAGAGATTAAATTTAAGAAATATCATGCTCCAAATCCCTACATTTTACAGTCAGACCATTCTTCACTCTGAATGTAGAATGGCTCCAGCCCTCTTCCCACAGGCTGTAGAAGAGCCAGCCCATCTCCCCACCAATAGCGTCTGGCATGCCTGCCTTTTCCTGCTCACCTCTTGCCCAGTGTTCATGCTTTCTGTGCTGTTCTCACCATGCTCCATCAAGTCCCCAAGAAGAACTGCTGTGCCCTCTCTCTACCTCTTCCTCCCTCCTGCAGTGGTCATCCCTGTCCACCCACAACCCCCTTACTCCCAAAGCACCTTTAGTACAAAAGATATGAATACATGCTGTAGTTATTTCAGGAGCTTAGGGAGTGACAGACAACCACAGCCAATACGGCAAGTGCCTGAATCTAACAGTATTAGCCTGTAGATTCCTGACCATGAAGCATGCTAGCAAGGCTCTTAGGGTTCTAGTTTCTCACAGGTCTCTATCTTCTCCTCTGTCCTGAGTTTCCTTTAGTGTCTTCAAGCACCACCCTCAGCATCCAAGGAATGACTCCTGCATTCCCTTTGCTTTATAATACAAAACAATTTCTCCTCCTGCCGTCTTTGTTAAACTCCTTTCTGTTTTGAATCCTGCCTACCAGATCCTACCTTTTTTTTTTAGAATTTATTTATATTTTATGTATGAGTGTTCTGCACTCCAGAAGAGGACATCATATTCTCTTATAGATGGTTGTGAACCATCATGTGGTTGCTGGGAATTGAACTCAGGTCCTCTGGAAGAGCAGCTGGTGCTCTTAATCACTGAGCCATCTCTCCAGCCCCAGATAATACCTTTTACAAATGAAAATTACAAAAGAAAAATCCATTAAGCTATTTTCCTAGACCAAAGAGCATCTCCTCCCTCCCTGGAAAAAAAAGTGGTAGTTCTCTTAGGGACAGTGGTTGCAGCCATCTTCCTCTGTCCCTCCCACTCCTCTCCCCCTTTCTTCCTTGTCCAACATCTCTTCAGCATCTTCTGTATAGCATGTGCTAAATGATACCCACTGGGTATCACCCCCTCCTTCCCTGCCTTCCTTCTTCCCCTCCCTCTTTCTCTCCTCCTTTCTGTTACATGCAGCAATGACCCAGATATGTTCTATTTAGTTCATCTTTGTGGAGTGAAGGCTCCTTGTCTCACACCAGCCCGGACTAAGTTTATCCCTCAGACTATACCCCTAGAACACGTTTACATGGTAGTATTTCTGAAGTCATGGGAGGACAGGAAATCATGCTAAACTTAGGATCAAGATAGCTGGGTTCCAGTGCAGTAAGCTGTGTGATCTTGGCATATAATTTTGCTATCTCAGTTTTTAAATTCTTCATTAGTCGAAGAGTGTGCCTAAGTGGCTCCTAGGACTATATGCTCCTAAAATTTTATGGGAATATAAAACAGTGGAGAGGGGTGTGTTTGCCATACTTTGAGAACAAAAATATTCATGCCAATGGATGCAATTACCAGCTCAGGAAAACCAGCAGTTAATTTCAAATATAATCTAAGTCAAGTACCATTTCTCTGTGTGTACTCAGTCTATTACAAGAGCCTCTTAGATTTAAAAAAAAAACATTGTTTCTTTGAAAAAAATATTAAGACACAGATTGATAAAGGAAAATGGATTTGTTTACACTTTGCCCAAACCAAGGACAGAAAGACTCTTGGTTGAAGCCTTTTCTGCAGCATTGTTGTGCAGCATTGTTGTGCAGCATTTATAGGAAAGACGAAACAGAAGCCAGGAGATATGTGTGTGTCAATTTAAGTTGCCAGGATTGTGTGGCACATCTTTCCAAGAGGCAAGCTTCTCCTCTGGTTGGCACAAAAGCTGATTCAGACTTTCCCTTTCCCCAGCCTGGGGTTCATTGGGGCCCATCATTTCAGGATTTTCATAGCAAACAGGAAGGTACAAATCTTTCTTTCGAATATTTCCTCTCCTGCCAGGATAGTTACAAGACTACCAATTTTGGAAGACTATTGGAACAAGAGTTACAGGTAATGCTCTCATCGTCTCTGGGTCTTCTTTCCTAAAAGGATGAATGGTCCCAAGCCTTGTATGTGTGCTGATGCACATGGATACAGATCACTTTGTTGAGCAAACACCTCAGCACAAGGTGTGTTATTTGTAAAGGCATGCCCAGTATTATTGTGGTTTGATGAGCCCCTAGTCATTATACTTTGTCTCGAAGTTTCAAATAGCATCAATAGTGGTGTGTAGTTTATCAGAAAGGTACGCAAATGGTCAAAGCGTAAAATAACGGTTCTGTGAACTTTCAATCCAAAATTCAAGAACAGAAATACTGACACAATTGACTATTTTGGTACATTTCTCTCTAGCATATTTCTTCTAAAGCATCTGTTCCTATATGATCAGCATTTGTTCTTTGGTTTGGTTTGGTTTAATTCTTCTTTATACCTGTCAGCATCTCCCAAACTTTTTAGCATGGAAATAAACTTAATTTATGACAAAGAATCAATGTTATTCCATCATTTGGACCTCACCCAGAAATCTCACTAGTAAAGCCACCCTTATCCTTGTTAGTTCAAATTGTATTAATCAGTGAGCTAGCATGCCTTGCTTCTGGTTAATAGCATTGTATGATTAACCTGGAGTTAATTAGAAAGCATTGTTAATTGAAATATGCTACTTTGTAGGATGTGGTTGTCCAGTTTCTTAGAAACATCGCTGTGTTTTTCTTTTATCATAAAGGCTCCTATGATTTCCAGAATCTTCATCTTGAACATGAATTACAGATCTGCTTAAAGACACAGAGTAGACATAAAACCGAGCCTCCATTTCTGTTGTCATATAGGCTGCTATGTGATGTCCTTGCCTGTCACCTCCCTATTCTGCTCTGCTTTTATTTTTTCATGCCAGTGTGTAGATTTGACAAGCTGACATCTAAGGGACCCTGAGCTTTAGCAAGCTGTGCCTTCTAAAATCCAACTTAACTACACAAGCACTCCCAGATTTTCTCAGTAAATATTTCCTGAGTATTCATTATTGCTAAGGACTAGCCTAGGCATTTGGGATACAATAGTGAGTGAAACAAATTCATGCCCTCATGAAGCTCGTATTCTAGCAGGGAAATAGAAGCTAAGCATAGGCTGAAAATAAATAAATAACTGCTGTGTTACAAACTACTTCAACTAAGAGCAACAGAAAACGATTTATTGCAATAATTGGTTCTGCGGGTTAGAGATGTAAACAGTGAACAAGAGGTACAGTTGATCTCTTTTTTGAAATGCAAGGCTCCATGGCTAGGGGCTGAAATCATCTACAGTGTCTTTATTCTGATGTCTAATAAGTGGCACAGACATCATCTGAGGTGTCAGTGGAGGTTTTCCACTGGAATTCCTCTAAACAGCCTCCTGAGTAGTCTGAGATTCCTGGCAGAATGGCAACTTTCAAAACAACTGGGCTTATGTTTGTTTGGTTTTGTTTGCTATTTTCTTTGTTCTTTTTGCAACAAGGTTTCTCTGTGTAGCCCTAACTGTCCTGGGACTCACTCTGTAGACCAGGCTGGCCTTGAACTCAGAGATCCACTTACCTCTGCCTCCTGAGTGCTGGGATTAAAGGCATGCATCATCACTTCCCAGTGTGGACTTTTTATATGGTGGCTCAGAGCTCCAAAGGTGAGCCTCCTACCAAACAAAGTAAAAATTGCAGAATGTTGGTGACCTAGACTTTGATGTCACATTGCATTGGATATGAGCAAAGAAAAGGCCTCTCTCCTTCCAGTGCAGAGAGGAACTAGACTCCACTTCTTCATAGGAGGGCCACTTTCCAGATTCTAGAAGAGGACATAAGTTACTAATCTTAGGGTGATATGGTCTGCTAGAAAAAGAGAAAGTAGATAGAACAAGGGAGATAGTCTAATCCAGAGCTGTGACATGCAAGCAGGTCCAGTATTGATTAGGATAAAAGGATTGTCCTTAATATTTAGAGGGAGGGATTTCAACAAAAAAAGAAAGCTGGTCAGTATACAGTGAATACGTGCTAAGCATGAAATAATCAGATTGGAAAAATAAGGAGGGACCTGGTGCTTTTGTACATGACAAACTGGTATAAGGAGTTTGGATTTTACTCTGAATAAACTAGAAACTTACTGTAGAGCTGTGAGAACTATGGGTGCCAATGGTCTGATTTTATGTTTAAAGACTCATTTTAGCTGCTGTGTTGAGAATGGGACACAGAGAGGCCAGGTAAGACAGTGATGTGGTAACCCAGATGGGACAATAGTGACTCTGGCTTGGGCCAGCAGAGGAGTCTATAAGAAATGGTTGGGTTCGGAAGATGTCATAATGAGAGAGCCAACAACATTTCTTAATACATGGTGTATAAGTAAAGGAAAGGAATCCAGGATGACTCTGAAGTTCTTACCTGAACCGCTAGAAAGATGGAGTTGCCACCAACAGTGATGAGAAGTTACACAGAGGTCAGATCTGGAGCAGCTGGAAATTCAATTGAACTGAGTTTGCAATGTCTGTAAGAACAGTTGGCTATATGAATTTAACCTTGAGAAAGAAGCTTGGGCTACAGAGAAAGAAAACACTGGTAATAGTAAAGTCATAGTACCAGATGAAGTCAACAGCTATGTCAACAGAGACAAGGATCTTGGACTGAGCCTTTTGAAAGTCCCACTTTAGGAAGATATAGAGTATTTCCCATGGGCTATGTGTTGGATGAGGCTATAAGGACTGCAGAGATGCAGTAACCATGACTCCATCTGGAGAACTGAGTTTATGATTAAAGACAGGCATATATAGGCTTACAATTTTAATTGTAGGACAAAATGCTACAATAAAGGAATACCCAGAATTACTGTGACCCATAGGGATAGGGCATATTAAGCCTAACCTGAGGGTATCTGTATTAGTGGTTTTCAGGAAAACACTAGCCTAAACCAATTATAAAGAAATAAGAGTAAGTACAAACAGAGAAGAAAGTTCTGGACAAAGAACTGTAAGTAGATTGAGTTAGAGGAACCACAAGTAGCTTGATGTATAAAATATGAGAGTGCCTGAAGGGAGATGGGGCTGGAGTTATTATCAGGGACCTACATATCCAGGAAGAGGGCAGTATTTGGCACACTAAGGAATTTGGATTTTATTCTGGGGTCATGGGAGCCATAGACAGGACAGAAAATTTGAAGTAGATTCGCACTATAAATCTTGTAGTAGAGAAGAGATACTGGAGGCAAGTAAGCAACCATGGCACTAATTCTTGGAAACGATGGACCTGCACTGCCCAAGCATGGAGACTGGGCCTAGATGAGCCCCCCACACTCTGTATGTAAAGCTGTAAGTCATCTTGTTCCCTTTGACATGGAACTTGAGTCCCTCAATATACATCTTCTAAGTTTCACTACTTGAAGTAATACATGGCTTATCCTGTACTGAGAGTTAAATGCTTGTACTCACATCCTACCATTTTCTCAAGTATGTAGGTGATTTTCAGCAAGTCATTCCTTGGTTCTCACTTACATCCTCATGTACTGAGTATGAGTGGATTGGTCAGGCTAATCCAAGAGCCCTTTGTATATCTAATATTATGAGAGTCCAAATAAGAACCTTTTGGCCAGACTAATTAGGTTTCTTTAACACAGAAGTCTCTGGGGCACCCTCTCCCATGCCTATATCTCAGGATCTAATTGATTGACCATAGTTCAAAGAACTCAAGAAGGACTAAGGCAAATTAACTTCACTTGCCATGCATATCTAGGTCTCAGCTGAGATTTTTAATCTTGGCTTCAGGTTAGAATTAACCTGGGGAAAAAAATTTAAAACAGCAGTGCATTGGCCATATTTGAGACCAATTAAAATAAAATGTGCTATGGTGGGATCAGAGATTTCAACAAGCTTTCTAGTTGATTAAAATATACTTTAAAAATTACTAGTCACTAGTCTTAGGAAACCCTTGGAGTTTCTGGTGTGGGCCATATCTGTGTCCACAGACCATCAATATGTCTGCTTTATTGTCTGACCCACAAATCTGCCTGAGATAGAATACAGTTACATTCAAACAAAGACCATGACATGGTCATGAACTACAGAACCTTTTCTTCTTTCCTATTCTCCTAACCCTAGCCAAGATGATCCCACTTTTTGTAGTAACAAACCAACAAAAGATGCCATAGCATGTCAGCAAATGTGAACAGATGTTAGCTAGAAAGCAGGTTAGCATGATGAACAGAAGAGTAGCAGGTTTGGGAAAGATGAGGGAAAACAGGAAGAGGTGACTTTGTGATACAGACAAAGAACACAAGTATGTTAATCCCCATCCAACCCAGACAGCTTGTCGTAGTAATGAATGGAATAAGCCCAGTAGGGTAACCAGAAGGTGTCTGGTTATCACAGCTCCATTAAGACTATTTAAGGCAACAAGGAACAGCTGTGAGGAATATGATGCAGTCTAATGAAGAGCAAACATTTGTTCATTTTCCAGCTCTGGCCGGATGCACCATGTGCACAGCTTTTGAGGGGAGAGGCCATCTTGCTTAGTCATCTGTGGGTGATGTCAGACAGGCAGCCTCCTAATGGCGCATAACCATGGCAATGGAAGCTTCCTGAGCAGGCACAAAGTACACTCCCCAGTTGGTAACAGATTAACAGAACATCCTGTTGCTAGAGGGACTCTGGTCCAGTTCCTTGATTTATAGATGAGAGGGGTTCTGGGGACAGGCATGAGAAATTAGTGGCAGATGCTCAAATCATAAATGGGAAAACATGGTCATTCGTCTACTCTGCAAAATCATAATGGCCCAAATGGAAGAGCCAGGCTTCCACCTGCTCATCTCACTCTCCTGGCAGGGTTAAAACAGGAAGAAAATGGGCCAGTTCCTGCAAGTGACCAAAAGGCATTGGACTCATGTGGTGTCAAACTTGGGAAAGAGCTCACATGGATGATACTATTAACTCAATCCTTTTGGCCTATTTTTATCAACAGTGTTCATAACACAGGTGACAGCATTTATTTGTTTATGTTTGCTACAGGAACCCTCCCAACTGAGTGAGTGATCCTCAGGATTCTGTAGAAAGGTTCTTGAACCAAGAATCAAGACCTAGTTCTCACCCAGATCCCAAGATTCTGCATAGTCTTAGACAAGGTTTTCTCCTGGGTGAATCCTAGTTTCATCCTTTGTGAAATGCTTGACTGTGGAGTTTGCAGCTCTTTTAAAGTCTGATAGTATATGGCTTTTTCTAATCACTCATCTGGTCAAAAACACCATCTAAGTACCAGTGGTGTCCTTTCTACTATTTCAGGCACTAGAGATAACTGAACAGAAAAAATGAAGACCATGTGTTAAGGAAGCTCAATACCTCACCATAGAAGGGAATTCCATAGCTTAACTCTAGATAAAATGTTTTAGAGCAGTGGTTCTCAACCTTCCTAATGCTATGATCCTTTAATACAGTTCCATATGTTGTGGTGACCCCCAACAATAAAATTATTTTGTTGGTACTTCATAACTGTAATGCTACTGTTATGAATCATAATGTAAATATCTGATATGCAGAATATCTGATTTATGACCCCTGCAAAAGGGTCTTTCAATCCCCTCCCACAGGGCTTGTGACCCATAGGTTGAGAACTACTGCTTTAGAGGCACATGGGTGAAAGCATTGTAGGAAAAAAGCAGGCAGGTGTTACTGACATTGTTATTATTTATTTTGGCTTTGTTGCCTGTTACCAAGATAAATAAGAACTATCACAAAAGATATGACACTGAGCTGAGGCAAAGTAGAATATGGAGGAAACTATGTACACTCTGTGTGTGTGTGTGTGTGTGTGTGTGTGTGTGTGTGTGTGTGTGTGTGTGTGTGTCAGTGTCTGTGTGTCTATGTATCTGTATGTGTCTTTGTCTGTGTATCTATGTATCTGTATGTGTCTTCGTCTGTGTGTATCTGTGTCTGTGTCTGTGGATCTGTGTGTATCTGTGCTGTGCCTGTGGAGGACAGTAAAGGGCATCAGATCCCTGGAACTGCAGTTATAGGTGGTTGAGCATTCCCTGACCTAAGTGCTGGTAACTTGGGTCCTTGTTTAAGTGCTCTTAACCACTAAACTATAGTTATATCTCACCCCCACCACTACCACCACCATAATCAACAAGGTCATGATCATGATCTACAATTTATCCCTTCTAACACTGAAGTTTAGGAAAGAGTTGTTGGCCCAGAAACAACCTCCTAGATGCTTGTGTGTAGTGTGTATAACTAAAACATTGGGCTTGGAGCTGGGGCTGGAGGCTGTCTCCCAGCTCCCAGCTGGAAGGGATCAGGAGATCCTAGTGCAAGCTTCTCCACTGAGCTTGAAAACAAGGACAAAGTCTTCTTCTTTTTTCTTCCCTAAAACATCTGGAAAATAACATACAAATATGAAATATTATTCGGAAGTGCTGGTTAAAAATTTAAGTGATTAACAATAATTTTATCCAAGATGCAAATCAAAACCAAAGTGAGCTATTAGCCCACCCTAGTTAGAATTGCTGTTATCAAAATGGCAGGAAATAGAGGGATGGAGAGATATCTTGGTGGTTAGGAACACTTACTGTTCTTGCAGAGCACCCAGGATCAATTCCCTAGAACCCACATAGCAACCCAACAATCATCCATATCTTCAGTCCCAGGAATCTGATGCCTTCTTCTGACCTCTGAGGGTACCAGACACACATGTGATGTACATACAAGCAGGCAAAGCATTCATGCACATAAATTTTTATTTTAAGGCGGGAATTAAATGCTAGTGGAGAATCAAGAGGTAGGGGAACTCACATATTGTTGGTGGGCATGTAATAAGCACAACCATTATGGAAAACAGTGTGGAGGGTCCTTAAATGGCTACAAATAGAACTACCACATAATAGAACTATTCTACATTAAGTTATACATCAAAGGAATTTAAATGAGAATATAGAACAGACATCTTCACTCACAATAGCTAAGATATGGAATCAACCTAGGGGTCCATTGGCAGATGAATGATAAAGAAAATGTAGTATGCATACTCAATGAAATATTCATCCATACAAATGAGACTGTCATTTTCAGCATTACGGATGAACAAGAGACCATTATGTTAAGTAAAATAAGTCAGGCATAGAAAGACAGATAGCACATAGTCTCACTTAAATGTGGAAACTAAAATACTGGTTTTAAAGAAGCAGAGACTAGAACAGTGGTCACTAGAACCTGGGAAGAGTTTGAAAGAGGGAAAGGTAGAGAGAAGATGGTTTGTAGGTACTTGGGCACAGTTGGGAAGGAAGAACAGCTTTAAAGTCTACAGTAGTGTGACTGTGTTGACAACAGTTGATTGTATATTTCAGAATAGCTGCTGGAGGTTTTGAATATTCCCAACAAAAAGAAATGACATCTGTCTGAGGTGACAGATATGCTTATTACCCAATCTGATCATTATGTATTGTATAGATGTACTGAGCTGTCAGAGGATACCTCATAGGTATACACAATTAGTATGTGTCAATTAAACGTAAGATTTTTTAAATGGCTCACCTCAAGAAAAAGACAACATGTCTTACAGAAAGAAGCCAACAGAGAAAGCCCCTCACCTGTGTGGGTGGTCCCTCAGGATGAGTGGAGCATCAACCTTTAACTTTGAGGCTGAATCTCCCCCCAGGGCATTTGCTATGTGCCTCTGCCTTGCTGCCTACAACAGCAGCTCTCCAGAGTTAATGTATGTCAGAGCAGCTAGTGAGTTAAGAAAGGACACTGAGGCATAGGGTCACTGATGCCAGATAGCTATTGTATAAATCGAGGACATGGTATGGCTGAGGGGAAGGTTTTTATTGTAAATATGAGGGAGAGTAAATCCAGAGGAATTTGGAAGAATCCAAAGCCAGGAGTGAAAGTAGTGTACTTGAACATGGATAGCAGACTGAACCAGGCCAGGAGAGAGGAGAGAGTGGGGAGCAGGGCAGGGGTTGGGGAGAAAGAGACAACCAAGCGAGAGGAGGCCAAGAGAGGAAGACAGAGAAAATAGAGAGCTCATAGCTGAAATAGCAGGTTTCTATGGGAATGACAAGCTGGAGAAAAGGAAGCCCATGAGCTGAAGAACTTTAGAGTAGGGGGCAGGGCAAGAAGAGCTAAGAAGAGCCAGGATGCCAGCATGGACTCTGCAACAAGTGTTTGTGATGCTAAGAAAGACTGGAGGCCCACATGTGCTTTGGTCTGTTAAAAGATACAACACATAGCCATTTGTCCAGAGTTCCCTTTGAACCTGACAGGCTATGGGGTGCTGCATTTATCCTTAGGAAATCTGGATATCCACCAAGTTTGAGAGCCACTGACATAAAAATTGTCATCTGAAAAAAATCTGTGTTTTTTTTAAACTTTGGGATGTGTGTGTGTATGTGTGTGTGTGTGTGTGTGTGTGTGTGTGTGTGTGTGTCTGCATGTGTGCACTCACACATGTATGCATGTCTGAGTACACACATTTTGTGTAGGTTTGTGTGCATGTACATGCAAGCATATGGAAACCAAAGATCAAGCTCTTGAGTGTCATTCCTTAGGATGTCCTTCCACCTCCTTTCTTGAGACAAGGTTTCTCACTGGTCTGGAACTCACTGATTTCATTCATCAGGTTGACCAGCAAGCCCCAGAGATCCATTGGTCTCTGTCAGCCCAGCACTGGGATTACAAGCTACCATGGCCAGCTTTTTTGTCACCTGGCTTCTGAGAGTTGAACTTGGGTCCTCATGCTTGCCCAGTAAGCACTCTCCCAAATGAATGAGCTCTATCCCTAGCCTTTTTCCTTTTCTGTGACTTTGAGCCTGGATCTCACTGTATAACCCAGGCTAGCCTCGAGCTCTTGAACGACCTTGCCTCAGCCTCCTAAGTGCAGGCTGTAATTGGGCCCTTTAAGGAATGTTTCATGACTCTACACACAGACACACACTCAACTATTCTGACTTGATCCAAGTTCCCATGGCAGACAAATACCTGTATCTTGCAGCAATCTGATTTTCTACTTTGCTTCACCAGCAGAATTCATAAATTACCATCTATTTAGTGACATGCTATGCAATAATATTTGCTCTTCTGATGCCATTTTGAGTAGATGTCATTAGTCATCTCCTCCTGCCTTCTCCATCCACATTTATAATCCCCAAGGCATATGCTTTTCCGCACAGAATAGGTAGTATTTGTTGAAAGCTTAGCCTCTGCCAAGGCCACCACTAACTCACACAGCACCTCAGAGAGAAACAGCAGAAGGTGTAACTGCCTCAAGATACTTAACTGTCACTTTCCAAAAGATGTTCATAATACAGATGTATAGAAAACTATACTGTCTGGCGTGTGCACAGTGCTTCTTTAGATCTATTGCTCTTGTATTGTCCCCAACCTGCACAGCTGTCCATGGTGGCCCTTATTATCTAGTAAGTTCCCCCCACAGACTTCAGTAAATTGAGTATTAAATGAGTCCATGAAAAGATTGGGACTGAACCTTAGACTCCCAACAGATGATGAAATTCTCTACTACCTGAATTCTATGTCTTGCCTAAAAAATAACTCATTCCTGCTTCCTAGGAAGTCCCCCATTTTAAAATTGAGAACCTATATCCCAAGAATCCCTTTGATTTGTGACAATCTGAGACAAGTGGTGCCAGGAGTCCCCCTTTTTATGCTTATGCCAATAACTTGGATGTTTCTTATGGAGCACACAGTAAATTCTTAGAGTAAACCATGAAGGACCTTTGTACGGAGGAAGATAAATAGTCTGTGAACACCTTACACCTCAGGCATTGGTCCAGATGCTGTGGGCTTTACCTCAGGTAATCACTAATTGTCACAAAGCTCTGTGGAACATGCCTCTTCATTTTCTATGTTAAATAATTTATATTTTAATTTTGAGCATGCCCATGCTGAGTTTTAAGAAATGCACAGAATGGTGTAGACACCAACATAATCCTAATAATCCCTAAAGGGGAAACAACAAAACTGTTCTTCCTGCTCCCACTGTGGTTCTACCCTTCCCCTCCTCTCACCTGAAGGGTGTGTCACGTTATTGGGTCTTGGATGGCAAAATGACTCCCAGTGAAAATATTCATGCACTACGGACAGCTTGCCTTTCTACCTTCCCCCCATTCACATCCATAGTTGGTATGCTCTAAGTATTTCTTGACAAGAAAAGCTAATGACAGGCCCTACTAAAATGACTCCTTCTTGGTGAGGACTCTACGGAAGTTTCCTGCCATAGAATACAGTGGGAACAGGAAGAAATCCTGGTGGGCTGAACTGATTATGGGGGAGGCAGGCTCTTGTCTGTGCCCTGAAGCATCATCCAGGAACTGGCTGATCAGCAATCCTGGGGCCTGGTTTTGCTGCACCTCAGGGCATTTCACATCCAATTATTTCCTGGGATACAGTCAAGCCAAGGGGAATGAAGGAAGGAATCACTGCTGACAGAGCTGCTAGGTTAGTGGGGCTGCAGGAAAGTGAAGTGGACTGGCACACCTCAGCACAGGATTGGAGATGAGTTCTTCTTGGAAACTATACTCTGAGGTCTCACTATTTGGGGTTTGGATCCAAAGAAGAATTAAAAGCATTATAAAGGCCCCTCTTAGCTAGTAGGACTAATCCAACTAGTAGATGAAAAAGAACTAGCCAGGCAATCATTAGGGATGATTCTTGGTTCTAACAGGGAATTAAAGTACTAAGTAGGGAAACAGAGGCAGGTTACTCAGAATTGGGGACTAAGTCAGCACAAAAGAGCCTAAGAAGGAATGATTTGTGATCATGTAGTCTGAACCTCCAACTAACCCTGTGACTTGGCAGGTGATTGACAGTCATAAGAAGAGTGTCTGAAGTAGGCACCAATAATCATTTCAGCATGAAATCCATCAGGCCTATCAACATAGGTGAAGTGGAGGTGAATCAGGTGGCAAGTGCTCTCTGCTGTTTATCATGGTGTGACAATGGCTATTGTAAAATAGTCCCAAAGCATTCTTATTGACTTTGAGTAAAACTCACATCCTATCTGTGACCTGTAGGACTTTCACTGAGTCACACCTATGTGCTGTGGAATATTCCTTTACACTGTGTGAATACATGTCGATGTGATTGGTTTAATAAATAAGCTGACTGGCCAATAGCTGAACAGAGTAAGATTAGCAGGAGAGCCAGAATAGGAGAAAGCTGGGAGGAAGAAGGACAGAGTCTGGAGCTGCCAGTCAGATGCAGAGGGAACAAGAGATGAGCGTGCCATGCTAATAAAGGTACCATCACATGGCAGAGCATAAATAAGGAATATGGATTAACTTAAAATGTAAGAGCTAGTTAGTAATAAGCCTGAGCTATTGGTCAAGCATTTGAAATTAATATTAAGCCTCTGAGTGATTATTTGAGAGCAGCTGTGGGACAGAAAAACTCTGCCTACAACTATGTGTCACTGATCCACATATGTATATCTCTTGTTCTTTCTTCAAGTTCTAGAATACCATGAGCCCATTCCATCTCAGAGCCTCTGCACTTATTCTTCCCTTCACCTGGAACACTCCTCCCAGCTCTTGCCATGGTTTATATTAGCTCATCATTTAGTTTGAGATCAAGTATGTCAACCAAAGACTAATAGTCACATACATAGTATTGAGAAAGTTGGGTTTTTTGCATACCCCAGGTGCTGTGTGACTTTTCCTAGGGACACATGAACAAATCTATTCACTCCAGATAGATAACTGACAACAGACCAAAGAAATGATTATGCCAAGTCTAGCTTAGTGAACCAGTAAGTTTATTGAGGTAGCTTATAGGAGTATGGGTGAAGTTTTACATACAGGACATGTATGCCCCTAAGGAAGCTATATCATAACAAAAAGCCCACACAGCATGGTAATGGCTCACAAAAGCTCCATCCCTGGTTTTCCCCCATAGGATTTGTAGCCAGGCAGGTTGGTTGAAGAATCTCCTCTCTTCAGCAGCTGTTACTGCCTATATAACGTTGGAGAGGGACCTTGTGAATCTTCTAAGTTTCAGGAACTTCCTAAGACTTGTGAGATATTTACTCTTTAGGCCTTGTAAGTTTTACTTCCTGACTCTTAAAGATCTTCCCTATAGCTTTAAATAGTTCAATTTGGAAAAAATTAGTATGCAACATGGAGAGGGGTGGCTTCTCAGGAAACAGATGTCAGAAAGGGCTCATAGAATGTGGGGATGTGCTCAGTGAAATTATAGACGGCTTAAGCAAGCTTCAGATTAGATGCTAGATGTAGTATTATTGGGCAGCTTGATGAATCTTACTGAGAGAAAAATGTAGCTGGCAAAGAGGCAGTGGGCATTCCTGTCAGCTGGGATTGAGGGATGTTTAGCCATTTTCTTTGTGGTCATGAACAATGCTCATATTTTTGTCTCTGTTTAGATGTGGCTGAAGAAAGGTCTTACAGTTGTCCCTTCCCATCATGACTCTCACAAGGGCTCTCATCTCAGACTGGTTTCAATGAAATGTTTATGCTCAGTAGGAGAGCCCTGGGGTTCAGCTATGAGTGTCAGGCCAGCTTGCCAGTACCAGGTCTTCTTTCCTCCTTCTCAAATGTCACCTTTTCAAACAAACCTGCCCAAACCTCTCTATCTGAATTGCACCTTATCCCTACTTGCTGTCCCCCTGTGTTCCCTGCTTATCGCCTTCAAAGCACACAGTATGAACCGTAATCACTTGTTTGTTTGCATGTCATTTGCCTCTCCCCACAGTCAAAGTGGTTCATGAAATAGTATTTGTCACATCTGCAGCCATCATTTCTACAACCAGGGACAGAACCTAGCGTCAGATGACTAGCGTGGAAGGAAGTGTGGGAAAGCAGAACACAGTCTCCCGTGTTGCCGAGCAGTTATTCTTCTGCCTCCGGACTTTGCTTACCTAGGTTCCACAATAATCTAGTTCTTTTGTTTTTCTCAAAAAGACCTTTTCAAATAACTTTTGAGGATGTAATGCATACCAAGGCTCAGCTCTCCAGGGACAAGGACATCCCCAAACAGATCCTTTGAACAAAAGTTAAGTGACTTCCTCGGGAAAGGAGCACTACGGAAGAGCAGGAAACCTTCCCACACTCAGAGGGGAATGCAAAAATAGGGCTTCGCACTTTAAGGAGAAAGAACAAGAAAAGGGAACCAGAGATTGATAATAGAGGAGTATAACGAGGTGGCAATTTTGGTTTCAAAAGAATGTGATTAGCTCCTAATGACTGCCACCATTCCCTGGTCAATCTACTGTAACTAGCCACTAATGTAAAAATAATGCCCCTGGCTCCTTCACTTTGAAGACAAGATGAGTCTCCCTTTCATGCTCTTACCCCTCAGATTTGTTTTCTTGAAGAGATTATCCTCTATTAGACTGCAGCTGCCTAAAAGGGGAAACATATGGGTGATCAAAGTCTGCCAATTAGGGGCCATTACCACCTCCTCTTGGTGGCTCTATTAGGTGCACCTTCTATATTTGTCAACATCATCGCAAACCCATACCCACCCCACACCCCATCCCTGGTTTCTTTCAACCTCACTAGGGGGAGACAGAAGTCCTGGGGCTATAGTAGGTGCCTATGTGTATTCCCATGGGGAAGCAGCCTTCAATCTTTACAACTGTTACATTGGGTGCAGGATTTTCCTGGAATAGGTTTGCCTTGGCTTATTTCCAAGGCCATGGCTGTGATGTTAAGCAACCATTAAGAACTCTAGGAATGGCAAGATGGACCTTCATTGGATCTCTTCAGTGTTACAATACAGAGGGCCCATGCTTCTTCTACTGGGCCCATGGAGGCAGACCAAGACAGAGCACAGGGCCAGAGGAAGGAGAAATCCAGCCAGCGATGCTACTCAGAAGACAGGCAGGAAACTGAGGGACAGTGAGCATTCTGTCACTGAGGGTGTCCCAGTGATTGACACTGTGAATCAGCTGATCAGCTGCCTGAAGGTCACAGGGGGCAGGACAGTTTTCAAGGTCACTGATGATGCTTCAATTTCAAGATCTTTGTCATCCACAGGCACAGAAGCCACTTCATTTATTAGTCATTTAATTCATCCCAAACTTGTCATTCTAACAGTATAAAGTACAGTCCTAGCAGTGGGCCCTGGAAACAGAATTATAAATGAGATGTTATCCTTTCCCTGAAGAAGCCCATGGAAGATAGGAAGCCAAGTTGGAAGATAAGCTTTTAGATTATTAGAGGTAGAGATGTCCATGTGATAATATAGAAGTGACTGACTCTAGCTGAGAATACAGTAAGGAAGGGTGAGCATAAAGACTACAAAAGAGAAGAAGCTTGGTTGAGTTTGGAAAGATACCTAGCGATTTTACAGGAAGCCTCGAGTAGAAGGGAATTTCAAGTAGAAAGAACATGTGTAAAGACTCAGAAATCTGAAGGACTTTGTACATGGCAAGAAGTAAGGCTGAAAGAACATTTGGGATGAAGTCATAAAAGGCCTGTTATGAATTTGGAATTTATTCAATAAAAAGAGAAGTAACTGGGTCCTGTTCACAGTTTATAAAGATCACTCTGACAACAATGGAGGATAAATTGGAGGGAACAAAACCAAAGCCAGGGAAACCAAAGAGGAGATCCAAAGGTAAATTATCTCTGCAGGTCAATTTACCATTTTCACAGTGAAATCCCGTGAGCGCTTTGATCATTGCCTATGTCCACATTTTATCACAGACAGTGACTTATCTGGTCTGGAATAAGACCTTGGCATTAAGAGCTTGAAACCATACACAAGTAACTCTAGCATGCAGCCATAAAGAGACCTTAAGCTAACTGAAACCTAAATTCTGACACACATGCTGTATCTGCAATACTAAATGTATTTTTTCATAAGATTCATGTGAAAATATTATGCCCCACCACCATGTTGGAATGAACAGTGGACTTTTATCACAGAGAGTTTCAAGTGGAAAGTTTGATCCCCAAAGCTCAGCCCAAATATCATGAAAGACAGAGCTGTCACTAAGCCTCTGACACGCAGCAATATACCAGCAGGCTGACTGACAGAAGTAAGGCTGCCTGGTCAGGAATAGCATGAGGTTGGAAGCAGAATGAGGTGCAAGAACAGGAAGCATCTGTGGTCAAAAGATAGCCTAAACCAAGGTATAGGTTGCTATAGGCATGCTTGGTACCCAGAGGCCAGGATTGCTTTGTTTCCCCTCTGAGATGCCTACCTAAGGGTTTGAGGCACACAAAGAACAACATTATGAGCCAACAACAGCTGAAAAGACACCTTGGAGTGAAATTAGAAAGCATGGCTTAGTCATGAAGCCCAGGCAAAGCCCTCTCATTAGTGCCTTTCGAAGGTGGCTGTGGGAAGGAGAGGAGACAGAATGGATACCAGTTCTACATATCCAACCACTGCATAGATGAAGCCCATGGTCATGCTAGAAAAAAAAAAAACAAGAAAACAGGTCAGCAAAGCATAGACACAAGCTAAACACATACTTACAAGCAGATGCATTTCTCTGTGGTTGCTTTTATTCTACAGCCAGAGGGTGTGATTCAAATATGTATCCAGATTTTCATAGATAAGTCTTGAATATAACCTTTGCTATGGGAAACCCACCAAAGTTGGTGAAGCCCATGTGAGACTAGATGTAAGAAAGGGTTCACTGTACACAAACACTACTTTTTTTATGCACAGTGGCCATGCCTTTCTCTGAGCCCACAGCCTGCTGAGTGACTGGATTTCTGGCCAGTTGGTGAGTTCTTGCTCTTAGTTAGAATGTACCTAATGAGGATTAGATGGGCAAGGTGAAAGCTGATGTGTTTAGATGAGTGAATGTCTTCTCCTCCTCTGTGCAAACCAGAAGCTGCAAATTCAATATCATAAGTAATGCAAGGACCATGAGCAGGACATTTAGCCTGTCCTTCTGTGAGGAAGGATAGAGACACTCATCAAAATAGGGCTTGTCCTGCATGCTGCTGCAGGCTTGTTAAAGCTGTTCCTACTCCACGAATGCTCATTTCTACCCTTCATGATGGTACTGACTGCATCTTCCCTTTGTTCTGGACCACTTGGCACTCAGCTCTTGCAGACTATCCACACGGGTGTTTACTTGGCTGTCACTTACATAGTTGCCTCCCTCTTAAACTGACTGATGACTTTCTAGCTCATCCCTCCCTTTAAGCTCTAGAGCTCTACATTAAATTTCCTGATCAACGGCTCAGCTTATATATCTTGCAGACATCTCAAATTTGGGTGCCATTATTACTATTATCATTTTTTACTAATTTCAACATATTAAAATATACACAGTACCCACTAGTTGGCAATCTTCTAAGTGTATTATGTACCCAAAATGCAATGCTTAATTCCTACCCAATTAATCATATTTCTTCCTCATATTTCTCCATTTCAGTAAATGGTATTTCTCTGGTTCTTCAAACCATTGACCTAAAGGCCAGCCTTCATTCTTCTTTCTTTCATAGTTCCTATCTAAATTCTTTGCATTAGTACCCTGTACAAATCCACACATTCATGGTTCTCATGCATACCAACCTGACATCTTCCTCTAGTAAGCATCTGCTTTGTTATCCAAGGGCTTCCTCAAGACTAAAGAATATCCACACTACTTACAGAGCATGGCATAAATATGGGGGGTTTCTAACAGTTATTCTCCAACTGCAGTAGAAGGGAAACAATGGATAAGCATTCCAACTCTCTCCTTCCCTTCTCGTCCAAGAGCCCTGAACATGAGATGTGCTCATTAATTATTATGCCCAAGTTTTGCTTGGTGGTACAATGACAGTCTGCCCTGTCAGCTTCATACCCTTAATTGTCTGCTTTCCCCATTCTCCTACTCATTCTCTTTGATTGCCTCCAAACCCAACCACTTGTACTGAAAGCCTTATCTCTGGTTGTGCTCCTGAGGCAACCTAAGTCAGACACACTCAACTGAACACCACAAAATAATTACTTTTCTTATGTCTACTACTACTACCTGCTCCAACAGTCCAAGAGCCATTATGAGGTATGATTGCAGTAAATTCATTACCAATTATCCTGTTTCTTCTCTGGCTTTCCTACAGCCTGCATTCCACACAGGAACATGAATGCCCTTTGTATAGCATATGAGGTGACCTCCTTGCTCAGAGCCCTCCAATGGTTCCCTACCACACGTAGAACAACATTCTGTATTAACCAGTAACTATAGTGCTTGGAGGTCATTTAGATTCTCAAATCTCTCTAGAATTTTCCAGTCATTATCTCCTACCCCAACAATCGTACCATACTCTCATCTATGAACATGATCATGTGGTCAATCTCTGACCTTTGCATCTGTTTCTTTTGCTTGGAAAGCACTTTTTACTTCTCTCAGTGTGACTTGCCCAACAAGGAATGAGTTTACATGTGAGTTTTTCACAGAAAACTTCCTAAACTTCTATCCTGCTCTATTTCTTCATATCTTCATTATATAAATTTGGATTTTCTTTGTCCTTTTCTACATTTCCTAATCCATTGGATACTCTAGATTCCTAGTACCTAGAAAAATTTCCAAAACATATTAGAGGATCAATGAGTATCTGCTGAGTATATGAATGAATGAATAAATGAATGAATGAATGAATGAATGAATGAATGAATCCTTGCTGCTGTAGACTGTAAGCTCATGACAGAAATAAGACAGAACAATATTTGAGCCAATGAACAAGCAAGGTAAGACCACGGGAGGCAGCACTATAGGCACATAGCCCTTTATACTGAGTGCCCATCACAGTGGATATTCATTTCCTGTTGTTGGTTCATCTACACTTGAGGAGAGTTGCCATCTCAGGTTATGCTAACCAATCTGCCTTTGCTTTGTAGGCCTTACCAGAGGGACAGACAGCTTCGTGGGACACAGCCAAGGAAGATGAAAACCGCAATAAGAATCGATATGGGAACATCATTTCCTGTAGGTGTCCTTCTGGGAGTTTCTATGTCTTAGATTTGGGGAAATGTGGGAGAAAAAAAGTTCTCTTTTCCTGGGATTTGATATAAAATAATCCTTATGTTCCTGACTTTGGGTTAGTAGATTATTACAACGATCGCAGGAAGGGATGGTGAGGCCCAAATGAAGTCAATAACAATCCTAAGTGAGGAAGAGAGGGAGAGAGGGCTGTCACAAAACTGATTGCCACTCAGTGATAGCACACCAGTATTGGCACTTCCAGATGATGGTATGAACAGCCTTCTAAGCAGCAGAGGGAGAGAGAGCAATGTTACCCGAGAAAATATTGAGTTAAAGCTCTGTTAGGAGTTGCCCATAGCAGCCTTCCTGTGATCTATTGTAGCCCAACCCAGGCCTTTTGACATCCTGTCCACTGTGTGAGGAATATTTCTTAAGATCTCAGGGTACCCCAGTTTGGGCAAAGCAAGGGGAAAGGAGGAAATCCTAAGGGACAAGTTATTTCTAGCACAGTTAAAAGTTTTGTTCTAACTGTCTAGACATCGCCAAAGAAAAAAGCTGGAGGAAGAATAAGACACAGGCAGTTTGTAAAGGAAGAAAGAGGCAGAAGTTTTCGCTTAGCTGTTTCCTGTGCTGATTTAGGAATGGGCTCTGAATAGTGGAACTAATCAGAAAACATTTATAATTTCTCTCTTGCATGCAAACAGCAAGATTTCTTGCAAGTGAAGTGTCGGAAAGAGATATTCAAATAGTCAGCAAACATGTATTAAGACATGATGTGTGGGCCTCCTTTGAACACTTCCTGGGCTGGGCGCTGGGAGATGTCTTTGTTCTGGGACAGGTGGCTATTCACTGTGATTTGTCCCCACCATCATCTGCCACAACACAGTGCCTGGAGTACACTAAAGTACCTAGTGCATTATCCAATGTTCTTGTCGGGTTGTGAACTCAAATGGGGTTCACTGTCAAAAGTAGGTTTTCAGTGCCCTGCTCCTAGGAATATTGAACAGATGTGGAAAACAAATGCCTAGAGCATAAGGAAGGGAGGCTTACTCATAGAGACAGGAATACTCAGGCCAACGGACAGAAGACAAGATGTATGAGAGATATATAAAAGATAGGCAAGGCCTCCTCAGGCCTACCAGAGCTCATCCCTGCCTGGGTGATCACCAACTGTCCCCTGGATCTGGCCCAGCCTCTTCCCAGTCTCCTCCATATCCAACTGGCCCAAACTTTCTACCTATCTGATCCTTGACAGAATTCATAAAGATCTTTACTATATGACTTCAGTGGTATTATTTTTCTACTAAAAGCCCTTTAGGCATTCCTTTTCACCCTTGAGTTCTCCTTCTTGCAAGGCCTTTTCCAGATCCACTCATGGGGGCTCAGTCCATCATAGTCTCCTTGGTAAGCCACGCTGACTCTCACACAGCTCTTGAGCTTTCCATGTTGTCCCTCCACACCTCAAGGTCACCTTGACACATTCCATTCTCTCCATCAAAGTGTTCTTCCCTTCTCTCTTTGACTTGCTAATGTCTACTTCTTCATTTGTCTATCAACTATCATCACTCTCTAGGGGAATTTTTTTGACCGTAAACATGTAGACGAACCACAGTATTCAGCCCTAGAACTCTGTGTCTTCTGTTCACCTTGGCCTTTGTCATTGCTGTACATTGAGAGGCATATGGATGAGCCTGCTTGCTTGCCTCACAGAAGCACAGTCCACAGCCATCTTGCATTTCTATTTCCCCAAAACTTCCATATGACTTATGTCTAAAACATAAGAACTGAATATAGGAGGGTCCTGTAGGGCATGAGCATTGCATTTCTGTCTACTGTGCCCCCAAATTGATAGTGAACACCTTAGAAGGATAACCGGAGGAAGGCTGGATCAAGCCAACACTACACTGGAATAAGTCCAAAGAGGGAAGAGCCAAGAGAAGACAGGACAGGAAGGAGAGAAGGACACACCATTCCTGCTGAGAGCACCATTTGATAGCCAGAATTGCAGAAGGCAATAGAAATGGAATTGAACTCCTTTGCTGAGATGACTTCCTAGTACCTATAGCCACATCACTCACTGTACAGTAGCTCCAATGGCAGAATGGGGAGCAGAGGCAGGATAGAGTTAACAGGGATCAGGTGCCCAGGCCCGCTATCCTGGGGAGCTATATTCTAGCTATAGAAGCTGTGTGTGAGCTCCTTTTTTAAGTATGCATTCCACATACCTCATGGTTCCACCTTGCCCTGCCCACGTCTCTTTGACTAAAGACTATATCCAAAGCCAGGGAAAGATGCTATGCCCAAGCACAAGACAGACAGCAAATCTGAAGAATCAACATATCTGGGAGAAACCTCAGCTGCCGTGAAACCCCAAGTTCCTCACCAGTCCTCAGAAGGGCCTCTTCCACATCATTTTAGATTCCCAGAGAAATTACATTGTAGTTGTTCCCGGCCTCAGAAAGCTTTACAACAGCTTTCTAGGCTGCTTCTGCCCCCAACCCCAGCCTTCCAGTGCTAGCCACTCTTCCTACAGACATGTCTTACCTTGGAATTTTTGTCTTATATCCAGCCCTGGAGAAAAAAAATAGAGATGGAGAAAAATCAGGAGCCTTACTAGTATCCCCTTTGTGGTTTTAAATAAACCCTAATCTCTTTTCTAACTGAAGTTCAGTGGCTGTAGGCATATCAGAGCTAGGATATATACTATACTAGTATATATACTATACTGAGTCCAGCGGAGAGACACAGACCAGGTGACTTGTGGGTCCAAAGAGCGACACAAGACATAAAGGGGAACAAAAAAAGGGGCTCCTGAAGTTTCAATGAAAATGGTTAAAGAGGAACAGCCCAGAGGCCTAGAAAGTATCCCTGCCCTTATATGTGTCCCTCTCAAAGGCCAGGCCTGCCCAGCCTTAGTAAACAGAAATATTCTTGGCACAAGAAGAAAACCAGCTGTGATTACCATCTTAAGGAGCCCAGGTTCCCAAAAGGCCTGAGTGGAGGAGGAAGGCCCAGGCCAGGGAGCACAGCAAAGATTAAAGGGGAAAGGAGGATGGCAGGGGCTGCCATCAAAGATCTGTGAAAGAGAAACCTTGGTAAAAGAACTCTTTCTTCCAAATGATCCCATTGAGAATGTAGTAATGGAGACCGGGCTTTCCAGGGAGTAGAAATGGAAAGGAATGGAACAGAAGGAAATGAATGGGCGAAGTGAGAACAAAGCCCTTTGCTTTCAGATAGCTCCAGGGCAGAGACTGTGAGCAAGAAGGAATTTCAAGAATAGCAAAGTGTCCATCTCCCACCCCCAGCCTTGTGGACATTCTGGAGCTTTCTGAATTTGGCAGGAGGGAGATGCCTGTGGAAAAGGCAATTCTCAGAAGGGCTGCAGATTTCATAAAGTGGCACTGTCCTGTGATCGGTCAGGATCCCAGTGAAAAACTGATGGAACCTCCCGAGAGTATCCTTTGAGAAGTAATGACAAGTTCCTTCATAAAGGTGTAATCTAGGAGCAAAGATACTAGAAGCCACCAAGGATTCTGCAGGGAGAAATTGCCAGGACCTGGAGACAGAGTCTAACTAAGCACAGGTATGTCCCCTAGTGGCATCTCCAACAAAGCGGGATGGGGAGTAAGTTCCCTGACCCTGCTGTTTTGCCTCCACACACACTATGCTTTTGCTGTCTGGTAGCTGAACCCATGAGAAGCCAGAGAACAGGGCCAGCCCAGTGGCTCTCAAGCTGTAGTCCCTGGGCAACTGTAGAGAATCATTTTGGAGCTCATTGGAATTGCCAATGATCAGATACCTCCCTGGGGCCTCCAGCATCAGAAGGCATGGAGACAGCACCCAGCAGTCTTATTATTTAAGCTCTCTAGTGATACTTTGAGAATCTCATATAGTCATTGGACACCACCCTCCTAGATCATAGAACCAGGTGGAGAACATAAAACACAAATCCCAGGGCTCACATTCATTTGCTAAGGCTTCTTTTACCTAAGCCTTGGGGAGATCTTAGAAAAGTCACTGGGCTCTGCAGTATTGGAGTCTTGGACAGGAGGTCAGGGAGAACCAAGTTGCAGTCTGTTCTGCCAGTTAACTTCTTGGCGACCTGTGGCAAGTCCCCTCCATTTCTCGGGCCTATTTCTCACCTATGAGGTCAGAGTCCAGTGTAGAAAAACCATATTAAAAATGAATGGAAATGAAATCTACATCCAATGTGACCTTTGGAGTATTGGATTTTTTCATGTAGGGCAGTCTAGCCTCTGAGTTGACAAGCTGGGAGAGATGGTCCAGAGATGGATCGACGATACCCAAGGTCACCCAGTCACATAGTGAGTATATAGGATTGCCATGGCCAGAGCTCTGATCTGTCACCTGCCAGGATGCCACATGCTTCTTGCCAAGGGATCTCTCCGGTGCATGAAGTCACATGTATACTTTCCAGGAGTATGTGCTCCCAAGAACCCAACTTCATAACAGATAAGCTCCGTAGAATGGTGTTCTCTTCCTAAAGTGGGGAGGGCCAGGAAGGACTCAAGTCCAGAACAAACCTAGAGGCCCTCTCATATAGCAGGATTCTCTACTGCCTCCTGGGAAGAGAACTGGGATAATTCTCTGAAACATAATTTCTTCTGACCCTCAGCTTCTGCTCTTCTTAGTTTTCTCTGAAGGTGGCTCTTGGTGGATCCTACACGCTTCTCCTCATACAGAAATCATTGGTATCCCCCATATCTTCCCAAACTCTCTGTTGTTCATGGCCCGAATTCTACTGCCAGCATCAGTGTCTTTCTCCCAAGATGTGCTCTGGCCACTAGACCATCACTCGCTGTTTGAAGGACAGACCACAGCACTGGGGAATTAAATGTCCTCAGGGGTTGCTTTCAGTTGATGGCTGGTACAAGTGGGTATCTAAAAATCCCAGCTTCCCCTCCCTGGATATCCATATTTCCTGTCTTCTCCCAGAGCTCTGCAACAAGACTAAGGTCTGCTTGTCCAGTGTGGACAATTCTGCGTGATACTCCTTTGTTAGATTCCTTTCCTCCTGGTATTTGTTGGGAGACCCTCCAAAATCAAAATCACTAACTTAACTCCTCCACTCTGGTTCTGTTTCCAGTGTCCTTTCAGCAAGGCTCCCTGGTGGGGCACTGCCTGGTGACATGCTGAGGATGCAAGGAGATGCACTGGGAACATTGTCCTCTGTCCTTTCTGGGTACTCTTCCCATCTGTTCTTCCCCTCTCTGGGCTCTGCAACTTGATCTTTCAAAACAAGGGGATGCAGAGAATGTGTGTGTGTCCTCCTTGTGTGGTGCCCAAGCTATACCTCCTGTGTCTCAATAAGGGTAATTCAATCAAGATTGAATGTTTAGACCTTTAGCTTGGATGAGGTACCCAGGCAGTCCCTGTGGAATTACCTGCCTCCTCCCTACCCACTTGTGCAAGATGATAGCATTAACATTTCCAATACTTCTAGGAAATGGTTTTTCAGCTCCACAATTCATTGTAATGAGTCAAATCTCTTTTCTCTGAAAAATTGCACCTGGTTTTTACCCTCTGCAGTGCCCAGAAGACAGGAGGAAAGATTATAAAGTATGCAAATGATATTCTCTCCCAGCCCCACCTCTCTGAAGTGATTCTCTCCTAAAGCGGATGTGACTTGAGATGACTGATTTATTGGGTTCTGTCTGATGATGGAGAAAGGGAGGGGAAGCTGGGGTTTGTGTTTTAGTTAGAATTGTGCAGAGGAGCAAACTGAACCTTCTCCTCTGGATCGGATAGAGACCGGGGACCAGTTTGGAGACTGAGATGTTAATGGGAAACAGGGGATAGAGGGATGTGAGGCATTGGGTCTTGGGGGCCAGCCTGCCACTATATAAAGAAGCTGTCAGCCTTATACCTTTGCTTGAGTGACAGAACTCCATTGGGCCCTGAGTTTTTCATCCATGAAGTAAGGTGTACAATATGCCACTCAGAGTTACTTTTTTTTTTAATCAAATGGCATAGTATCAATGCAGCTTCTAGAATAGTCCATGGAACACCCTATACTCTCCATACAGATAAATTCCTATCCCTTGCCACCTGCCACTGAGGGATCTTTGACCTCATGGCCCAGTTCCAGTAATGTCTCCTGGTCTTTCCCAAGAGAGATTAAAGTTAGGACAAATCTGTGCTGAATAAATAGACATTGATGTGCATGCTCAAAACAGGGTGTACACCATAATCATGGAAGAGCTTTCTAAAACATACCATGCAAGGTTCTACTTGCAGCTTCTGATTTAGGGAATCTGGAGTATGGTCCAAGAATCTGTGTATCTAAAGATCACACTTGGAGAGTCATTGTTCATAATAATGATAAAGCTGAATTTAGATATTTGTGTTGATTCTTATAGCATGTTGGGTTTTCTATATTTGATCTCTTTTCATCTCTGGTACAAGTCTGCAGTAAAAAAAAATATGATTTGGAGGTTATAGTTGAATAAATAGAGGTTCGAGGAATGTTATGACCTAAGCCAAGTGCTATGATGATCTAGTTAGGGAGTGGGGAATCTCAGGCCGGCCTTCACAACTCAGACAATCCTTTAGCTCTCTTCTAATAAAGATAAGAATTGGCTGTCAATATTGGGGCAGGACATGCTGGGGCTGCAGGTGTGATGAGGGATCAGCCATGATAAGAGGAAAAATGTGATCCTGATGCATGATCTTAGCTGAGTGTGTGCCTCAGCACATGTAAAGGCTCTATGAGCAAAACAAACACAGGATATTTTAATAACTTAAGGCCAAGGTTACCAGAGAAGTGTGTGGAGAGGAGAACATGACAAGGTAGTGGGTTCCCAGGCAATCAGAGCATGTGTGGCTTTGTGGGTATGGTAAGAGTCTCTGTTAGTGATGGACTCCAGTTGATTCATGTCAGTGAACAAAAGCAGACATATTATCAACAAAATTTTAGTGTATCTGTGGTTTGAAGTAGGTGGTGGTGGGAATATTTACACCACAGAAATCAATCACATAATACAGTGGTATTTGCTCCGCCCATGACATTGGCCTATAGGGCCCAAAGGAGGCGGTCCTTCCTGCTGCTGTATGTGATCTCTTAAAAGGAGAGGGAGAAGGGTCACATGCCCCTTTCCCTGCTGTAGCATGAATCTTAAAAGTTCTTATTAATAAAAACAAACCTGAAGCCAGGTATTGGGTTGAACACTGGAAGATCAGAGAAGCAGAACAAGCCACAGCCTCACTTCACCAATTCCTCAGCTGATCTTGTTTCCTCAGACTGGAGGCCTCTGAGTCCTCATCTGGAATGAATCTCAGCTGAACTGCTACTAAAAGCCTAAAAGCTTAACCAGGCTCTAAGTTCCTGGTCCTCATGCCTTATATATCTTTCTGCTTTCTGCTATCACTTCTTGTGATTAAAGGCTCTTGTTACCACGCTTGGCTGTTTCCAGTGTGGCTTTGAACTCACAGAGATGCAGATGGATCTCTGCCTCTAGAATGCTAGGATTAAAGGTGTGTGTGCCACCATTTTCTGGCCTCTATATCTACTAGCTGTTCTGTTCTCTGACCCCAGATAAGTTTATTAGGGTGTACAATATTTTGGGGAACACAATATCACCACACCCTGCTGCCTGTGAGGTGGATTCACTCTGGGTCAGATCAGAGGATGACTTCAGCTGTCTACTCCATTCTGTATTCATGAGTGTACTTCCTCAATTTATATCTTAATAAATTTTAATAAATCCCTATTATCCACTAAATAGACTCACATGGATTGATCTTAATAACATGATATATCAGACCTTTTTCCCTTTCAGAAAGATGTTTGTAAAACATTTACCAGCATACCATTGGTCCACATTCTAAAGCCATAAAGAACAGATAGATTGAAAACAGAAGGTGATGTCCTCCCTCCCCTGCAACTGTGTTCATGGGACAGTTTTGTCCTTCATAGCCCTCTACCATCTACCAATGGCTATGTCTCTCCCAATTCTACCTCCTCGAGGAACCTGGGGGATCCAGGATTCTGTCCCTTCATCTTACTTCACAGTCAGGGAGCTTCTCCTCTAACATATCACTCTACATAACTCTTCTCTTTGTCTTGACTCTCAAACACTGCATGCCAAATTAGCTGTTTTTCAAGCTTGCAAAATGTAGATAGAGCATAATGAACATTCTGGGCTGCTTGTAAATTACCTTGTATAAGCTCCTTGCCATCATTGGCTGCCCCATCTTTCTCCATGTGCATGTGGGTAAACACAATTTTTATCTTTCTAATTACATAAAGTTAGAAGAAGAAAGGGACACCGAATAATATTAGCATTTCCAAGAACAGATAAATAAACCATGAGGATACTGCCACTCTTTGTATTGCCTTTCTGGTAGACCTGTATCTGAATTCTGTCCTTTAAGGAACATATGCATCACTCTTGTCCTCTGCAGATAAACAGATTTGTCTTGGGGCAGATTGACAAATGGGGAACACCAGCTTTTTAGGTGTCTCTACTGTCACCCTACTGTGTACCTTAAATCCAGTCCCAAGGCTCCATTTATTGAGTCCCTGCTGTATGCAAGGCACTATCTTTTATTTCTTTAGGAGCAATTTTAGTTTTACAGAGAGTCTGAGTGGCAAGCACAGAATTCTGCACCACTTACATATTGTTTCCTTCATCAACACTTCACACAAGTGCAGAACATTTGTTGCAGTTGATAGCCTAATATTGGCCCATTATTATTAGTTCAAGTCCATAGTTTACATTAGAGCTCACATTGTATATTGTTCGGTTCTGTAGAACTGGAAAATGCATATATTCCAATTACACTATTTTATAGAATAGTTTTCTTGCCCTAAACGTCCCTGTTGCTCAACCTATTTTCCACTCCTTCCTCCTCTTCTAAGCCCCTGCCAACCACTGAAGTTTTTATAGACTCCATGGTTTTTCCTCTTTTGGAGTATAATATAGTTAGAACCATATGTAGTATCAACATTCAACGTAGCCCTTCCAGTTTGGGTCCCATCATTTAGCAATCGTATTTAAGTCTTTTCCATGTCTTTTATAGCATGTAAGTTCATTTCTTTTTATCACTGAATAATATTCCAGTATATAGCTATATCACCTTTTATTTATTCAATTCACTTACTGAAGATATTTCTGGTGGCTTCCAAGTTTTTACAATCATGACTAAAGCTGCTGTAAACATTTACATACAGATTTTAATGTTATAAGGTTATAAGGTTGCAATACATTGGGTAAATACCAAAGAGTATAATTACTAGATCACATGGTAAATGGATTCTTCATTTTGTATGAAATGGTCTTGCTGTCTTCCAAGTGGCTGCACCATTGTGTGTTTCCACCAGCAATGAGTGAGTGATCATTCCTGTTACAAATATGGCAAGTACTTGGTGATATTGTGGTGTTTTGTCACAGTTCTGTATGTAATATTTCACTGTTTAAATTTTCAGTTTCCTAGGTACTTGCATCTTGGTACCTTAATGTGGCATAGAGGACACTCCACTCGAATCCAGCTTTCTCCTCTGTCCTCTCTTGTTCCTGTTCCCCTCGCAATCAGTGATCCCAGGACAAGAGTCTTCCACAGTCCTACTCCCACTGCACCTTCCTACAATGAGTTAGCTCCTTCAGGATCTCTACTTCCACAGTTTCCACTAAGAGAAAGACTTCCTTGATGCCCATGGATCACTTTTAATTTCTCAGTCACATTTCAGTACACAAAGCTCACTATCCCTCACTTTCGAGACCTTGATGTTTCACTTCCATTCATGATTCATCTCCTTGAACAAATTGCCCCAACTGCTTAAGCATGAAGCTCACCTACTGTAACCCTCTCTTAGTCTCTTCAACTAGGCTGGCACATAGTAGGTACTCAGCAAGTGTGTTCTTAATAAATAAATGGAGATATTGGTAGACACCCTGATGGTTAGAGACATATAATCTTTAAGGATATGTGGTGATATTGTGTTCCCAAATATATTGTGAACACTAATAAACTTATCTGGGGTCAGAGAACAGAACAACCAGTAGACAAACATAGAGGCCAGAAAATGGTGGCACTCACACCTCTAATCCTAACCTTTTGGAGGCAGAGATCCACCCGGATCTCTGTGAGTTCAAAGCCACACTGGAAACAGCCCAGGCATGATGACTCAAGCCTTTAATCCCAAGAAGTGATGACAGAAAGCAGAAAGGTATATAAAGCATGAAAACCAGCAACTAGGGCTGGTTAAGCTTTTAGGCTTCCAGCAGCAGTTCAGCTAAGATTCATTCTGGATAAGGACTCAGAAGCTTCCAGTCTGAGGAAACAGGATCAGCTGAGGAATGGGCAAGGTGAGGTAGATGTGGCTTGTTCTGCATCTCTGATCTTCCAGCGTTCACCCCAATACCTGGCTTCAGGTTTGTCTTTATTAATGAGAACTCAAGATTTGTGCTACAAGGATACTTGATTAGAAATAGTAACTTTCTTTCTTTTGCTTTGTTTCTAATGATTTTTGCTTTCAGATCTATATATCTCCTTTCAACATTTTAAACCAGAACCTCTGTTTCCACTGCTGTGGTCTCCAAGCAAGCATAACTCAGTTAGTAAAGGAAATTTTGATCTGCCTCCTTAGCATAGCAGGCAATTCATCAGTTTCATAAATAAAAGAGACTTTGAATCACTAAATCATTAATAAGAGCATTGGATGAAAACATAATATACATTTCCCTTCTCTGAGGCTTACAGATTCTATAACTGCTGGTAATAGGGCTTGATAGCCTGGGTTCAGAGATACTTGGAATTCCTCAGGACAGTGCATCCTGTTGGTAGAGCAGGATGAACCTTAGACAGTAGCTATATAATTTGTAAAAGTTCTTGACTTCTGTGAGCCTGAGTTCCTTTACCTGTGAAGTCAGAATCATAATAGCACATCACTGTGACCATGATAAGGTAAAGAGCTACTTTCAGGGAAAAGTGAATAAGATGATGTATCTAGTGTTGGGGACTTACAATAAATTCAGTAAAGTTCAAACTCTTCTTATGCTATACCCTTTATCTCTATCCCATACCCATTCAGAGTTATCTCCTACCTACTCCTCCTTTCTAGGGGCTCCCACTGAAACTTTCCCTCCTTGGAGAATTAGAAAAGGGGTATCCAGTATAACACATTATCCAAGCACGGTACCTAATGCCTGTTGATACTAGTGATTGACTCTGAGTTAGTAGACATGAGTG
This sequence comes from Peromyscus californicus insignis, assembly GCF_007827085.1. Lineage (NCBI taxonomy): Eukaryota > Metazoa > Chordata > Mammalia > Rodentia > Cricetidae > Peromyscus > Peromyscus californicus. Next base: position 136,216,445 of record NW_026294595.1, on the reverse strand, counting down.
GTGTTTTATACCAGCCCAGGGCCTGTTTGCCCATAGCTGGACCCTTTCCTGGCCTTCTAGTTGATGTTGCATTACAAGGAGCTGATCTCTGCAAGATGACTCCTTTGCAACGAGGGACTTTCCTCCTTGTGTCCAACTCCTGCCAAAGAGACCCCTGGGGGCACCAGTCCTAGAAGGCTGTCCCAATTATAGAATTCTGAAAATATTACGCCATCTCTGTCTTCATCCAGCCTGCGAAGGTAGTAGCTCTATTGTTTTTTTAAATTATCTCACTTCTTAAAAGTTCCTTCCATCACTCAACCAATAACTTTTCTGGTTATCCCCCACTGTGAATACTTACATGCTTTCTAATCTCCTGCTTGGAGCTTTATGAAAGTAGGAACATATGAACTTGGAGTTAACAGGCCCACATTTTTCTATGTTGCACCATTCACTGGTCATATGGCCAATTTTTATGAACCTGAGTTTGCTCATTTGTCACAAGGACTAACACAACCATTCTGCCACTCTCATGAGATCACTGGTAGCACCCAATGGGGCCATTCACTTAGACACTCACCAAGCACTCAGTGAGTGCCTGCTGTGTGCTAATCCCTTAGGGCTGCAACAGAACACAGAACAAGGCAGCTAATGCCCCTATCTCAAGAAACTCGGGTTAGTACCAGCAAATGTACCTATAAACTGAGGAGTACTATAAAAGTCTAAAATGAAAAGTTGGTTTGCCCTCCTTAACCCCATGAGGCCTTAGGATGCCCATACCTCACTATCCCACTATGACCGTGAACCCCATCTCTGCCCTGGAGTATGATGGGGATGAGGTATGTATGCAATGGCAGGTGCACAGTGACCCAGGTAGCAGACTGAGGGTCCTTCCCAACAGACCCAAAAAAGATGTTCTCTAGTGCATATATATTAGCATGTCAGAATTGACTTTAATTAATTGCAAAGGATTATCCAGCTTTTTCTGATGTACCATTTAAAGTGATTCTAATTTGGCGTTATTTGAAGCAAGCATGTTATTGACTAAAACCTGTACATCTTGTTTATGTTTAGATTGTGTTTGAAAAGGCATTCTCAGTAACATGACTTTTAGTTATTGATGACCTCTTTTCTAATGATCCAGTCCTCAGTTTAATGATAGTATTGATAACAATACCTTGCCAACAATCTGTCTGCACAGTGCTCCAAGAGACAAACATAAAGTAGTTTGTGTCCATGGGGAAATGGGTAACTTGCTGTTGTTAAGCAAGCATGGAAATGGACAATATTGGTTCAGACTCCATGACCTTATGCTTTAGGTACTTACATCAGTCTCTCTTGTATTATCCCATGAAGCGGGTATTTCCATCCCCATATTGATGATGGCATCACTAAGACTTAGGAAGCAGGTGACACACCTGCTAAGGTAATGGTGAAATCATGAAGAATAGAAAGTAGAAAAGGGGTCCTTTTTCAGATTTGTCACCTCTCTGTACCTCTACTTCCTCATCTACAAATAGCATAACTGTGAGAAAGTGGCATAGTTCCTGCTGTGCCGTCACTAATGAGTGACAGCTCTAAAGAAGAAAACTACTGACTCCTCATCCCATAGCTTCTCATCTACCACTTCCTGCTTTTTGTTCTCTCTGCAGATGACCACTCCCGGGTGAGGCTGTTGGTGCTGGATGGAGACCCCCACTCTGACTACATCAATGCCAACTACATTGATGTGAGTATCTTGACTAGGCTAAGTAGCTATGGGCTAGAGTTGACGGTCCAGACTCAAGGTCTAACTTAAAGGCTGTCTTTAACCTGTCTACCAGAAGGTAGTCATAAAGTAGCTCTTTCCCAGTTTATATGACAAAAGTTGATTATCCACCCAAAGCCACATCTGCTCTTGAGCAGACTAGAGTCCTCTGCTCTTTGGGGCTCCAGGGAAACTGCTAGTTTGATTTATTCAATCCATGTATTAATTTGTATGTGTCTGTCTATGCAGTCATTCATTTGAAGGTACAACTATTGTTGCAACAAAATGTTCAAAAGACTCACTACATGCTAGATATTATAAGACCCATAAAACTAAAAATGTCAGGGTCTCTACCCTCAAAAATATCAGAAGAGTGATAAGCTGTGCACATCTGTGGTAAACTAGGGTAAACTAGAACTTGATAACTGTTATAAGTCCAGATAAAACATGTGAGCAGAAAATTATGTGAGCCAAAGCTTCCAATGAATGAAAAGTAAAATTCAAAATCAAAGTGAGAGATGATGTGCCCTTGGTTAGAGAACTGCTCTTGCCCAGAGGAAGGAGCTTGGGAAAAAATACATATCATCTCTGTCCAAGAGTCGTGGAAACAGTACAGTGGGAATACTGGAAAATGAGGTTGGCACTAGATCCTTGATGACTTAAAAGGTGGAACCCTCAAGGAAAGAGAAAACTACTGAGGGTGTTTGAATGAGGGGGGTCCCATTCAGCACTGAGCTTTACAATTCATCTGCTACTGGAGAAAGGTAGAACAGAGACAAGAGAGCCTGGAATTAATACAACCAAGTAGGAGAGAGGCTGCCACCTCAGTCCAGACACTACTGAGAAAGGGACTCAGTTCGGACAGGAGCCAAGAAAGGTATGCACAGAAATGAAAGAGACTATGATAGAGGAAGTCTGGCCACAATTGCTAAGTAGATATCCCAGAATTACTGATCCAAAATGAATTCTTCAGGACTCAACTCAGAGCCTAGAGGCCTTGAAGAATGACTCAGATTCCCACTGATCCCTCAGACTCTCGAATGTATTTACAGACCAGCTATGAAGTACAGTGACATGTTTCATGAATTTTCTTATAGCATAGCCTGGGCCAGTTGGTTCATTAGTTCAACAAACATTTTGTCGAACTTTGAACCTAACACTACTTTATACTGAGTGAACACTCAACCAGCAGATGCCAATCCAGGTTAGAGTGGTTCCTTCCTTTTCTCCTCTCCCTTGATTATGGCTAGGTAGATGTGACTGTCCTAAGGAAGAGCACCCACATAGAGCCTTACATGCCTGGGTTACTGGTGTTATGTGAACAGAAACACCCAGGTGAAGAACCACTGATCTAGGGGCTCTAAGGGTTACTGATCTTGAGGTTGACCCGTGGTTCCTCTGTGCCATCATACTCCTCTAGAACTCATAAAACCAATTCTCCATGTTGAATCCCCTGTCTGCAATGCCCAGAGTGGTTTCCACTTCACTATTGGACCCTGCCTAATGAAGGACCTGCTGTGTGACCATGACCTGGGGCTAGAGCTTCAGTGGAGATTAAGAAGGGTAGTCTCTGTGTCTGTAGCCCCCTAGATGATTTCACAAGGAGGAATCCAATTCTGAGCAGCTTGTCTCCAGCAAGAGCGAGTTTCTCTAAGCATCCACTGACCATTCTACTAGCTTTCCCCTTTAACAGTCATTTCACAAACACCAAGCAGGCATTCCACTGTGTGCTAGAAATACTGACCTTTCAGATAAGGATTCTGTCTGGTAAGAGGGGTCCAATGAGAAAAGATACCTTCCCAAAACAGGGGCTGTCAGACTGAAGGCTCAAGAGGGAGTCCAATGAAAGCTTGAAGGAGATGACATCTCAGTCCTGCCTTAGAAGGTGACAAAGAACCAGCTGGACAAGAAAGAGTTATAGTAACCTAAGAATTAGCAATCACTTCTCATGTACCAGTATGTCACCTTGAGTAGTACTTCAACCTCACTGGATAAATACCTCTAGTACCCATACCCAGATGAGCAAGCTGGGTCTCTCAAGGTTAGGTAATGTACCTAGAATCCCACCCAAAGGAGGTAAGAGAGGAAGAGCTAGATTTTGAATCAGGAGTGCCCAACTCTGTTTCCTCTAATAATAATAAGCAGTGACAATGGTAGCAGGCTCTTATTATGTGTGCATTAAGCGAGTCAACTTACTAAGACTTCTTGGTAACACTTCACAGTGGTTCTTATCACTCCATCTTTGCATATGGGGAAAATGAGACTTGGAGAAATTGGAAAGCTTGTCCAATGTCATACAGATGGTCTGTGACACAAGCTGAGTATGAACCATAGCTGAATGTCCCAGCCCAGCATTCTTTGTCCTGGTCCTTCATCTACCCCTAACACGATCCCACAGCATGCATTTAGTGGGCACTCAGCTAGCACATGTTGATATGGGTTGGACTAGTTTGTTTCTTTCCTTCCCTACCTTGGCTGTGGTCAGATGGATAGGACAATCCTAAGGATATAGCACATGCATAGTCTTGTGTGCCCAGGTTGCCATATTTATCTGGCATTTAATATCTAAATGGAAACACACATCAAAACCATTTCTCTAGCTACTTACTCAATCTACAGTAGAGTGAATGCCTGACTACATGTAGAACTGAGAAATTTCCATGTTGTATAGGCAGCAAATGGAATTGCTTTAAATGCAAGTGACTCTACAGTACCAGCACTAATCAGGTCTTCCATTTCTGTCCTGTTCTGTCATTACAAAGTGTTTTGCAAGCCTTTAAAGGAAACCAGGGATTGAGGTTAAGAGCACTGCCCTAGGTCACACAGCTAGACTTTTAATTCTCTGCACAGCTAGAACACAGCATAGCCCCCTCCCTTTCTGTGTAAGAAGTAGATTGTGCAGACAGGCCAAATGTCTCTACCACATGCTGGCCTAATAGGCAGTGTCAGGCCCTGAGCTGCATCTCAGTGATTAGTGCCAAGGACTAATGAGACTGCAGTCATGGATCCCATCTTTGTTGGGCCTGTTGTATACTGGCCTATCTGATGACTACCTTTGTAACTCTGGGTAACTGTCAGCCCACAAGTGTGTGATAACTGCTATAAAGTGCCTATCAGGGTTCCAAGAGGAAACAAGCTGGCTCACAGGTCTTAACCAGGTAGAGTTTAATAAGGGCCTGAATAATACTGAGGCAGACTAACCAACCAGATTGTGTGGAGTATCTTGAGGTTAGAGATGGCAAAGTGATCTCAAAAATTCTGTGGCTAGATAAGATAATGGGTATAAAAGGAATCGAGTTACTGTAAGGAGAGGGCTGTCTGCTCCTGCCAGGGAGAAACCAACCCCTGCTAACACAGAACCTAGAAGGCCATATGTCCCAACCTCCCATTGGCCTCTGCACTTTTGCTTCCCCTCCTGCTTAGAAAATGCCCCCTCAAAGCCTGAGGACATGAGTGCCTACATTGCAATTTATATTGTCACCTCCCATGGCAACAGAGCAGGGTGTGGAAAAGACACTGGGGAAAGTGGTGAGACAAAAAGACACCAAACATAAAAGTACCCTTCTTATGGTGTTACCACGACAGGGCAGGAAGCAGGAGAATCACAATTGCGGGCCTGCCGGAAATCCCAGGAGAACTGTGTTCTGTGGTCTCCTAGGGATCCCTGAAAACCAACAATACAATGGGGGGGGGGGGGGGTCTGGGGGATATGAGCTATCTAGTCTTTATTGCTTTGTCCCAGTCTTCACCACAGCCCAAAGACAAGAGCTAGCTATCCAAGCTAGAGTCCATTCTCTTAATTGGATTTTGACAATTCATTAAAACGACTCTATTTGGATAATGAGCTGGATGAGGTCAACCTTGCCTGAGCCTCTGGAGGCCGGGGTATGTTGCTCTCTGAACCAGCCCACTGGCATGTTTGTTTGCACACCTGAAAATGTATGGGCCACTTGAATCTGTTATAAATTACCAGCCTGGAAATAAATATCATATCTGAGTCCCCAGTAAGTAACAGATGCAGGAGTTCAGAGTGAGATAAATGCATTTTGGATGCAAACCTCTTTCCCATTGCTCGTAGACAGATGGAGGCAGGCCCAGCACTGGTTTGCAGTCGATGTGTGTGCTGTGTAGGTGGGACTTAAATGAACTGAAAGTTCTTTTAAGGTTAGGAAGTTTTCTTCACTAGCTCTTGGCAAATCCCCAGAGGAGACCCAATTGAGCAATGCATTTCTTTTATCTCCTTTGCCAAGGAATCGCTCTCGTGGTTTGAATTTTTCCTCTTTTGGAACTGTGTGAGTTTCTGGAGTCCAGAGAAGGTCTTTTTGCTCAGATGCAGCATGGGGTCAGGCATGTGGCACACATGCATTCAGTGTGGTTGTACCAGGGTTGACAGCGAAGACAAACCTTTAGTGCTGAGAGGATAGCCACAAGCAAGCCAGGTACAGCCCTGCCCTAGTAGAACTCCCATAACATAGTGGGGAGATAAACAAGGGTGTAAATGAATAAGCCATCTGGTGATTGGTGCTTTGGGTTCAGTTGGTAAAGTGCTTGCCACGAGAATCTGATGTGAATTCCTAGCATCCGTAAAGAGCCATGTTGGGCAGCATTGCTGTAATCCCAACACTGGGGATGCAGAGACAGGAGGTTCCCAGGGGCTCCCTATCCAGGCAGTCTAGTCAAGTCAACAATCTCCAGGTTCACTGAAAAGAGTGATTGACAAAGACATCTGACATCAACCTCTGGCCTCCATACATATTCACACATGTGCCTGGACTCCTCCACACACCTGTGCATGCACACACACACACACACACACACACACACACACACACACACACACACAATGGAAGGACAAAAAACAAGCTGGAAGTAGCAGAGAGAAGCCGACAGCGGCCTGGTGCTAAGTCTTCTGGACAGAAATGTGACTACTACTTCTGAGGAAGAGCGATAAGTCCATGGGCAATGGGGACAGCAGTGGGAAGACTGACGGCATGAAGTGGGAACTCAGGAATGTCAAGAGGCCCAAACTAGAAGCTAATTAAACCACCACCTCCTCAGAGAACATTTCTCTGGCCTCATGGCTGAGTCAGTTCCCATGGGTGCTCTGTGGAGCCCCCACATCTTCCCTTGGAGGTTCATATCCCGGTTTGTAGATGTCTATGAGCTGCTCCAAAGCAGAGCCTACATCTGTCTGGTTCACTGTTGGTTTCTGGTGCATTGTGTACAGTAGAATGTGCACCTTTAATGCTTGCTGTTTGAATCTGAAATGATTGCACAAACAAATAAAAGCACCAAATAGCCTCAGCAGACCAATCTCACAATTGATATGTGAATTTCTTGCCCAGAATTTTTTACCATTAACTTTCAAGTACATTTGAATCTTTCAAACCATAGTTTCTTCCAAGGTCTTTGCTAATGCAAAAACCAGACTCATGCATGCATCCCACTGTCCAACCTTTCCAGAAAGCTGCACCTAGCTCTGGGTGGTGTGTCTCATGACCCTGGAAAAGAGAAACATGAAAAATCTTAGTGCTGTTCATGTTCCTGTATTCACTGGATATATGTGAAGTCCTGTGGAATCTCTCAAGAGAAAGGAGAATCCTGAGGAAGGAGTTACCTCTGTATCACAGAAGAGACCATGTCTAAAGTCCTGGGTAGTAAGGCTGCAACACAAGATGAGTGTATTGAGGGAGCAGACACAGGAGACAGCTGGGAGAAATGTTCAAGATGAGGATGCAGACGTGTAGTTACTATAAGATGAAGCATTTAGACATTACCATGCAAGCAGTGCAGGGTCACTGCAAATTCAAATTAAAAAAAAAAAAACCTGACACCCTTGGGTGTATCCTGAGAAAACCACTACTGCAGGAAGCAGATGAGTCTCAGGAGTAAAAATGGGTTCTTGGAGGACACCAGGAGGTTGAAGCTATGGTCCAGGACAGGGAAGACCGTGAGAAGAGCTGCTGGTGGAGATGGCAGAAGATGATAGACACAAGAAACCTCATCATTCTGGGCCCTGGGGAGCAATTTTCTGTTCCCAAACCTACTCAAAAGACCCCAGAATCTAATTCTTCTATCCAGCCTGCATAGCCATGTCCAACTTGACTTGGGTGACAGGTATGCCTTTCCATCCCTTTGTTCATGTAGGAGGGCTCAGTTACTACTAACATAGGAGGACTTATCTATGCAGCAACTTCTAAAGGTCCAGTATGCACTCTTAATCATTGAAAGGTCTCAATAAATGTTTACCAAATGAGCAATAATATTATAATTGCAAAGATACTCATGTAAAATTTTAGAATTGTGTCCAGTACATGTTATAGGAACTGCCACATATTAACTTATTTAATCTTATTTAATATTCTTTAAGCAGTCTGATCCCCATTTCATAGGTATAATTGAGACCCAAAGAAATTAAATAATTTATCCTAGATGACACAGCCTGGAAGGGACAGAGACAAAATTCAAACCTAGACAACTGAGTTAGTCCATGGCAAATATAATCCACATGCTATGCTGTCCTTCTGGTTGGCTTGTTGCAGTCTGCTTATTTGGTATTTTCTCTGAATCTGACACTATACAAGCTCTGTGAAGAATAGTTTCTATAGGAGTCAGTTGTGGCAGCTGAGTGTCCTCATTAAGTATATGGTTCTACTGGCAGTAATTGTGGTGTGGGGTTAATCTAGCCATGTAACTTAGGCATTTTCATTGCTGTGACCAAATATCTAAGTAAGACAATTTAAAGGAGGAAATATTTATTTTGGCTCACAGTTTCAGAGGTGTCAATCAATCTATCTTAACAAGAGGGTGTGGCAGGGCACAACAGTTCACATCACAGTTTGCATCACAGCCAGGAAGCAGAGAAGGGGAGTTATAGGAACAGAACAGGACAAGAATCTCCAAGATCACTCTCCCACTTCCACCAACTAGGCCTGACCTCCTGTTTTCCCCTTCTCACTATATTATCACCACATTATGAATCTATCGGGAGTTAGTCCATTCCTTGGACAGAGCCTTCATGACCTAATGTCCCTAGATAAACCTACTTAGGGGTGTGTGTCATTAATCCTCTAAGCAGTTCTCAACCCAGTCAAGTTGACAATGAAGATTAACTATTGTACAGAGAGTTTCTGGTCATGATGTTAGTCTTAGGTCAGTGATAGCAGGTACTCCAGATAAAGTATGAACAGAAATTAGGAGAAAACCACTAAATATTTACCAGACAAGTAAAATAGTAAGGTCCACAAAAGTATAAGAGATCATACACTAATGATCATATACTAATTAGATTATCATACACTAATCTGAGTCATCTGGTAAACCCAGGGCTTCAGAGTTGCCACCAAAGCCATAAGAGGGCAGTTCTGACTTCCTTCTTCAAGGACTTGAGACTGCTCAACTTCTCTACCATTATTTTACAATATTTAAAACTGAAATAGCTGTTCACCAAACTTTAGGACTTATATTGTCTAGGGACAGTTAACCCTAAATGTAAAGTATATCCAAGGATCATCAACAATGATTCATTCGATTGAAGACTGTGGCAATTACTCTGCCTGTAAAATACCTGCTACACAATCATTAGGACTGGGTTTGGATCCCTAGCATGCCTGTAAAGCCTGGGCACATAGCTCTGTGATCTGAGCACTGGGGAAGGGGAGAGGAGTCAAAAGGGGAGTGCCTGGAGCTCACTGGATTCAATGAGATCTAAGTTGAGTCAGAGACTGTCTCAAAAAATAAGTTGGAGAACTATTGAGGAAATCACCGATGTCTGCCTTTCACTTTCACATGCATGTACACACATATTCACACATTTATGAAAACATGTCCATATAGTCCAACACACACACACACACACACACACACACACACACACACACACACACACACACCAAATACAAATTTAACAATGTATCTATATCATCCATGCATCCATCCAATCATTAAATGCTAATCATATTTGATAATCTATACTAAACAAACTCTTATTCAATACAATACAGTTCTTATTCAAAATGATACACTGTTCCTCTGTAACAAAGGAGGCCCTCCATCCTTTGCACTCCCAAGTAAAAGACAGTGTCATCTACAACCTCTTTCTTCATGACTAGGATGCTATGGGCCAACAAGTTAGTTCCATGCCAGGGAGAACATCATAAGTACAGGCTTAGGGGAGCATTCTGAAAAAGCCAGGAAAATCACAAACTGGTCTTCAAATCAGCAAATAGTTCTTGGCTCTCTGAGTTCACACTTCCACATACTCCTCTCTGCACCCAAAACTTTCTTATGGCCAGAGAGAAACAATGTGACATCCTTCCAGTTTCCTTTCTCTGACTGTTACCCCTGTGTAGTCAGAAATATATCTGTCTTTCTCTGTTTCCTCCTCCAGGTGCCCCAGTAGGCCTAGTATCGGGATCTGCATACAATTATGGGTCAGGAAAGGCTGGTTGGTGGTTGGTATCCACCATCAACCTGAAATGCCTTCTCCCCCTATTTCTGGGTGCATGAGCATAAGGAATGCCTATGGTAAATCTGTATGGGCCCCTCACAGGTAGTTACAATAACAGCTAATGTTAAGCGGCTACGTATTCTGCATGTGTGGTCTTAACATGGTCTTCAGTACTTCTCTGAGACACTATCCCCATTTTGCCTATGAGAACACCAGGTAGCTGGAAAGAGATTTATCTTAACACTGAGCTATTTTCAAGCTTTGACTGGAAACCCTTCACTGTGTTTTCCTCCTATTATCCAGGGGTACCACCGACCCCGACACTACATTGCAACCCAAGGTAAGTGTCTTGGAGTGACCTCAAGGATATCTAGGAAGAGGGATTTTTTTTTTAAAATCAGGGTAAGCTTTATTATCCACTTTTCCTCTCTCTGTTATCCCCAAGCTCTTTCTCCACTAAATGGTCTGGCTTCTCCTGAAGGAAGGGGATGAACTTTCACAGACAGAGAAGCCAGAGACAGAGCAGCAAAGCCTCCAGAAGTCCCTGAGGAGCAAGGAGATGACAAGTTCCGCTTAGACTGGCAGCAGAAAGAGCTGTCACTAGAAAACATCATTAAGGGCAAAGAGGCCACATATGGGGTAACCAGTAAAACGCCTCAGCAGGTTACCCAACAGACGTTCCCATCCCTTCAGTGAATGCAAGTCCACAAGAGAGATGCAGCCACTTGCCCTGGAAAGCAGTGTGGCAGTATGCTATCAGAAGGCTTAAAAATTATGACGCCTTTTAAAGCCTCCTGGGAGAAGTCCTGCAGATAATTATATGTGTGGACCTTGACATTTATAAAAAGCATTCTTTACAATGTTATCGTGTCATCTGTAATGGGAAAAAGTGAAAAATCCTAAATGCCCAATAATAGACAGGTTGGTTAAATAACATATGGTGTCTCCATGTTATAGAAAGCTCTGTAGCTATGAAAAATACCATTTTTTGAGGATATGAAAAAGTACTTATAATAAACCTGGTGCTTATTGCAGAAAATGTATATGTACACACAAAATACAGAAAAATATTATTCAAATTTTCTTTCAAATGTATGAATTGCTTTTGTAATTTTAAAATTGATGAAGACCCAGGATATTAGGAGTTGTTTCCTAGGAAATTGCTCTGGACTGTCAGATCCAATCTCCCACTCCTTGCTTTTCTGCCTTTTTCCCTTTTTTTCTTTCTTTTTCATTTTCTGTGTTTTAATCCTCTCTCCTGGACAAGCTTCAGATGAAAGTCTCCGGCATTTGTCAAACTCAAAACTCGGGACCCTCTTGCTTTTGGCAGCTCCACCTCCCCCCACCCTAATTCCCTTGCTATCTCTCATTGAGATCCTGCTGTCCAGTTTTTGGAAAAACCCCTGGGACATGATAGTCCAGATAAAGTAGTGGATCTTGAAAAAGTGGAGCTGCCGGGCTGAGCATGAGGGTAAGGACAAGGGTAGGGAGGGTGCTGCAGACCACAGATACCTAAAATGCGTGGGGTTTTCTTATCTGTGCTCTGTTCTGGCCCCAACAGATTCATGCCTCCAGCCTCAGTCTCAGCTTCTTGGTGTCCCACTCAGGCTCCCCTGGCCTCACTCTTACCCACCTGTGTCGAACTTTGATTAAACAGCCGAGAGACAAACCTTTCAGCATCCCCTTTGCACCCAGTCTCTAACCCCATCGCCTTCTCTGTTGGCAGGTCCAATGCAAGAGACTGTGAAGGACTTCTGGAGAATGATCTGGCAGGAAAACTCTGCCAGCATCGTCATGGTCACAAACCTTGTGGAAGTGGGCAGGGTAAGCCTCTCCTTCAGTTGTGTGGGCAGAGGGTGGTGGAGATGAACCCTGGTGTGCCTGACACCTGCATTGGGCCACCAGCTTCCTAAGCAGTACCACACCCTTACGGCAGCCTATAGGGATGGATGGGACATACCATACTCCTACTTCCCATTTGAGCAGTGTTCTATTCCTTCAAGTCTCCCATCCCATTTCTATCTGCTCTCTCCACTGGTAATGTCATCTCATATATTTTGAGAAAACTAAAGCCATCAGATGGGAACTCTCTCACCAATACATCACCAGCCTGTAATCGTATTTGTATCTGCAGCCATCTTCACACCCTTCCCTTCTGTTGTCAGGTCTAGCCATGAGAACGGGCTGTTTCTGTTGACTCCAAAAGGTTGACTATTGGCCATTTTTTATGACAAAGCCTAATATGACAAACACTACATTTCTGCCCTTGGATAGGTGACCCTTGGGAAGATGCTTTCTGAGAGGTCACTGCAAGCCTTTGTCCACCTCCCCTCCTCATCTGTTAGCCCAACATTCTTTTTCCACTAAAGAACCTGGTCTTCCCTGAAAGAAGAGAATGAACTTGCACTAGCAAAGAAGCCAGAAGGACAGAGCAGGAAGACAACCAGGAGTCCCTGAAAAGCAAGGAAGTGACACATTCAGCTTTGAAGGGAGGCAGGAGGGGGCTGTCATTAGGATAAATCATTAAGAGGGGAGGAGCCAGGCAGGGCAGATCAGAGGTATTAATATCCTCAAGTGCAACACAATAAGGCTTGGAGTTTTTCTCATATTCCCTTTTCATTTGAAATATAGGACTCCTCCTCATTGCTGAATTATTTCCCTCAGCATATGAATATGCTCAGTATTTTCCATCTCAGAGGGACAAAACTCACCACCAAATGAGTCACAAAACAAAAACAAAAATCATGAACCTGCTAAAGGGAGGGTGGGGATGGGGAGGATTGATAGCAGTGATAGAAAGATAGTAATCTGAATAAATTATATTTATGTACAAAATTGTCACACAACAAAATTAATAACTGTAAAATGATTAGAAACATGTTTAAAGCCAAACAGATGTACCTCCCCTGTTCCCATGTTTCTCCTGAATCTCAAGGACTCACAGAGACTTTGTGTCTCTGCTCTGTTCTCCTCTACCCACCTCAACATGGTAGGTCTCTCCATTCCACCAGTAGTGATACCGTCAACATCACTCCCTTCATGTGGACAAACCCAGGCTCCATGGCTCTCTCTTCATCTGTCTTCTCCTCTCATGGCATCTCACCCTCTACTACCTGCTCTTCCTCCTCTGACTGTGAAATCTCATCAGGGTTCAGACTTCCGTCTCTTTCTCTATTCTATCTAGATTGGGTCCTAAGTTGCCCTTAACTGGAGCTTAGAAATGGGACCACTGTTTCCAGCTTCGCTTTTGCCTCTTTGATTAACTGTGGCCTGTGGGTGGATGGGTGGGCTGCATCGTTGAAAGGCTGATGTACAAATATCTAGACTCAAAAGGCTCCCATACTGTATACAGGCTACACATGGGTGGACAGGTGAAATTTATAGATAATCAGGATAAAGTGTCCTGGCCACAGAGATGGAGAAGATGAAGCTATCTTCTTTGTCACGTTGTACTGAAAGGGTGTGGACATCTCATTGCCTAATAGTGGGTCATGGCCAAGTAAGACTTTATCCTTGCACGTTCACCTTTATCTGGCACATTCCCCAGTTTTACAGATGAGGCATGGGTGCAAATGGGTGAACACCTGAGTCAATCAGCTCTAATCTCACTCTTGACTCTCATTCTAACACTTGTAACCCCGCTGTTCAGGCTGCTCTTGCTGTTCAGCTGCTTCCCCAGGGACTGAGACCCAGGCTGCAACTCCAGAGAGTAACAAGAGCAACCCAGGATTTGAGAATTCCAGCCTGGCCCACAGCACATTCCACATTTTGAAACAAATTCTCCTGGTGGTAGACTGTGGATTGAAACTGGTCTTGCAGGGGAGAGCAGTTTCTTAATGAAACTCCTGCTAGTGGCCAACACACACACTACATTTTATTTATATCTCAATAATTGTACAAGGCAGTGTTCCTGGTTATGATACACACAGTCTGGGCTTAGTTCTCACGCCATCCCTTGTCAGCTGTTGACTTTAAACAGTTTTCTTGGCTTCTTCATGTTTAAATCCTCATCTGTAAAATGTGGATGAACATATTATCTAAGGCTATAGTGACATATAATTAAAATAATACATACAAATAAGTCATAGAACATTTAGTAGGCAGGGCTAGACAAGGTAAGTATCGACTTTCATTAGCTACAGGAATCTAAGGCATTCTAGAAAGTTCTTAGGTATAAAGTCTGAGAATCGAGCAATATTCTCCAAACCCTGTTGCAGTTTCAGTGTTTCCCTAAGTGGGTTCCATGGGATGCTAGTCTGCAGGATGGCTAGTCAAGAGAGGGTTCCATGGTTAAATACGTTTGGGAAATGCTGTGTCCTCCGCCCCTGTTGGAGAGTCCTAAGATATTTAACATTAGCATTTCTGAGGATCTAAGTCACGTTTTAGCAAAGCAGCCTGTTTAACTTTGTTGAAACAGCATTTCCCAAACTCATTTGACCACAAAACCTTTTTGTGTTTGTTTTGTTTTTTTTGTTTCTTGTTTTTGTTTTTATTTTGTTTTGTTTTGTTTTGTTTACCTAACACCTATTAGCACCCAGCGGAACACACTGTGGGAAATGCCACGCTAGGCCGTGCGTCGTCCCCCGGAATGGTAATAACACTTTTGCTATTTTAAGGGGAAAAACCATGATTTCTTTTGCTCTCTGTGGAACTTAGAGTCAAATGTGGGAGCTGCTTGCTGGGAGCATAGGTACCCACCTCTGGGGCAGAGAGCAGTGGTGCATCTTCCCTTTGAGCTCAGGACTGTCTGTCTCTTCCCCAACTAAGAGCCTTTCTCCTTCCAGTCCCTAGTGACCGCCTCTTTATAAGGACCCTCTCCTAAACCCTTCTGCTTCTACCTCCTCTCTGTTTTCCACCTGAATTTCTCATTCTTGCTCAGATAATAAGGCTCAGCAGCCCCGTGCTGACACAGCAGGAAATGACCACGCCACCATCTCCAGTACTATTATTCATCTGCCAAGTGGGGATGATATATTTCCCATCTTACCTAGTTCTTTCTGATGGCTTAGGGTAGCAAGGCACTGGAAAACCACCAGGAGCTGTAAGAGAAGAAACTGCTATTATTTTTAATGACCCCAGCGACTCTGGCAGTGAGTTAGGCCCTGTGCAATTTGCTGATCCCTGACCACTGAGCACCCCATGGGCTGAAATGCCACCAAAAATCACCCTTGGGTTTATTTGGATGGGAAAACCAAAGGAGTTGGCTTCTCATGCTTGGCACTCTATTTATGCACTCTCCTTCCTGTCCTTTCCCTGTCTCTCACTTGGCCACAGGTAAAGTGTGTGCGATACTGGCCAGATGACACAGAGGTCTATGGAGACATTAAAGTCACCCTCATTGAAACAGAGCCCCTGGCAGAATATGTCATCCGCACTTTCACAGTCCAGAAGGTAAGTTTTCCTTTCTGTGAGAAGTCCCTCTTCCAAGCCAGTTGACTGGTCTACTCATCCAGACAGTGGAGACCAAGGGTCTGATTTGTCTCTACTTCACACCTGCATGATAGACAGAATGGTAATCAGAGTAGATGTGGCTGTTACATTGGATTCATCAACTAGAGAGACCAACAGACTTCAACAGACAAATGCAATAGACTAAGGGATATATTGTGATAAGAGCCATAAGGGACTAACAGACAAAGAGAGAATTTACAGGGGTACTACTACATACCCCCAGAGCCGGAGTAATTTGTAGAGTGGAGAAAATTTGGGCTGAGAAGGCTCCAGTCAAGGAAAGGATAGAAGTAATAATATCCTTGGCCAAGGGTCAAAAACATAGTACAGTGAGCAAAAAGACACCAGCATTTCCCAGGCTGGGATTCTAGTCTCAACCAGGGGCAATTTTGTCCACTGGTGGGTATCTGTCACTGTCTGAAGACATGTGGGAATGTTACAACTTGAGAGAGGGTATTTTGTTAATGACATCTAGTGGAAGGGGGCCAGTAGTGCTGCTAAACAATCCACAACACACGTGATCAAGAACTATCCAGCCCAGCATGTCACATCTAAGACTTTCTAGATTGAGAGATGCTGGTCCATACATTTGTGCTACAGCTGACTATGGACATACTCCTGAGGGCTAACTAATTAGCTCCAGGGTGAATTAGCTCTTGCCACTCAAGGATGTACATCCAGGAAAAGGGACAGCTGGGATGAGCCAACCACCAACACTGTGTAGTGAAAGCCCCATGAAGAGGGTCTGAATGAGCACCAATCTTCTCTAATGAGTCCCCAGTTAATGTTAAGAGGGTCTCTCCAAGCAAAGACTCCAGTTGGGATGAACTGTAGCCTACAAGGCATGTTGAAGGAGTAGGGTCTTTTCTTGGCTTGTCTTTTTTTTTCTTCCTTTAAATAATCATAAAGGGGGGCATTACCTATAGGAAACTTCACTTACAAGACCCCACGAATCTCTAAAGATGAACACCACAGCTTTTCCATGGTTTATGAACAGGCGATCAGTAGTCTATCAACATTAGCTTTAGCTCAGCATCAGTTCCTGAACTAGGAACTCCGAAACAGCAAACAGAAGTGTCCTCTGCTCCTGGAGTAAGCACAGCTCCACCAAGGACAGCACAGCACAGGTGGGGAGGGCACATGCCAGTGCTGGAGCTGTTCTGCCTCTCCTCCCCATCCCTGATTCAATCTGGCTTTTATTCCCCCTCCCCCTTCTAGCCTTACTCTGCCTCTCATCTTGCCCCATCTTAGTTTGGATTTCCTGAAAGCAGAGCCCAAAGCAACTGGAATTTGAATGAATTGTGTATAGAAAAGAAGCTTGCAGGATGAGAGTTGGGAGCAGGACCTTAGTAGGCAACCCACTTCAGCCTGACCTCACAGGGTCCTGGGGCAGGAATTTCTCCACAGGTATAGGACTTCTTACTGAGTCCCTACGAGGATACCAGTCATTCTGGCTTGCCTAGAACATGCTGGGTTTAGCACTGGAGGTCTATATCCCAGGAAAGCCCTCCATTCTGGGCACACTGGACTACTGACTAAGCCAGTTAATACCTCAGCCCTTCTATCAGGCAGAGAAGGCTAGCTATTCCCAACCAACCCAGGGATGGGATGCAGGTCAAGCTGAGGGTTGTCTTCTCAGGAAGGGGAGTGTGAGATGTCTCCAAACAAGACACACAGGGGCTGAGAATGGTATGCAAGCCCAAGAACCAAGATTGTCTGGACAACGACACACACCCTGAGCCCATCCTCCACAGAGCAGCCAATTGGGAGCCTTGATATCCTGGTACCCTTGAGATAAAGCCAGGGCTTTGGCTGGGGCTCTAGGCCTCCAGGCTTCACCACCTCACATCCAAACCTGTCATCCCTCTATGCTGCCCTCTGCATCCCCCTAAGCTGCCCTCTGCATCCCCCTACGCTGCCTTCTGCATCTCCCTACGCTGCCCTCTGCATACCCCTATGCTGCCCTCTGCATACCCCTACGCTGTCCTCTGCATCCCTCCGGCCCTGACCTGGCTTCTTTGTGACGCTCTGCAGTGCTCTCTGTAGCCTGTCCCCAAGATCTCATGCATGCTGCCCCTTTGTGTCCTCAGTGAGGTAAGAAGGCTCATACACACATCAGCTTCATAATGATGAAGACTGTGGACAGCAGAGCCATATGGGCAATCTGCAAACCATCCCCCTACAGTTTAATAAACATGTTCTGAATCTTGTTTAGCTTCACTTTCCTTTTCTAAAATGTGGAGATAATGATAGGAGGCCTGATCCATGGATTAAATGAATAAATACATGGATGTGTTCAAAAGAGTGATGGGACATCACCAGTACTTAGTATAAATGCCAGCCTTTATTTTTACTATTGTATTCCCAGACCTCAGTCAAGGAGGCTTCTTCTAAGAAGCCTTCCCTAATTTCTCCTCTCCTCCAATCATGTTAGATAATTCCTTTGTATACTCTAGTCCAATTATCCACATAGGAGTCTTCCTCACACAGTGAGGCCATGAGCTGTTCCGGGACAGGAGCTGTGGCTTAAATCACCCTTTCATAGTGCCTAGCACATGTCCAGGAAAAGACGGCTCTTGGTGAGTATTACTTAACTTGAGATGAACAATAATGTAGAGATTTCCTAGCACCGGCTAGGAATTGCTCTGAACGTCTAAAGACATGAAAGCAAAATACTCATACACATAAAAATAAAAATAACTTAATTAATTTTAAGAGGTTCTTCAAGAAATTACTGGTTTCACATTTTCTAGAAGTAACTGGGCAGAGTTCCTGTGAACTAACACCCACTAACCCCATGAGTACCCCGTTTCCCCACACAGCAGAGAGGCCCGTTCCTCAGTACCATATCCCCTACTCCTCATGGACCTGGGAGGGTACATGAGGGCAGCAGGTGGAGGAACGGAGGCCCATTCTCTCCTCAGAAAGGCTACCACGAGATCCGGGAGCTCCGCCTCTTCCACTTCACCAGCTGGCCTGACCATGGTGTTCCCTGCTATGCCACTGGCCTTCTGGGCTTCGTCCGCCAGGTCAAGTTCCTCAATCCCCCAGAAGCCGGGCCCATAGTGGTCCATTGCAGGTGAGTCAGACCTCCATCCCCATTCTGCAACCAACTGTACCTCTGTGGATTTGCTCTCCAGGTGAAGGTGATACCATCTTGTCCCATGGCCTTGGTTTCTCGCTTTAAGACCCCTCCTCCTATGACCCAGAACCCAGCCAACTTCTGAGGATACTTGGGTCCCAGGGTCTAACAACAATGGTGGTAGGGCTTATGTTACTGTTGTGATTGATGACCCAGAGACACAGCTGAGCACAGCAGCACCTGCTACACCTGCCATGTATATCTGCCCAAATTGTTTCACTTCCAATCCAAACTGGAGAAGTGAGAAGTGTACTCTTATCATTCCCATTTTATAGACTGGGAAACTGAGGCACCGAGATGGAAGAGAGGGGTGGGAAATGTCAAAACTGGGATAGTTGACATGTTCTCCGAGCTTCCTAGCAGCAACTTGACATGGGATACCTTGGTATAAGTATGCATCTCTTCACTCCTACTATTTTTAAAATCAATTGCTGGCCTTCGGGGTCCTTAATAGAGAGCAAGTGGTCAGGATCAGCTTCCCTTTATTACAGAGACGGGAAATTTTCAGCTTTGACCTAGAAAGTCACATTGAACATAAGTGGCATTGAATCCTCCTAAATGGAGATGAAGTATTGTGTCAAGGGCATTTAGAATTGGAGGAAGGTAGATGTCCAGACCTGAAGGCCACAGAGTCTGTATTCCCCTCCTTCCCAATGCCCCTCCATTTCAGTACGACCTTGGGCTCAACACATCTTCTTATACCTTGTATGCGCAGGCCATCTCATTCTTCCTGGCAATGTCTGTGTCATCTAAGAAGCCAGGGAAGACTCTGTGAATGTCTCAGAGGCAGCCCCGCCCTGTGTGAAAATTTCCCACACAGCATCCCTTTGTATTCTCCACAGTAGTAGATACACATCCACATTTCATAGGTAGAAGCTGAGGGTTTAGCAGAAACCTCTGCACTGTCCAACCTTTTGGCATGGATTTTCTGCTTTGCCTCTCACCATAAACAAAGAGCAAAAGGTGCATTAGTGTCTAAGCCCAATATCCCTAACTGTAGCCAGAGTTCAGAAGGAAGAGAGAGAGGAAGATTATGGCAAGTATTCATCAGACTGTCTGCCACATGCAGTACTGTGTATGATGATGGCCTGTACCTGCATCTCCACAACAAGTCACTGTAAAGCATCTAAGCAGAGTGGTACCTACTCCTAGGGCTGTTATGGTTTGGTTAATGCACACTAAGTGCCTGAAAGAATTCCAAACATAATAAGCACTTGAAACTACCACCCTTCCTGCCTCTTAACATCATCTGACACCCCAGACAGGGCTTAATAAATTCTTTTGGACAAGACATGTGTCTTACTCATCTTCCTATCCCTACTCTGAATCTTAGCATCCAGGGCATCATGGATGCTTGATAAATATTTGTTGTCAGGCACAAAACTAAGCAATTTACATGCATTATGCTTCTAAAATGCAATTTAATGCAATTTACATATATTGTACTATTAATACTAAGAGGTATACAGCCAGTTTTATTTTATGAATGAGAATAGTGAAACCCAGAGAGATGAAGTCATTTGCCCAAGGTCACACAGCTAGTCAGTAACAGAGCCAAGATTTAATCTCAGGGATCTCAAATAGCATATGCTTAACTACTGTTTTATTCGGGGGGGGGGGGGCGAAGCACAGCTCAGACCTTTCAAAAACTCTTCTAAGAGGCACAAACTGAGGCTCACAGTCACCAGCACCATATTCTCTGATACTGTAGCCTAGATTGAAAACTAGTGATGCTGGTCATTCCCATGTGATACATTGAGGATGAGGCTTTGGGGAACAGATGAATGAGTGATTTTTTTAATAGACCTCTTCCCAGGCTCCAGAACCCATTCTGTTGAGTTCTTTTTAAATAGGTCTGGAGTACACTGGGGACAGGTATTTTGAGGCAAGAATAAGGCAGGCTCCACTCAGTTCAAACCATGATGTTTTATCATCAGTGAAGACTGCTTCCGAGGGGTTTGGTTTCCAGATCACTAACGTGTGGGTCCCTGCTGGCCTATGCTTCTTGGATTTATCAGCCAATGTTGCTTTTGCATCTTATTCCATCCATCCCCTTGCATTTCCTTTGATTTCCACATTGTTAGACAAAGACATTAGTTTCCCCGGGGTAAGTAAAGTGTGAAACCACCACCAATGTGGGCTTCCTTGACAGTCTGCGCTGCTTCCCTTCCCAAACGGTGGGCAATACAGGCCAGGGTTCTATGATTCAGCCCTACTGCCTTATAACCCCGAGTTGATCTGGGGAGATCTGACTGTGCTCCAGGGGGTCTTGTGGAGTCTATCTTCTTGCCATTTTGTGTCTGGTTTGAGGTTGGACTAGTAAAGCTTGTCAGTAATCAGAAACTGACTATAAGTCAGGGAACCTGGTGCCTGGTGAGGGTCTCGAGGCTGTCAGCGGCTCTAGTTTGATGATGTGTCTGGCTTGTGACCCTGAAGAAGCCAGCACAAGGGGGTCAACTGCAAGGCCTTGAATAGGGGACACCAGATCAACTCTCTGCCTTTGACACAGCTCAGAGCTCTCTGGTCTCTGCTCTCTCACTCACGTCTTCTCTGGAACCTCTGTCCTCTTCTGGCTTCCATCCACCAAACTATTTGCTGATATGAAAAAAAAATAGGGGATAAAAGAAGGGGGGAGAGAGGGAAAAGACATGTTTACTCGGAAGGCTCCAGTATGCCAGGCATCGATAAGTGTGATAAGGGTTTTACACTGTACCCCCGGACTATATCCATCAGATGAGGGGCCTACAGGAACACCTACTATGAAATGTTGCATTCCACATTATAAATCTTATTAAGGAGGGTAGCAGAAATTCTAGACTGCCTGGGGGAACTCGCAGCTCTCCCATTTGCCATCTCTATGAGCTCAGGCTGTAAGCTCTCTATGTCTCATCTTCTCACCCATGAAATGGGAGAAGAAACTTGCCTATCACCTCCTAAGGAAGCCCATAAGCAAATTTGTAAAGCACAACAATGTGTTACTTTGTAAGTACTACATAAACATTTGCTAAATAAGTGCAATAAAATAAGTCCTCCAAAACAACCCCAATGATAAAGCATTACTCTCCCATTTAATAAGGAAAAATTTGATCACTTGTTCAGCATAGCCCAGGAGTTTCAGGCTTCCAATCATCCTATCTGTCTTTGGCAACACACTGCCTTTCAACAAGGCTTTTGAGACAGGGCTAAGTGGTAGGGGCCTTGTCACCATAATTCGTCCCACCTTAAGAGCCCTGACACATACCAAACTTTTCTTCCAGTGCTGGAGCCGGGAGGACTGGCTGCTTCATTGCCATTGACACCATGCTCGACATGGCTGAGAATGAAGGGGTGGTGGACATCTTCAACTGTGTGCGTGAGCTCCGGGCACAGAGGGTCAACCTGGTGCAGACTGAGGTTAGTCCTGGGGCACTGAACCAGCTAGTTTCCTGATACCTTGGCCAAGGAGAAGCATGGCAGGACAGAGGCTCATTAGTGGAGAAGTTATGCAGAAAGGACGTGCCTGCACAAGTATTAGTACAGAATTACGGTATAGCCTGCTCTGGTAAGACATCCCAGCCAATCCTGAGAGTCTATAGTACAGGAACTTCTGGCATCAATAACTCTTGAGTCCTCTGTCTCTACCGTCATCCAAGTAAGACTGAATGGCAGTTGTCAGAGAAAGTATTCCATCCTTGGATTAAGGGATGGAGAGGAAGAGGAAGTATTGTTACTTATGGTATGTACCCAGTCAGCCCTTGATGGAAATGGCTTAACCAACAAAGTGCACTTTTTAGATTTATTTATTTTATTTTGTGTGTCTGAGTGTTATGTATGTAAGTGCACCACATGTGTGCCTGGTGCTCACAGAGGTCTAAAGACCCTGTTGGATCTCCTAAAGCTAGAGTGACCATGGTTGTGAGCTACCATGTAGATGCTGAGAACCAAACCCTGGTCTTCTTTAAGAGCAGAAGTCCTCTTAACTACTGAGCCATCTCTCCAGCCCCAAGTTCTTGAGAACTTTGACTTGAGCTAGAGGCTGAGGATTCCTGGAGAGACATATACAACCCTTGCCCTCAAGAAAAGGCAGATGCCCAGGTTCCTGTCTGTCTAGCTGGAGAGCCCAATGCCTGAGGATAATGTAAGTAAGGCTGTCTGAATTGTTGTCACCTACAGTGAGCCAAGAAATGCATATTCTTTATGTCTAGGATATTTTCCCTACTCTTCACAGCTCGTGATATAGCTCCTACTCACATCTCCATTCTATCAGTGGAGAGGACACCGAGAAACTATATACCTAAGTCTTCACATGGCTAAAGCCCACGTGGTTTGTCCTGAACCACTCACTCTCCTGTTAATTGAGTTTTCTGTCTATCCTACTCCTTCATGCCTTAGGTTGTTGTTCCTGCAATGAGTTCATGTTTTGGTTCTAGTAAAGGCTGTGGATGTCCTAGCATATCTAGAACCCATGGGAGCTCCATGCTTATCAACCCTGCAAAGTGACATACCCATGACTTTAGGTACACCAGTCCCTGCAGATGCTCATTGAAAGCTTTAGCACACTTGGCTCTACTGTGGGCTCTGAGACAGCCCACAGGCCAATTCCCAGGCCTATAACACTAGAGCCAAGATGACTGTGCTATCTGTGCTTAAGACCATGCCTGTAGACTGCAGTTGCTCTAGGTAAAGTCAGACACACGGCCCTCACTGTCAGGTATGGAGATGTGTTTAAATATAAATGAATCATGATACATTCAAATTAAGCACTTTAATTAAAGGGGTCAAATTTTTGTTTAAAAAATATGTTTACCCAACGAACACTTATAAAGACCCAGAATTATCAATAAACTTATGCTTAATAGATTTAAAGACACTCTGGTTGTTGAGTGTAAAGTGGGATGGGGACAAAGGACGAGAATACTAAACACGCTCCAGGAAGTAGGAAGAAAGCTTTCTGCAGAGAGAGCAGGGTTTCTGTAGCAAGCAGCTTTTGGATGAAAGCTGGAAATGTGAGCAGAACATAGAGAGCACTGCAATGACATGTTCTCGAGTTTCTCATTCTTATCAGTGGCTCTGCTGTTCCATCGTATACAAGGGCAAAATGCACCATAGCTCAATCACTGTGAAACATGGAGACTTAGACCTTTGGGTTACGGATAAAAACTAAGGATTCTGCAGAATAAATCATATCATTTTTTCATTGCTACAAGATTCATTCGATGTGGACAAAATGCTCACAGACAACTGTTCTTACTTGAAGCACTCTTCCCCTCCCCTTGACCTTGCAGGAGCAGTATGTGTTTGTGCATGATGCCATCCTAGAAGCATGCCTCTGCGGCAACACCGCCATCCCTGTGTGTGAGTTCCGCTCTCTCTACTACAACATCAGCAGGCTGGATCCCCAGACTAACTCCAGCCAGATCAAAGATGAGTTTCAGGTATGGGCAAAGCCGAGGTTCAGGGACTTAGCTGCTCTGGATTGTCCTAACAAATTTCCATAGTCTGGCTGACTTACATGGCAGGCATTTGCTTATCACACTTCTGGAAGCAACGAAGCCCAAAAGCAAACAGCCAGCAAATCTAGAGCTCAGACACCAACATAGTTTGTGAGTGGCTGCTTTCTTATGGTTTCATATGGTGGAAAGCAGAGGAGCACACACTTGTGTAACTTTTCATAGAGACACTAATCCCACTCGTGAGAACTCCACCCTGGTGATCCAATTACTTCCCACAGCCCCACCGCTCCTCATATGCCCTGTTGGGAGCTGGTATAGTAGCATGTGTGTGTGTGTGTGTGTGTGTGTGTGTGTGTGTGTGTGTGTGTGTGTGTGTGTGTGATGAGATGTGTACATTCAATCTATAGCAATGACCCAGGCAATTTAATGCACATTGTGGGCCTTTCTTGGTGAGATTGATGTGTATGTGTGCTTTCAGCCTACTGTGCCCAGCAGCTGTGGAAAGCTTTTCACACCATCAGATTGCACAGTCATTAGCAACTATTAGCCAGTCACTCAATGATGGCTGACACTTGCTTTTGTGCTGTGATTATGCTATTGAACTGAGGTCTTGGTTAATTCTTGTTGATGTTGTGGAATGGACAGAAGTTTATACACTGATGCTGGTGTGGATTTCCTGCTTCTTAAACTCTGGAGGGACTGTAGCCCCAGTGTTTTCTCCACAAGTTCTTTAAACCCATCATCTGGACTTAGGTGCTAGTTGGAAATGAAGACTGTTGGGCACCACCCAGACCTACTAAATTAGAACGTGCAAGTTAACAGGATCTCAGGGGCATTTATCTATATTCATGTTAAGCTCTTAGCCATCTTAAAGCATAGCTCAGACATGGCAGATTCACACCTTGGAATCAGGACGGTCAAAACTGCAGCTTTGGTCTGAGAGCCCCGGATATAAGTGACTGAGTAGAAAGCTAAAGACCTGGACATAGATCACTGAGTAAAATGCTAGAGTTCAGACCTTCATCCCACGGCCAAAAACTGAGCAATGGATCTGTAAGAACTGGGCAGGAAGAAACAAGCAAATCCCAGGCTCACAGTATTCCCATCAGGCTGACATTGTAGAACTCCTTTAAACAAGAAATCTTTATTGTCTTAACGACAGCATGCCAAGTGACAGAGGGATGAAAGGCACAGAACCCTGGTCATTGCACACAGGACCTGCTCTATTGGCTGGAACAGCCCTGGTCCCTAACTGGGTGAGAACTTGCTCTACAGAGCATAAGCCTTGTAATTTTGTAGACCTACTAGTTTGCCCCCACAAAGGTCCCTTATCCACCCTAAAGAGCACATCCTAAGCATCCATCCATCCTCCTACAACTGAGACACTTTTATCACTGAAAAAAGTGCTGGAAAAATCACTTCCTTCTTTCCATGGCACTTCCAGTGGTGTTTAACATTCATTAGGGATTCTCTGCCCCATTCCCTGCCATATGCCCTTCTGACTGGCCCTCATTTAATGCTGTGCTAGCTCAGTTGAACAACAGTTCAAATGTTTGGCAGGTGTTGTCAGCTCATGTCTTAGCCTGTGCATGGGCATGCTGCCCCTGCAGTCTTGGCATCTTGAAGGTGTCACAAAGCTCCTGGCAAAGTCTCTTAGCTCAGAAGTCCTGTAGCTGCACACAGGATAGAAAGGAATATCTCTGTCATGGGAGAAGCATGAGTTGGAGAAAACAATGGTAGAGCCAAGCTTGGAGGGTAAAGACAGGTAAATTAAGCTAACCTGGGATATCCGTCTCTTTGCTTGGATACAGCCTCCTGTGTACTCCTCTACTCCCCTTTGTGCCCCCACAGACACTCAACATCGTGACACCTCGAGTGAGGCCTGAGGACTGCAGCATCGGGCTCTTACCCCGGAACCATGATAAGAATCGGAGCATGGATGTCCTGCCTCTTGACCGCTGTCTACCTTTCCTCATCTCAGTAGATGGAGAATCCAGCAATTACATCAACGCAGCATTGATGGATGTAAGTTAAGCCCTGGCAGGAAACTCCTGGCTGCCATTACAGAAAAAGCTCTTTCCCAAGGTGGAGATGGCTGAATCCCAGAGCCCTGACCCTACCGGCCATCTTGCTTCTAACTGCTGGCCTTTGAGACCATGGTTCCCCCTCCCCCTCCCCAGAAGCCTCATGTCTAAACCCAGATACATTGTGTGCTTTTGGCTCTTTGGCTCAAAGAAGGTGGACAGAATAAATCAAAAGCCGAAAAAAGAATTCCCTTAACAGCTCAAGTCAATAGCTCTAACCTGCATGCTTCTACCTCCCACAAAAATGACTCTCAGCCAGAAGTTCAGTTCTGGCCACATTCCCTAGAATTTGAGACCTCAGGAGATAAGATGCGGTACATCATCTTGGGGTTCCTGCTGGAACATCCCATTTAGTTCCTCAGATAACTCCTTTGCAACAGCAAAGAGGGAGATAGCACACACTAGATGCTCAGTAAATGATGCTGATTGGAAGTATTAAAAGGATCAAGAAGGGAATCGGACCATGGCCCTTAAGGTATCATCCTCTGCTTCTTCAATAGCATGTCCAAGAAGGGAACCATTCCCTGCTCTGGTTTGAAGTTAGGGAAATGTCCTGCCCAGTATTCCCATGCCTCGGTCTCACATGTCTCACCCTTGAGTCTTTGGGCATCTTCTAGTTATCATCATTACACCTTCAGGATATGCAGATGATCCCAGAGGTATGAACCACAGACATTCTAGTCTCATCCATGCTCTTTTCAGCAGGACAGACTAAGCCAGACTGAGGAAGACTTGCTCAGGGTAACCCAGGGAGCTAGAGACAGAACTAGAATTCCTAGTTCCCACTCTATCATCCATTTATTGTCCCTCCCCTGTTTGTTTGACCCAGGAAGATGTAGGCGTTTTGCCTCCTAAGGCTCAGGACCAGAACATCATTGCCTGATGGAGGATGGCCAATTCCAGGTTCCTGTCCTTGCTCTTCCCCACTCTGAGGTCATGTCCATCCAGCCCATGTGGTCCTCCTATCTAAGTTACAGGCTAGATAATAGAGTATTCTCTTCCTGGACCAAGGCCATTACTTCCCTGACCTTTGATTATCGCAAGTGTTCTGGGTTTTGGAAACAAAAAAGGAATATAAGGTCGATACCCAGATAAGTTCTCAAAAAACCTGCCCTGGCTTTGGCTCACAGATGCTTACACTCTCTATGAAACCTGGCTGAGTGCAGAAGCAGGGAGCCATGTCTGGATCATGTTAAGTAGCTGGAATTTCTCAAAGAGGAAGAAAGACTTCTGATATTAGCTTAGGGCTGCCTTCTAAGATCTCTCTCTCTCTCTCTCTCTCTCTCTCTCTCTCTCTCTCTCTCTCCCCCCCCCCGTGTGTGTGTGTGTGTGTGTGTGTGTGTGTGTGTGTGTGTGTGTGTGTGTAGACATGGTTCAAAGGTATACCCATACTTCCAAGCTCCTCCTACCATTATCCCCCATTGCCCCAGCATCCTCTCTCTCTCTGCCTTCTTCATCAGAACAAGGATCAAGGAAGCTCCTGGCCTCTACTTCGTAGGTTAGATGCTGCCTGGAGTCAAATGCCTTCTGCCAAGCTCTGATTCTGATTGTATTCTTTGTCCACGGGGCATTTCTCTTGTGAGCCATCACTGAGGCCTTTGCCTTTCTTATATTAAAAAAAAAAATTCCTTATCTGTATTCCAGCCCAGTCTGTGCATTATCTGGTAACCATAGCAGCTTTGCCTCTAGCAGAAAAATATGAAGTCCTCTGGGTTAATTTTTAATGTTTCCCCTGGGAAAGGATGATGTTATCCATGAAATGGATTGCTGGCTGATCCCTGAAACCCGGCAGGAGCGCAGATCTCGAACATATTTTCAGATAAGACTTTGTCAGGCGTGCTGGCCTAATAGAGCATTTATCACAGAGACAAGGAAAGCAAAGAAAACTAGCATTCACTGCATGTCGGGCACCATGTTGGGCTCTGGACTTGCATTGTCTCGTTCTGCCCTGGAGTGTTACTCTCCCCATTTTTTTGGAGATGTACCAAGGGTCAGAGTATTTCCATCACTTGCTCAAAGTCAACTGGCTTTGAGACGGTGACACCAAGGACCATGTGCCTACTGTCGTGAAAGCCTGAGTTTCTAATTTTATTTTATATTTTTTGTGTATGGATGCTTTGGCTGACTATATATCTGCACACCATCAGTGTGTCTGCAAAGATCAAAAAGAGGTTGTGTGTTCCTGGTACCTGCAACTCCCTGAAATTGGAATTACAGACAATTGTGAGCTTCCATGGGGTGCTGGGAATTGAACTCGGGTCCTCTTTGAGAGCAACCAGTGCTCTTAACTGCTGAACCATCTCACTAGCCTTAGCCTGGATCTAGTTTTTAAAGTTTGGAAATGTTTGAGATATTTAAAGAGTCTGTCCCTGATACCCTTTGTTAGATCATCCACTGGCTAAGAGAAGGCCTCAGGAAACAGGAATCCCTAGTGTAGACATAACAGACATGTCTTCAAGGCCTTGCCATGCTATCTCTGAGGTCTCTGTCCCTCTTCTCTCCCCATTTCCTTCTGACTCATGACTCTGGCACAATAGCTCTGATTCCCACATGGACAAGCTACCTAGCAAATGTGTTGAAACACTGGCTGGTTCTTGGATTTCACAAGCTATTGCTGAAGTAGAAACACCCCCACAATCCTTCGAAATACTTCTTCCTGAGGTGGTATGGCATGTGGGGCCCAACTGAAGCTTCCAGACTTACACAGGGCATCCGTCCCCCTGCGCCCCTCACCCTCCCCCCCCCCGACCTCAGTGTCTCTGTCTGTAACACGGGGGAAATTAAGGTATTCACCAGTGCTGTGCTGTGATTGTGTCTATTGTGTTCCAACCACAATGCTGGTGTTGAGGAAGAAAACCTAAGTCAAGAGTATTTCTCCCCTGCAGTGAACTTGCTTACTGTTTTTTTTTTTAATTTATTTTAATTTATTTTGCAATACAATTCAGTTCTACATATCGGTCACGGATTCCCTTGTTCTCCCCCCTCCCGTCCCCCTCACCTTCCCCCCAATGCCCCCCCCCCATTCCCATCTCCTCCAGGGCAAAGCCTTCCCCACAGACTGAGGTCAACCTGGTAGACTCAGTCCAGGTAGGTCTAGTCCCCTCCTCCCAGGCCAAGCCAAACAATCCTGCATAGGCCCCAGGTTTCAAACAGCCAACTCATGCAATGAGCACAAGATCTGGTCCCACTGCCTGGATGCCTCCCAAACAGATCAAGCCAATCAACTGTCTCACCCATTCGGAGGGCCTGATCCAGTGTGGACCCCTCAGCCATTGGTTCATAGTTCATGTGTTTCCATTCATTTGGCTATTTGTCCCTGTGCTTTATCCAACCTTGGTCTCAACAATTCTCGCTCATATAAACCCTCCTCATTCTCGTTGATTGGACTCCCAGAGATCCACCCAGGGCCTAGTCATGGATCTCTGCATCCAGATCCCTCAGTAGTTGGATGAGGTTTCTAGCACAACAATTAGGGTGTTTGGCCATCCCATCACCAGAGTAGGTCAGTTCGGGCTGTCTCTCGACCATTGCTGGCAGTCTGTTGTGTGGGTATCTTTGTGGATTTCTGTGGGCCTCTCTAGCACTTTGCTTCTTCCTGTTCTCATGTGGTCTTCATTTACCATGGTCTCCTATTCCTTGTTCTCCCTCTCTGTTGTTGATCCAGCTGGGATCTCCCACTCCCGCAAGCTCTCTTTCCCTCGACCCTCGCCTTTCATTACCCCCACTCATGTCCAGGCTGTTCATGTAGATCTCATTCCATTTCTCTGTCATTGGGCGATCCCTGTGTCTTTCTTGGGGTCCTGTTTTCCGGGTAGCCTCCCTGGTGATGTGAGTAGCAGACAATTCATCCTTGTTTCATGTCTAGTATCCTGCTATGAGTGAGTACATACCATGTTTGTCTTTCTGAGTCTGGGTTACCTCACTCAGGATGATTTTTTCTAGATCCATCCATTTGTCTGCAAACCTCATGATGCCATTGTTTTTTCCTGCTGAG
This sequence comes from Peromyscus californicus insignis, assembly GCF_007827085.1. Classification (NCBI taxonomy): domain Eukaryota; kingdom Metazoa; phylum Chordata; class Mammalia; order Rodentia; family Cricetidae; genus Peromyscus; species Peromyscus californicus. The sequence continues at coordinate 136,186,167 of NW_026294595.1, read as the reverse complement.
TAGTATTCCATTGTGTATATGTACCACATTTTGTTTATCCATTCTTCAGTTGAAGGGCATCTGGGTTGTTTCCATGTTCTGGCTATTACAAACAATGCTGATATGAACATAGCTGAACAAGTGCTCTTATGGTGTGGTTGAGCATTTCTTGGGTATATGCCCAAGAGTGGTATAGCTGGATCTTGGGGGAGATTGATTCCCAATTTTCTAAGAAAGCGCCATATTGATTTCCAAAGTGGTTGTACAAGCTTGCATTCCCACCAGCAGTGGAGGAGAGTTCCCCTAGCTCCACATCCTCTCCAGCATAAGGTGTCTTCAGTGTTTTTGATCTTAGCCATTCTGACAGGCGTAAGGTGGTATCTCAGAGTTGTTTTGATTTGCATTTCCCTGATGATTAGGGATGATGAGCAATTCCTTAAATGCTTTTTTAAAAGGTTTATTTTTATTGTTTTTGATTATGTATAGGTGTTTGTGTCTGCAAGTGGGTATGCACACGTACATGAGTGTGCTGCTTATGGAGCCCAAAGGTGTCAGATCCCCTGGAATTGGAGTTAAAAAATAGTTGTGAGCTGCATGTTGAGTGTTCTGGGAGCCAAACCCAGGTCCTCTGGAAGAGCAGCAAGTGTTCTTAACCATTGAGCCATCTCTCCAGCCCTAGTTGCCAAGATTTTTTTTTGTTTGATTGATTTTTTTGTGTTTTTATTTATTTTTATCTTGCAAATCTCATTCATTGTATGACAGTCATCCCTTTAGATTTGAGTTGCATTTTCCAGGAAAAGAGTCTGAGCTTTGAAACCATCCACTGATCCACCAGTGTTTAATACCTGACTCCCCACAATGATATTTAAAAGCATGAATGGATAACAAATGGGTGGATAGTGCTGGATGAATGAACAGATGGGTGAGTCATAATTTTCAAGGGCCAAAACTGGGTTTGAACCTCAGGTCCACATGACTCTAATACCCGGCGGCCTTCTACCACCTTGTTGGCTAAAGGGTGCAATGCCACCTCTGGCCAGGCTAGCTCAGCCCTCAATCCAGGCCAGACACAGAAATGATCCCTGTAATCTCAGCATTATAAGCACAGGAACTTGTGGGATCCCTGATATCCCAAGAGGTGTCTTGGCCAGCAGCACAGCAAACCTGCATCCAAAATCTTTCCTTTCATATTGTAATGATGATTTGCTGAGCTCCAAGACATAAATAATTTATTTGGATAATCCCCATCCAAGTGACACTTTCCTAATGAAATGTCTTAGTTTGGAGGAGAATGTGTTCATTATGAGAAGGTCCCCTTTGCCGCCAGGGCACTGAGAGATAACAGAGCAGACAGGTGCTATGTGAGATCTATTTGGCAGGCTCAGGGCCTCTGGCAGCCATCCCGGCCTCATCATGATCGGAATATCACTGATGGGTATGTATTTGACTAACTCCGTGTCATTCCTTTGTCAGAGCCACAAGCAGCCTGCCGCCTTTGTGGTCACCCAGCACCCTCTACCCAACACGGTGGCAGATTTCTGGAGGCTGGTGTTCGATTATAATTGTTCCTCTGTGGTGATGCTGAATGAGATGGACTCTGCTCAGGTAGGAGGGGTTCGTGGGACTGCTATTGATGAGTACCAGTGAGTCATGATGGGTTGCGAGGAAACTACGATGCCCCACTGGCGGGCACTGTCAGACAGTGAATGTCAGGCAGACTCATTCTGCTGCTCACTGAATCTCCCACTAAATTCTTCACCAAAGACACCCATAAATTAGTCCCCTTGGCTGTAGGCTTTGTCAAACTATACCAATGGCAAGACCCTGTTGTCCCTGCCTCAGACACTGGCTATAGCCTTACTCTAAATCATGAAGAGCTTAGAAAATCAAGATCCCACACAACACTGAGCACCAGCACTAAAGGCTCTTCGCCATGTGGCCGTGGTCTCTGCTGGCAGAAAATGGAGTCTGAACCTAGGAACTTTGCTTCCTGACCACCCAGCTAAGCCTTGACTTCATGACTTAGCCCCTCTGGGTCTTCTATCTTCAACCATCATATGTCTACACTTCCCCACACCTAAGACATAGGACACTATCTTGGGACAGTCTCTGGAGACCACTACTGTGTGGCAAGACAGCTATTCTAGGGTAGATGAGATGAAGGTGGCCTTTCAAAGTTTTACATGAGTCTTTTCAGTGCCTTGAAGGAAAGCAAAGTCATTCAGTGCACTCTTGTGTGAGCGCTGGCCTTACATAGGCCTTGGGTGGGAATAATTCTTTTTTCCAAATGGGGCTGAGCTATAATCCCAACCTTGCAGGAGCTGCCAGTCTTGCTACAGAGACAGATGGGTGAGTTATCCCAGGCTCATGTGGCTGTGCTATAATAGAGGTCAGCAATGAAGTGCCATGTTGACCTAGAGCAGAGAGCAATTAATTCTACCCAGAGGGTGGGGGAAGATTTCAAAAGGAAGGTGACTTGGACCTTGAAGCGGGCAGGGGAGATCTGGTCATACAGGGGATGAATGGCTGGGAAAAGGCATTCTACATAGAAGGGACAGTAGAGGCAAAGGCAAGACAGATGGATGTGTAGAGGCTTGTTTTCAGTCAGCTTCCGTTCTAGTACACTGAGGCTGTATCTGGAGAGAAAGAGTGAGGTAAGGCTAGGAAAGACAGCAGGGTTCAGTCAGCAGAGAAGTTTCTTATGCCAGGCTCAGGAGCCTGGACCTAAAGTACTGACAGAATGAGGCTGTTGTTGTTAAGTGACAGGATCCTTTCTACCAATAGCATTTTTGTACAAACTCAATGAATGAAGGAGGAGGATCTGGGCATATTAAAGGAGGAAGTGGAGACCCAGAGCACCACCCATGCTGGTCTTTCATCTGGTCCTGATAGCCCTTAGCTAGTCTGTCATCTGGATCCCTTTGCAGCATCCAGGGGTTCCAAGATAATTAGAAAAACTTTGCTATACATTGGGGGTGGTCCTAAGGTTTCCAACTTGTATTAGAAAATGGAGTCTAGGACCAGAGAATACAGACATGGGAATCAGAGACTAAAGAGAAAACACAGCTTGTATTCAGAAATTGAAGAGGAGATCTGAGCAGAGAAAATAGCCAGATAGAAGCAGAACTTGGACCAGATGTGAAATCATTTCCAGTGTGAAGTCCACAAACTTCAGGGAGCAGCTGCATGTGGACGTTGATGACAAGACGTCCCAGATGGTGGCAGGTAGCTTGTTTAGGTGATCAGCTATCCAGGAAGCACCTGGCCAAAATGGAAAGGCAGGAAGAGGAGGGGTGAGTATGGACCAGAGCTGAGTAGAAGAGGAGGAAAAGGAGTGTGTGTTGGACTGTGTCCATGAGACATACCCAGAAGAGGTTCCCTTCATTCATACCATCCAGACTCGTTGAGCATCTGCTACTGCTATTTGTTGGAAACTATTCTAGGTTCTTGGAATGTATCACAGACAAGGTGAAACGAGAATATTCCTGTCTCCTGTGCACTTCCTATTCTAAAGGGGAGAGACCAACCATAAACAACAAATGCTCTATCATGAATTCAATCAGATATTGGAACATGATGAGAAGGAAGCATAATGAATATTTTAAAACTGGGTTGAGGCACAAGACACAGATGTACTAGAGTACTCAAGGAAGGACTTGAAAATATGTGAACACAGAAGGAGGCTAGAGAGCAAGCCAAATGTTCATTCTAGGGAACCGTGTCTCAGGCAAAGGGAACTGTGTATGCAGGCAGTGTGGTGGGAAAACACCTGACGCGCTCAAGGAAGAGCATAGTACTCTGAGGCCAGAGCAGGGTGAGATGGGTAGAGTTACAGGTGATGATATTCAAAGAGTAACAGGGTTACATGCCGTAGGTGACCTTAGTCATCATGAGAGAACTTGGAGCTTCACTCTGCATAGGATAGGGAGACACAGACAGACTTGGCAGGAGAGTGACATCACTTGACTTTTAAAAGTACAGGGAGTGGCAACAACAATAGTCAGGTGCAGGTGATGGTGGCTTGAGCAAGGTGGTAGCATGGTGTATATTCTATATGTACCCCAAAGGTAGGAAGACAAAATATACTGCCTGGTTGAAGATGGGAGATAGAGGATGACACTAAAGTTTAGGGCCTGAAGAATGGAGGATTGGGAACCAAGATAACAATAGAAAAAAAAATAAACTCCCCTAAAAGAGATTTCTAGAAATTCCCCTATTTCGTTCTAGAATCAGAAATGATCACCGCCTGTTCTTCTACTTGAACAAGTAAGGTAACTCACATTTATGAAGTGCGAGTGAGATGAAACGTGCAAAAAAAAAACCCACATGTACTTGTTAAAGGTGTGGCTCAGTGGCAGAGCACCTGACCAGCATTCAGGAAGCTCTAGGTTCAATCCCCAGTAGAAGGATTTAAGTCCATTTGCTCTTCTCTTTACCCAACACCCATTTTGCAAAATTGGAGCCTGGAAACAGAATGGCAATTATGAAGAACCTCACTTTGGGACATATAATGTCAAGGTTGCGGTCTCTAGCTCCCCCTTTTAAATGGTAGATCCTTGGTGAATGATGGATCTTTCAGCCCCAGATGTTGGTGCAGCCTTTGAGAGCTGCAGCTCTGAATGTAAAAACATCAGGCTCAGAAGCACCCCAAGGTTGGCTGCCATACACAGCTGGCAAGCATCCCCTGAAATCGGCAGATGAATAGAGCACTTATTGATATAAATATCATCACCACAGCAGCTGGGATCCTTACAAAAATAAACAGTGATATAGTGTGAGCATCAGAAAAGCTGCCTTCAGCACCTGGAGGGGCGGTTCTTCGAAGTGGTATGAACCTATGCCTGCTAGCATGCTCCTGCCAAGGCAGCCCAGAATGTGGGCCAGGCCAGCAAAGTGGACAGGACTACTTAGGTCCTAAGTATCTCTCGGTTGCTTCTAAGAAAACTAACAGCACATTCTGTGGTTTGACTGTACACTCCTGTTGGAGGGTGGTCAAGCTAAGGGTAGGATGCAGGAAGATAAGGACAAGGAGAAGATGTGAGCTCTCAGGAGCCTTTATTTCCTTGTACTGCTGTGGAAACCAGTCCCCTTTGTTCTAAATCCTATTCTTCTTTGAATCGGCCATCTGCAGCCACAGTATTGTTTTCCAAGTAGCTACTGATCAGAGAAATGTGACCCATGAGAGCTATTGATAAAAATTCTCAAACCTCTGCCTTCAGCCCTAGAGCTTTTACTATCTCTTTAAGACCCTGGGGGTTGGGAAGTAACTTGCTGGATAAAGTTTTTGCTTTGCCAGCATGAAGACCAGAGTTCAGATCCCCAGATGTAGTAGTACAATCACAGCAGTCATACCCCAAGATAGGAAGCAGAGACAAGCGAATCCCCACAAACATACAGGCCATTTAGTCTGGTATACAAGGTGGAGAACAACAAAAAGACCCTGTCTCAGACAAGGTGGAAGGTGGGGACTAATACCAGGGTTGTCCTCTGACCTCTACACATGCACTATTACATGAACATTCACATTTCCACTAAAACACCCACACACATCAGTGTGCACAATACACATTACATACAATTATTTTTTTTAATTTTATTACACATAGTTCAATTTTTCTTGTGGGTGCATTTCAGTCCTTCTGTCTCTCTCTGTGTCTGAACACATGTGCCATGACTCACATGTGAAAATCAGAGTACAACTGTGGAAGTCAGCTCACCTTCCACCCCAGGATCAAACTCAAGTCATCAGGCTTGTTAGAAAGTGCCTTTATCTGTTGATCCATCACCAGTCTACATAATTTAAAAAAAAAAAGTCTTCAAAGGCCTGTGGTCAACTAAGCAAGGCAAAGTCCTAGATGCAACATCCACCATGGTCCCCCAGAGACCCATAAGTAATAAACTTTGCAAGGAAAACTTTTTATCATTTTTATAAGCCCTGATGCCAGACCAGAGTCCACAGGGAAAAGGTGTCAGAAAGAAACCTGTTGTTGCTTGAATGTGAAATGTCCCCCCTAGGTTCATGTATTTGAATACTTGATCTCTATCTAGTGCTAGGAAAGTTGTTGAATCTTAGGTGGGTGGCACCTTGTTGAAGAAGGGAGTGGTTGACTAAGAGCCTTGAAGTTTTGATCCACTTCCTGTTCATTGTCTACTTCCTGACTGCCCCTTGCTTGTGGCCAGCTGCCTCCTACTCCTGCTGTTCCACACCTTTCCTCATATGATGAACTTTGTCCCCAGAACTGTGAGCCAAAGTAAGGCCTTACATTGATTCTTGTTTGGGTATTTTGTAGCTGCAATGAGAAAAGTAACTAATATGGAGTCCTTCTGTGTGATCATGATACACTATGTAGTGTTTAGAATGCTCAGGGGATTACCCATGCAAAGAATGGATTCTCTCTCAACCTCCAAAATGTCAAGATGGGGTATCAGGAAGGAGAGTGGTTTGAGTTGGACAAATATTGTCTCAATCAGCCCAAAGGAAGCAGAATGTGAAGTGGCAAGAAGAAAAGGTTTCACTTCACCAGCCTGAGTGGCTTCCAACCCAGAGTGAGGCTTTCAAAAGCCTCATTAGTCATTCATTCATCAACATACATTTATTGAAAGCTTATGATGGGCCAGGCAAAGACCTAGACACAACAGAAGACCACAGAGGCCCCTAATCCTGATCATCCCCATGTGGCAAGATACGAATCCCTTTCAGGCTGTCTTTGACCAAAAATAAAATCCCTCTCAGGTGAAATCATCTCAGCAAGAACCTTAGTGATAGAAGGACACAAAGCAGAATGTGGGTGGAGAGGGTATTTGGGGAGCAGGGAAGAGGTGGCATATCACATTGCCCTCAAGATCTGTGATAGTAGGAAGAATTATAGTAAAAATGACTACTTCATCAGCCTGGGATCAGATTTGGGGATCAATGAGCCCCAACCTCCGCTTGGCTCTCCCCACATTAATAAATACTGGTATTTCCAGTTTCCCTGAATATGAGGTTGCTTCAATGTTACATTGACTACTTGTCTTGTATTGTTCCATGGGCATTACTGCCTCAATGAGCTTTAGTTCTGTAGACCATGTGCATAATGAAATGCTCTAATCTGAACTCAAAGCCAGCGACATGGGTTCCTGCATTCTAGACGACAGAATAAGCCTCATTTTGCTTTCAAAGTCTTTGGATATAGTTCACTGAATTTTCCTGCTAACTTTGTAGCACCTACTTTGGAAACGATTGCTTCCTTCTTGTAGATCTGAAAGCTACGGCCCAAGCAGGAAAATAATGTCAACAAGACCATTTGACCCATGAACTTTTGCCCATGACCTCCTGCCAGGGATAATGGAAATGTTTATACCAGTTAAAGACATATTTATTGGCCCTGGTGCCTGATCATCACCCGGAAGACAGGAACATGTCCTTACAGTAAAACAAGAGCTCATAGCTTATACAGAAGTTTAGTTGCCCAGTTTTGAGGTCCTACTGTGAAAAGCCTGAGACCAAGTGATGCAAAAATTCAGGTAGAAATATGGGAAACGAGTCGATCCAAAGATTAGCAGATGTCTGCGATGGGTTTTCACACAGGTGAAAACTTCTGAAAGTGAGGGAGGCAAACACTCCCTTCTAGGGAGAGAGCAAGGTGACATTAGAGAAATCTGTTTGCTGTCATTATGTCCACAAAACAAATACACAGAATTGATTTATCCATTTTACCACTGCTTGAGAAAGAACAGCCTAACATGCCAGGCAAATGCACAGAATGTCCACCTCTGCACTTCAGCCAACTTAGATTTTCAAGGCACTGTGCCTCTAGCTCCCTGGAATAGTGGAGATAACACTGGAATAGGAAGCCTAGGGTCATTCAAGCCTATGCCTGATGCTCACATGCTATGTTGCTCTGAGTCAGTTTCTTAACTTCTCCAAGCCTCAATCTTATCATTGTTGAATTATCATAACCCAAATGTCAGCCAAGTTCCCAAATCTCTTCCTTTCTTCCCCTTCCTTTCTCCCCAGTCTGTGAGAAAAACCTGGTATCCACCCAACCCTTCTATGAAATTCCAAGGAATTACCATTCTCATATTCATTCACAAGTTCTGGTTTTGTATGAATGGACACAAGATGGGACTCATATCCCTTCAATTTCATGATTTAAGATTAAATGTCATACGTCATCTTTCTCAAATACCATCTTGTCCCTTGCTTATGGCAGCACATCTTTCTCCAAGCATGTCAACTAAATCCATTTCCTCTTCCATCCACCTCCTCTCCTATGCCCACTTTCTCAGGCCTACTCTTCCATGGTTAGTATTCATTCTCAGTTTGATAGGATTAGAATGACCTGAGAGGGATGCATAGGCCTGCCAGTAGGGGATTATCTCAGCTATATATATTGATAGGAGACCACTGTGGGTAGCATCATTCCCTGGTTGGGATCCTAGACAGTGTAAGTGGGAAAGCAGAGCTGTGGTGGCATGACATCATTGCTGACTGCTCCCTGATTTTGGCTACAGAATGTCCATTTATTCCAAGCTCCTGACATGTTAATTTCCCCACCATGATGGACTGTACCCTTAAACTGTGACTCAGAAGAAGAAACTTTCTCCCTTAAGTTGCTTTGGTCGGGGTATTTCACTATAGAACAGAAAAGTAACTAAGATACACCCCACCCCCGAAATGTGTTTCCTTTTCTACAAAATTCAACTCCTTCTCTCTTTTTCCTTAGCACTTCTCTTTGAAACCTTCCCAGAGTTTGCCTCCCACATACCATGCTCCTGTAGGAAATGCCCTAAACCCTATCTTTCCCTCCCAGGAGAAAGTTCAGTTTTGTCTGCCAGAAGAGTAAGTTTCCATCCACCACGCAGAAATCACATTCTCACTTACAGGGCTGTTGGAGGATAAGGTATGTGAATGTCCTTTAATAACAATCCTAGGATGCTTCTTTCTAAGTTCCTTGTGCCTTTCACCCCTACTCCCATCGTCTCTCATCCTTAAATGGCCACAGTGCCAAAGCCAATTACATAATCTTATAGAATCTATTTAAAGGAATGTTGTAATCACTGCCAAGAATTCTAACACCAAGTCAGGTGACTCTTTTATATTTCTCTACTTAAATTCTGCATAATTCACTTCCCTATTAGGTGACCCAGGCACACCCTCACCCCAGAGGATCACAGGACCTTGCTACCTAGAGTTATTCATTTATGATGCTTTGAAATTACCTTGCCCTTTCCTACTTATCAAAGGATTTTTAATTAACAAAAGCATAACTAAGGTGCACAAAAATATACTTTTTTTCCAAAAATAGGCCCATCTGCTAGCTTTCATTCAACTCACCAGGGCGTGTTTATTATCCCAGCAACTAGACTAACAAGCTTTCAGATTCTATCACCAAGAAAAAGATGTTTAACGAGGGAGGCTACCTCTGCATTTGTCGCATTTCATGTCTGAACTTGCACCCCCCTCCCAAAGGACATCTTTCATGGCCTGAACAGCCATGGTATTCAGGTGGAATAATGTACCGCAGCTGTTCCAGCACTGTCTACAAAGGCTGATTGACTTTTGCTCAGTTTAACTCATTTTGACAACAGACAGCAGAAGCCCCTCTGCTCTCCAGGAAGAAGTGTGAGCATTTCTAAATCCTCAGTGACAATGAGGCTGGCTTTTCTGCTGGAGACAATCATGGGTCCGACCATGCACATCTGCAATAGTGAGGCCCTCCCTTCTGGCAGCTCTACCGTCTCTAGACCACTGGGGAAGGAAGAGTAGCAGGGACACCAGAAGAGGAGGCAGGGAAGACAGCTGGTCCAAACTCCAAACTTTTAATCAACATGTTTGGGAGCATATGGGTTTGTGTACATGTGTACATGTGCATGGAGAGGTCAGAGGTCAATGCTGGGTGCTATTCTCTATCATTCTCCACCTCATTGGGTTTGTTTGTTTGTTTATTTGTTTGTTTGTTTGTTTGTTTTGAAACAGGGCCCTCAGTGAACCTATCAAGCATCAGGAATCCTCCTGTACCCACTTCCCTGGTGCAAAGATGACTGGCACAGGTTACCATAGAGCTTTTCTGTGGCTGCTAGGGATTCGAACTCGGATCCTCAAACTTGTGTGGCATGCTCTTTATTAGCTAAGCCCTTCTTCATAGACCTTTAATCTATTCTTAAGGTAGAAAATTTCAAGATTTTCATCTAAACTAGAAAATATCCAGGTCATATTGAGTGTAAGTGTGGCCTCAAGATCAGTTCCATCTTCATGATTTCAGGCTTCAGAGGACTAAGTAGAACCTATGTTCTTTTAGGATCTTAAACTATCAGAACCCCATAAAAGTTCTAAGCAGTGCTAGCATATACATGTCTTGGTCTGGTTCCTCTGCTAGCACATGTGCTCTGTGCCATCCCCATGTCACTTATTAGCAAAGCCCAGTTCCTCTCAGGTTTCCACTAGAAATCCATGAACCCTAAGCATTGTGCATGCTATGAAAAACAGAATGATTAGGGTTGAGAGGGGATCACGTGACACATTATATCACCTTCTACTTTTCACTGTCTCTACTATACCTCCAGCCTTCCTCTTTGATTTCTAGTTCCCTCTCAAGAAAACCCCACAAGTCTCTCTTACGATTGTCCTCTGAATTCCACAGGAAAGTGACATGTGTGTGTGTGTGTGTGTGTGTGTGTGTGTGTGTGTGTGTGTGCGCGCGCGCGCACACACACACACATACATACACGTACACACACTCAACATATGCATACATACTAATAATAATAAACAAAAATTAAAAGAAAGAAATAGAAGGTACTTCAAGTGGGAACCCCAATGCATTTATTTCCCTACAAAGAGAAAATCCTCTTTGATTTTCTAAGTCTCTCTCAAGAAAACCCTACATACAAAATGTTTACTTCCTCTCTCCACAATGATGCCTATCTCCACAGCTACCCTAAGCTGACTCTTCAAGAATTTTTGCAGTAAAGACAAGCCATTCAGTAATTAATCCCAAAAATAAACTTTCAAAAGGGATAAAACTGAAAGAAAAATAAAAGCCTTTTTCTTTATGCATCTTGTCTTAAATTATGCTGCCTAATGGTGAGTTCTCACTGGAGACATCCCTGTGCAAGGTAACATTAAGATGCACATATCCCCTTATAATAAACTGGACAATTTAAGAGCCCTGGACAAGTTACCAAGAGAAAAAGTATTAAAATGGAATCCTAGCTTTTAATTTTTCTATCTGTGAATGTAAATATAGATTATAGGTAATGGACCTACAAAGGGGACCACAGGGGAAAGGGTTCTGAAGCAGACTGGTAAGGGTAATAGGGTCCCTATGGCGTGAAGGTAGAAAGGAGACTCTTGGGGATGGGAAGACACAAGAGGGAGCAGGGAGGTGGGGAGGAGAGTGGAGAAGGAGCAGGCTTAACCAAACAAGTGATGTCTGAAAATACTGTAAGGAAATGGTTACTTCATTCTTGCTGTTGTTAAATCAACATACAAAGTAACAGGTTTCCTTCTAGAATTTCACACAAACTTAGTTTTGCGTGATGAAGACACCCTCCTATCCCCACTCCCCACACCCCCACCTCCCCACCCCCTCACCCCACCTCCGCACCCCTACAGTCCACCCCCTTACCCCGCCTCTCCAACCCCTGACTTCCCAGTCTCCTTCCCCCATTCATACATTACTATCCTAGTGTTCTCCTTGGTCATAAGTTCTGTTCCCCTCCTCACTCCAACTTCCTTAAAGCCTCTTTTCTCTCTCTCCTGGACCCTTTCTACTGTCCTGACCTTCTACTACACCCACACCCACATAACCACACACAGACAAAAATCAGAAACTAGGGCCTGCACAAGAGACAATGTAGTATTTGTCTTTCTCCGTGTGCCACTCAAGAAACAGCCGTGAGAAGAAAAAAAAAAGTAGAATTAAAAATATGTTTTTAAATATAAAACAAAAGAAGAAAGGAAGAAAAGGAAACAAAATCAAAGCCATGGCAATGGGGCCAGGTGAGACAGCCCCAAGGATAACCAGCTGGCAACCCGGCCTGACAATCTGCATTCAACCTCCAGAACCCACAGTGGACACGGTGGAGGAGGAGAAACGACCCCTGAAAGTTGTCCTCTGAACTCCACAGACAAATGACATGGACACACACACATGCACTCAACATATACATGCATACTAATAGTAATAACTAAAAATTAAAAGAAAGAAATAGAAGATACTTCAACTGGGAAGCACAATGCATTTATTTCCCCAGTTTTCCTACACTTAATACTTAAGCCAAAATGGAAGCTTCCATTCAAATGGATCCATGCATATAGACACAAAGATGGTCTTAAGCTAAACCAGAGAAGACATTCTTTGCTGATGAAAATCATGTACTAGTCTGGAAGGGTCACTGGGAACAGAGTACTTGGCTTCCCTACACTTCTGTCTCCTATTTCCTGTCTCTAGATTATGTGCAGCATGCTGGGCTGTAAGAAGACCCTGATGATCTCTGGCAGCTCAAATGCACATCTGCCCACACATCGCCCAGCCGAATGTCACCCTCTGCTGCAGCTGAGGGCTCACAAATTAGGGAACTGAAGTGAAAAGATGGCACCGATTTAGGATTAGAAGGACCCAGCAACCTTCTCCAGCCCTCTGGGCATTATGGGAGAGTGACCTAGAAAATCAAATGCAGAGAAGTGTCCTAAAGTACAGGACTCTTGTTTGAGGCATAGTAGAACCTATTAGCTTGAGAAATTGGTCTGGAAATCTTATTAAAAGAGACAAATCATTCCACATCCTCCTCAGGCTGAAAATATTGGGGGTAATAGACTGTCCCCAGTGCCTCAAATCCATGCACCTCATGTCAGGATCACAGCCGAACTCTGGCAAGGCTAAATTCAATGCAGGCAATAAAGGCAATTATTTTTTTTAAATGGGAAGTTCTGATTAATTCCAGTTTCTCTGGCCAACCACAGACTTATCGGTACCAGTCCCTCATTACTGTGAAGGTTGCAAGGCAGAAGAGCCAGTGGCAAAGAGAAATGAAGTTCAAATTGTGGATTTGTCATTACTGCACAGCTCAGCAGCAGCAGATTGTCCAGCTACAGAGGCCCCTGTGACCAGCCCTCCTCCCCCACCCCCACCTTCACATCTCCTTTCTCAATATGCTTGATTAACCCCTGATGGAGAGGCTGGGCAAGCAGAGGACCAATGCCTTAAGAAACTTCACCTTGAACATCTTTGCTACTTGAGAGGAGTGATAAGAAAGGACATTCTTCATATCTAAGTGCAGAATGACTCGTGACTTGTAACAGGACATTCAGCTTGAGAATCTTGACTTTACAATGTTGTGTAAATGATACAAATTTGATAGAAGCTATATAAACTTTGATTTGGTTGTCTTCCTTGGACCAATGATATGCAGTACTCTCTGGTAACTGTTAGGCATTGGCAGCAAGCTAAAGATCCCAGACATGCAGCATCCTGCAGAGTCCTTTACAGTATGTAGTACTTTATTGCAAAATGGCAATCATCTGAAGGTTCTGTATATCAAATATATTTTTTGCAGTTCTGGTGATTAAATATAGGGCTTCATGCATGCAAGGCAAGTGCTCTACCATTGATCTACATCCCCAATTCTAAATTCATTTTCTTCTTTATGATGTCATCAACCAATGATGCATTTATGGGGATACAATGAATATGTTCATAAGCCAAGGAATATGTTAATGATAGTAATCATACAATGGTGATAACTATACAATTGAATTATAAATGCAATAATTATCTGCAATATCAAGTATGTATTCATTTCATGGCTGGTACAGTACTAAGTGATTTATTTTCATGAATTATCTCCTTTATCCCCAAAATAACCCCAACAGAGAAAGAGACAGCAAAGATTGGTATGAATAGCTAGACAGAAAATATTGTAGGTCTCTGTCTAAACTACTCAGTCTGCACCTGCAGCACTGTGTGGCAGCAGTCATAGATAATATGTGAACAGGTTAACAAATAAGTGTCAATAAAACTTTATTTACAAAACCATTTCATACGGCTATTAGGCCATAGTTGGCCAACCACAGCTCAAGTTAAATGATGGTATCCCTAAGTGAGAACTTCAGGTCTCCACTGGTAAGAAGGCATGGATGTGATGTTTCCCTTTTGCATACCCCACCTCCTGTTCTTTCTTTATCATTCCAGTTCTTGAGGGAGGAGAGAATAAAAAGTGTCCTGTCTGTGACTTCCCAGGGTGAATTACCAGTTCACTACTATCAACAAAAGAGAGGGCAATTCTTCTCTCCCAGAAAAATCCTGCCTCAGAAGAGGCCACCACACTTTCATGGGTCACCTCTGTCAATATCTCCAAGCTGGTGTGGGCCATGACTGACCTCACCCTGTGAGACACTCAATGCAGAACCACTGCTAGAAGCTTCAGTGGGTCTTTGTGAGCATTCATTATGTCTTCTTAGCAACTCCTGGGTGACCATTCTATCACATGCTCTCTGTCCAGGCACCAGTAGCCCCAGAAATCCTGTGGCCCCAATTGTCATCCTCGTGTGTCCCAAATCTAAGACAGTGGTTCTAGGCAAGGTCTATCTCAATGCTCCTCGGAGACCAGAAATTTGAAGGAGCATGTGTTGCCTTTCCACAGATACCCACACTAAAGTCACCCGACAAATCAATAGACACAGAGGAATACTGTGTCCATCCTCCTTGATGACACACATAAACAACAGACCAACTAGGGTCTGAGACCAGAGCTCCTCAGTCTCTGCAGAACTGCATTGGACTGACAGTGTTCTCAAGGAGTATTCTGTATATTATGGTATGTCTAGCTGCATCCTAGCCTGTGCTCATAGCTGTTACCATAGCTGTAATGACCAAAACTGACTTCAGACATTGGGAGATAGGGACAAATGGCCTCTAGCTGAGAGCCACTGTCTTAGAGTGAGGGGTGACCATGGATATGGCTATCGGCTATGCATGTAGTTCCCAATTCCAAAAATTCTGGGAAGACAGTCAGCAAACTCTCTTGGTACCAGGGAAATGCTCTTTCTTATGGTATGAGGGAGACATGCTTCTCCTCAATTAACTCATGAGAGCAGAGGTCTGGGTGACAAAACTCATAAGCATTAGAGCCTAGATTTGGAGCTAAGGCTGTCAGATGCCAAAATCTGTACTTTTTAAAACAGTTAGTCTGAATATGACTGTGAATAGTCAAGGTAGACTTTTCTGGAATGGGAAGCAGTTGCCATAATTGTGGTAAAATGAAACCAGATTGTGCCTGCCCTTTACTTGGAACTCCTAAAACCGTGACAGCAGCACTTACAAGTAGATGCTGTTCTCCCCACTTCACAAATGAGAAGACTAAGGTCCAGATGCTATTCTCCGCATTTCACAGATGAGAAGACTGAGGTCCAACAAAGTAAGAGATGATTTGAAGTCAGCATAGAAAATATTTTTAAGCCTTCTCCTTTGTTCAAAGCTTTACCATTTCAGAACCAAACAAGTTGGACCTGTACTTCAACAGAAAATCTATGTACAGTTTGTTTTATAAGACTGTACCTTTCTGGTCATGTTGTCCTGCTCACACAAAAGGCTTGGTGATAAATAGCACTTATGTGCCCCCTTCTTTGACTTTGGCCTCCTGTGACCACTTTTTTTTCCTACAGCTCTGTATGCAGTACTGGCCTGAGAAGACTTCTGGGTGTTATGGTCCCATCCAGGTGGAGTTTGTCTCTGCAGACATTGATGAGGACATCATCCACAGAATCTTCCGTATCTGTAACATGGCTCGGGTGAGTACAGAGCCGCCATGGCTCACTGCAGAGCCGCCATGGCTCACCGTTCCCCTACTTTGCAGAACAGATGGAGGCTCCTGGGAGAAGATCCCACTGAGCCCGCCAAGAGCCTGTTCCTCTCTCCTGATAAGCTCTTCCTTGGGAAAGTGATGCCTTTGCTGATTCCGGCTCCAGATCCAGCAATGGCTCTAGCACAGACAGATACGCAGAGTGGCATCCAGCCTGCCAGCTGCCTGTTTCCTGACACACTAGCAGCCATGTAGACACAACTTCTCAGACATTAGCTCTTCCCCACTCTGGCATACTGCACTGGTATCCTTCAGTTGGATCTTATGCGCTTTACACCAGGTCCTACAAATACTGACATGGATAACAATTAGTTGCTTTCGAAGGGATAGTTACTGGTTGAATGCTGGGTCAGAGGGGCACATTAAAAATCCATAAAACGATGACTAACTAATGCTCTTTACTGAGAACCCAGAGAGATGGTACTCAGTCTCTGCCCTCAGAGTTTGCTATCAAACAGAAATAAGATATGCTCCAACTAATGAGCTTCAGAGAGAAAGAATTCTACTTGGCAGAACAAAGAAAGGTGTTCCTAAAGAAATGACCATCTGAATTGAGTTTGAAGACTGACAGGAGTTTTCAAGGTGTAGAGAAGTTAAGCAGCATACACAGGGGGATGACATTAGGTATAAAGACACTCTGTGCCCATGATGGCACAGCTGAGGCCCCACTGATTTCTACTCTATTTCAGCCCACCAGGGAATCTGAAAGGTTTGTATCCCCAGGCATCCCTAGCAGAATAGCCCTAAACAGTGCTTTGTTCTCAGCCACAGGATGGTTATCGTATTGTCCAGCACCTCCAGTACATTGGCTGGCCTGCATACCGGGACATACCCCCTTCCAAGCGCTCTCTGCTCAAAGTGGTCCGACGGCTGGAGAAGTGGCAGGAGCAGTATGATGGGAGAGAGGGACGCACCGTGGTCCACTGCCTGTGAGTACCCACAGAGGTGTCTCCAGAGCAGTGTAGTGATGGATGACAGAATATTGAAAGTGTTTCTGGTTGCATATGCCAGTCCTAGGCATCATATCAACACCCTTTAGAATCCATTGATAATCCATTCAAAGGAATTAGAATCCTTTAATGAACTAAGGTGCCAGTTTTTCTAAACTACTGTTGTATGACATATTGCTAAAGTAGAATACCATAAGCAGACCACCTCCCAGTGCTCCCAACACAGAGTGAGTTCCACTCTCCAAAAGGGGGTATGTGCATCATCCTGCTAGGTATAAGAAAGCTTGGGATAAAGTGAGTCCCACTGACCGAGCCCCCTTGTGTTATTTCCTGAAGGAGAAGAAATGGGACAGTATTATATTGGCTTAATTTAAGCCTGGCATTTAAAATGAATCATTTCATCCTATCCACAAGGCAAATACTATAGTTTTGCAGTAGGCAAACCAAAAGCGTCGATGGGTAAGGGAACAGAGCAAGAGGACCTCAGTTTGAATTCACCAGACTGTGAGCTGATGTACTATCTGCTGTCCCACACTGCATCTAAGAAGAGGGAGGATGAGGAGCATTTAGGATGAGGACCTCTTGGACAGTATGAGGACAACTTGAACTTGTTCATTGTGTCAGCCTCCTGGGATAGCTCTTACCTTTTACTTAGTAGGAACAGGGACACAGAGAAGAGGAGGGGAAGACACTACTCCAGCAGGTGGATTTTCAGGACCCTGGAATCTGTGTCCTCCTAGAGGTGCAGTGAGCTTAAGACCAGCCACTGGGATGATCTTTGCTTCCTATCTTAGGATGGGCGCAGCTCAGTACAATGGGCCCCAGTGACAGTCTGCTAAGCAGAAGTCAAGACCCCTAGAGGATTGTGGGGGGCTAAGTGCAGCACAAAAAAATTTACTTAACTATGTTGCCCTTGTTTTCCCCATCTGTCCATTTGGGTATGTTGAAGTAGATCATGTTTAGACCCTGAAGTGCTCAAGCATGAAGCATTCAGAAGAGAATAGTGTATCTGCCAATAGAGAGATTTTAAAATGCCATAGCAGAAAATATGCAAATGTAAGTATAATTCCTTAAGAGCAAATATCAAAGAGTCTATCACAGACAAGGGTTCTATGAAGAGTTGAGGCCTGTACAAACTCTTCAGCCATGGAGATTTACATGGGATGTTATATCTACAACTACCAACTTTTTAGAACATCATTTTTGAGGGAAATGACTAAAAGTCCTTTCTCTTTAAAAAGTACTGTATTACAGAAAAATCTGAACCACACTTTTCTCTTTTTGTCAGAATAATTATTTCTGGTGTGAATAGAGGCGTTAATTATCTTTCATTGGCCTCAGAATTGAGTTGTCTTTTTCAAAGCCACTAATTGTTCACTTTCATTCAGATAGGTGGTTCATACGTGTCAGGAAGGTCAGAGCTTAGAGCAGGTTAAACACACATGGGCACACTTAGAACTGAAAAGCTCCCACCTGTAGAAATTTTCCTCTAAGGATACAGATATGCATGGGCTCCAGGAAGATATCGTGTGGTGTACCGTCTCAGGGTGATGGATGTGTCATATATGCCAAGCTGTCTCTAACTATACTGCAGAAACTAGTGGCTGGTTTCCAACCCTGGCTCCCTCCAGTTCCTTCCCACACATTAGATGGCCCCTCATTAGCACAGGACAACGTCCATTCCTCAGGATTCCATAAGGCCCTGAGATGCTGTATCCTCTTACTTCACCCTCTTGGTCCTATGTTCTTATTTCAAAAGATACTAAACCCCGCTTTCTGGGAAGGCTTCCTACACCCAAGTGTTTTTATTTCTTAGCCTATGGGGGTAGGAGTGGTTTGTTTGGTTGGTTGGGTTTTCTGCTTGTTTTCACTCATGTCTTACCTACCTAGGTAACTAGCACAGGTGTATCATCCTACCAATAGGGACCTGGACATCCTTGGGGTCCCCAGGCATTATGACAGCCATTGAAATACAGGCACCCACTAGTTAAGGAAGGATAATTTTGTGTACTTGAGACATCTGGTTGTTAGGTTTCCTGTAGGTGAAACATCTGGGAGATTGACTAAGTGCCTTCACTTCTGCCCAGATGTTCCTTAGACACAGACCATTACATGAAATCATTAGCTGCCTTTGGCAGCTCGCCCAGGAGTTCAGAATCAGGTAGGTTCCCAAAGAGGCTTGTTTCCCTAAGGATAATTTATGGAGCTTCAGTCCCTATACCCAAGACCAGTAGGGCCCTATTTAAACAAGATTTATAAGGAGAGCCATGGAAATGGCCTGGTATTTCAGAAATACTGAGCCAATGCCCCAGGACCACAGCCTGAAGTCAGGGCTAGCTAGCCCAAGATTCATAAATTATTGTTGTCTTTATTAGAAGGGAGAAATGGTAATAAAGCAACCTGGTAACTTTCATTGTTTTCACAGGATGTCTGGTAGACGCAAAGTATCCTTTTGGGCATGAATGTAGATACCACATGTATAAAGACACAATACACTCCTACCCTGAGAATGTAGAAAAGTGTGCCTGGAATGATTATAAAATTCTTACAGAGCCAAAGAGATATCAATCTAACTAAATCTTCAAAGGTCATATAGTCTAACATCTTTATTAGATAAATGGGGAACTCAGGATACAGACCAAGAAGTGCCTTTCCCAAAGTCAAAGAAAATTCAGAGCCCCAGTGGGATTTAACCCAAAACCCATGGTTCAAATAGAGTTCCCATGGCTCTCTGACCACACATCTGCTAGCACAACTACTCCTTGCTCCCACAATGCAGGTCTAGGATCAACATGCATCTAAGTAGGAGGTCCTGGGAATTTGGCTCACCCATTCACTCTGTGTTTAGAAATGGAGGAGGCCGCAGTGGAACCTTCTGTGCTATCTGCAGTGTGTGTGAGATGATCCAGCAACAGAACATCATAGACGTGTTCCACATTGTGAAAACACTACGCAACAACAAATCCAACATGGTGGAGACACTGGTGAGATTCCAAGAACCATTAACCAACATCCAAAGTCTTCATGCTTCCTGGACCTGAAAAATGTGACTGTAAACAGGACACACCTTTGACAACTGGGTCTTACTTGAAGAACTGTAGTCTATTTAACTTGATGATACTGCCACTTTTCCTGTTTCTTTCCAACCCAACCAATTTCTCTTTCCTGCAGGGCAATCTAAACAGTAATCCCAGTCCACCTACTTTGTTTCACCTTCTGCCTGCTGCTTAAAATGTCCACTAATTCAGACTTCAAGGAAGGATTCTGGAATAGTAGTTTATGAATTATGTTTTCAATTCAGCCCAAGCCTATTCTAATTCACTTATGCTAATATTTTACAATATAAAGCAATAAACTAGGATGCTTTAGAGAAAGGGTAGTAAAGCCATTGGGAAGGCAGAGCCCAGATGTTAAGACCTGGTGAAATGGTGGAGATGACCCTACAAGGACCTTGACCATAAGAAGCTTTAAAACTGCTCAAAGTGTGATGAGCTCCTACATGGAATGTGGTCCATAGATTGGTGGCAGCAGCATCACCTGGGAGTTTGTGAGGAAGGCAGAATCTTAAGCCCCATCCCAAATTGACTGAATCAGAATCTTCGTTTTCAACATATACCCCTGCATGTTCTGCATGCACGTTATAGTTTGAGAAGTTTTGGTGTGCAATATAGTAACTGAAAGGGAATGATCTCAGTTGGGCATTCTTGGAGGTATAAGTAGACATAGGCATCAGTCAGGATGTTGAAAGATGTCCAAACATGGACTATGGATCATTTCTATTTGATTTTTTAGTGTGTGTGCAGATAGGTTTTCTCCAAAATCTGTAACTCTAATCTAATGCATTCTTTTATTTTCTATCTCTTTCTTGTCTCCATTGCTCTCCTCCTCTCAGGAACAGTATAAATTTGTATATGAGGTGGCACTGGAATATTTAAGCTCCTTTTAGCCCAGTTGGATGGAGAACCTGCCAGAGTCCAGAGGCTGATGGAGCTGACCCTCTTTTTCTATGACTGACAATGACTGGTCTCAGGAGCTCAGAGGTGGCACACCTGCCCAGCTCCAAGAAGAAGACTGGTGGTCTCATGTTCAGCAGTGGGCTCTGCAGCTTCTGGCAGGTCTTCTGTAGCTGTGGGAGATGCTGCTCTGATGGGGCCCGAGCTTCCCTGCTACACCTGACAACATCGGACCCACAGAAGTTTATCCACAAGCAAGGCCCTGGACTTCTGATCCCCAGACCTCTTGCTTTTGTTCTTTCTGAGTTTGTTAATCTCATGGCAAGCTGACTGTGCAGGTGCTGGGGTGTGGGGAACTAGCCAGTCCTTCCCTTGCTGTCCTTAGGAGTACTGGGGTTTCATCATGCTATCTTTCAAAAGATTGTAGTTTGGAGGATCACTGGGTTATTGGTTTCTACAATCTCCTACAGGGGCCTCTGGCATGAGACACCTGCCAGTCTGGATCAGTGTAACTTCTGGATACCCCCTAGACCACAGCAGGGGTCCTCTTCATCTCACACCTAACTTGTGCTGGGCTTGACTCATAACTCCCATCTCCAGCCAGGACTTGACATTCTGTATTATCCTGACCAACCAACTGTATCCACATCACACTTGGCAAAGTTTCCTTTGCTTTTCCATAGTCTGTAGGGGAGGAAGATTCATAGGAAATGTTGCAGTATCTTTTTATTCTTTGTAGAAAGGGTTGCCCTCCTGGGCAGGGCTCTGGCTGATCTGTATAGTGTAATCCTGTGCTTCCTAGGTGGCACTTTCTATGGGAAAGACAAACAAGAAAAGCTTTGCATGTTCTCCCAAGTACATGTGAAAAGAAACTCTTATGAGAATATAAAAATCCCATATTCTCTTATGTCAAGAAAAAAAGAAAGAAAAGAAAAAGGTAGGATGGCAGTTTGAATGTGTGGCTATAAGATAAATTTCTTGGGCTTATTATATTTCCTGGCCATACCCTTGAAAAGTCCCACTGATAGCACAGCCATTGAACAAGTGAGGTGACATCCCTGGGATTGGTCCCTGGTTTGGGGGAAAAATACAGTAACAGCTTTATAATTTGTCTCTCCAAATCTGAACTCTTTCCTAAAGAAATCCAGCTACCTTGCCGGGCGGTGGTGGCGCACGCCTTTAATCCCAGCACTCGGGAGGCAGAGCCAGGTGGATCTCTGTGAGTTCGAGGCCAGCCTGGTCTCCAAAGCGAGTACCAGGAAAGGCGCAAAGCTACACAGAGAAACCCTGTCTCGAAAAACCAAAAAAAAAAAAAAAAAAAAAAAAAAAGAAATCCAGCTACCATTTTGAAAATGGCTACTGTGGCCCCAAGTTGGCTTCTAATACAATAAGTGGGTTTAGGCCTGTGGCTCTGAGTCTTGCCCAAAGAATGAATAAATCAAGAAAAGGGAGAAGACATTTGGGAAGCATTTTCTGCAAGCCAAGTGCCATGCTTATCACCTCCCGTATGACATCTCATGTAGTCTGTAGCACTCCGAGAAAGGGTTTGTATCATCTCCATTTTGTAATTGAAGAAACCCATGCACCTTCTTCAGTGATGGGATTCTGGATTCAAAAAGGCAGGTAATGGCAAGGAAACCTCCCTGCCATTTTCTTCATGCTTTCTCAGCCAGGCAATTATTTTACGAAAGAAAAATACGGCTAGAAACTTCTGAGCAGAGAGAGAATTCCATGAGTAGAAAATTTAATTCTTTCTGTCTGATACTGGTTCTTCTTGGTAGCCCAAACTTTCAGAAATATGTTATTAACTCATTCCCAGTTCCCCAGGAAAGCTAGTCTTATCTAATTTCTTCATTGCTAAAAACAATTCTCACGTTGCCTCAGGCTACAAGGGAGCCAGCCCGGGAATCTCTCTAGCCAGGGCTGAGCCACACTATTTGACAGCCTTAATAGCCAGGGGTCTAGGAGGCTCTATCTTGCAGACTGATCTAGCCACAAAGTATGAGGAACACAGAATCCAATAAGGTACACATCTTGCCTTCAGGCCCCCTGTATACTAGGGAAGCTGAGCCACATTGTAATAGTGGAACATCCAAGCATCCAATGAGCCTAGACATGAGAGTAACTCACTCCGCCTAGAGCTTCCTAGGCAACATCCATTCCAGCTGGGTCTCAACAGACAGAAAAGAAAAAGGAAATTCAAGCCAGGGGGGTTAACGTGCACAATGGTAAAGAGAGGTGAGAAGGTATCAAGAGGGACAGATGGTAGGAGGTCAGCTGAGCTAGAACGGAGCAGGACCGGGATAATAGCAGGAAGGTAGCCAGAGCCAGGGAGGAAATAGAAAGGGCACAATCATTACCCTGCGGGCAACAAGAAGCTGGCAGAGCTCAACAGTGATGCACTCAGTTTTAGAGAAGGCTCCTTCTGGACCAGTAGTACAGCATCCTTTCCTTTCATCAAACACTGTGAAAACATGCCCCTCAGCACATGCGTTTAATGTTATGTGTGTGTGTGTGTGTGTGTGTGTGTGTGTGTGTGTGTGTGTGTGTGTTCATTATTTTGTTGCTGGAACAAATAAGGAGTGGATCATGAAACTCCGCTCTTTTGTAAAACCCTGTGTCTCTGCTCTACCATGGAGCAGGGTCAACATCCCTGGCCTCTAAGCCTATGAGGACAGGACATGAAAGGACACCAGGGAACCAGCTTCTGTTGGCATGAGCCCAGGATCTGTCTAGAAGTCCAAGAACACCATACTTGATCAAGGAAGGCTGTCACTTTGGAGGTTCAAAAGAAAACATCTCAAAGCAAAGGCAAGGAAAGGAGTCCCATGATTTATTCTTCTCCTTTGATGGGCCTCTTACCAGGTAGATTTGAGTATATCCCCGGGCCCCAGCCCCCACTGGTCCTTCTCACTTCCTATGGCTTTTGTCTCCTATCCCAAATGGACTTCCCTATAGCCTACAGGAGTCTGGAGCATAGCCAAACAGCATGTCGCGTGCTATTTCCTCAGATTTTGGCCAATTCCAACAGGGAGAAGGTAGAGGGAGGATTATTTAATACAAATCCAAGGATTCATTCTGCTGAGGAAGGGGTGAAAGAGCTGATAGATAAAGATGACAGTGGTCTCTATCATTTCAAAGGATGGGAATTTGAAGAGTAACTTCAGGGGAAAGGAAATGTGTGAAAATTCAAGCCGTGCTGAGGGAACTCACCAAGGGTTAACCCATCCCCTTATTTTCTCACAACACAACCACCCTCAAAGAAAGTGGTCTTAGACCAGTGCACACAAAAAGAAAATGAGGCACATGGATAGAAATGACATTCTCCAGATCCATGTGGAAGACATGCAGAGGGCTTAGATGACTTGGAATGGTACTAAGGAATTTATAAGATATTTTCCCCCAGGAAGTCTCCCAAGAAAATCCACCTTCCAAGAGTCTTTTCCCACCCAACTCCATTTATAGGGTGGGCTTAGCTTTACATGAGCAAAGGAAAGGTGCCAAAGAGAATCCTCACGTAGCTAAGGTCTTCCTATTGGTCTCTACTGAAATCTAAATGGAGAAGATGTAAAGTATAAATGAGATACTCTGAACTGCCCCCACTTGGGTGTGTTAGTGACCTACATGGCTTTAGATTGGATCATAGCTGCATCTCAACATCAAGTTCTTTTAACTCTACTGATAGGATTATCGTGGATGACGTAGAAACCTGTCAGCCTCTAGACAGCCACAACAGGCTCCCTTTTATAGGAATAAGAGGCCACTTGCTTCAGGTGTTAACCCTCACTGTGGGCCTGAACAATCAATGACCAGCCAAATGTCGCCTACTTGTGGAACCAGCAGACTGCTGTGGACTCTAAAACATGAGGCAACTCTTCCAACATTCCTGAAGTATCCGTGACTGTGGCCATCACTACTTTACTGGTGAGGAAACAAATCTAGAAAGAGAACTCGCTTGGCCATATAAGCAAACTTGACCTGGTTTACTGAACACAGAGACAATATTCTTCCACCATAGTATCTGGGATTTTCCCACATGATTACTCTTAGCAAGAGAGACAAGAGTGAAACTAATGACTCAGAAGATACTGGTAAAGCCCAGGGAAGACAATGGTCAGCTTCAAATTCCTTTAGTGCCTCATGTTTTACATTCATGATATATTTAAAATCTAATTGCTAGTTTATTCTTAGTAGTTTATGACTGCATAAAATATATATTTTTAAATCTGCCTTTATCTCATGCATCTCTCTGATGGACCTTAAGGAATGATATCCCATCCAAGGCATGGCACCTGGCCATGCTTTTTCCTTCTGAGGTCAATTCTAAGCTTAAGTTCACACCAACTTATAGTCCCCCAGCCACATTCACTGCTGTGGGGGTATCCTGAGTACACCTGAGATTCAGCTAAGGTCTCTTCTTCTTACAGAGGGCTCTGCAAGGTACCCACTGACCGACTAGAATAATGAGGACTTACCTGCCTGGCATGGGGAAGGTTGAGCCCATGAAACCCTAAAGACAAAGGAGAAGCCAGATGCAGCCTTACTCAGAAGATCCTTGAATGCTGAGCAGTGCCTACTGTCTTAGTAAAGTCTTATGTCTTCTGATGTTGACAAATCTTAGGACACATGTTACAGGAACATATGGAATCTTAAACACCCTTCACTTTAATTAGCTCCATACAATCCTTGGGTTCCTATAGCATTCAGCACTCCAGACAGGTACCACTAGGAAGTACAGCTCACTATATACACCATGGTAAGTAGAATAAGAGCTTGATCTTAGGTTTGAACTTCAACTTTACAATATTTCAGACTATAAAATATCAGGCTAAACAGTACATTGAAAAGGGAACATGAGGAAAAATCCTTGGCCAGGTTAGAAGGTGTTAATCTGGAAGGCTAGGGGCAGGAAAACAGGAAGGCAAATTGAAATTCAGTGTCTCCTCAGAAGCCTGGATGCTTAGGGGATGTGTAGTGGAGTGATAACCTAAATGACATGAGGCTAGAATAAAGAAAGCCACCCTTCATTAGCCTGGAGCTGGCCACTCCTGCTAGCCAAACAGGTCCAGCACCAAGCCAAAACAAATTCCATACTGCAGATGATATGTCTAGATCCAAGGCTAAACATGAATGGGATGCTGATCCTATGCCATAAGGTCAACAGAGTATACTGAGCCAAGATCCCTAATAATGAGTCACCAACCCAAAGCAAGAGACAAGCCAAAAGTTAAAACGGAGATAGAAATGTCATCTCAAAGCCCTGGCTTGCCTTTCCCATTGACCAATCAATGTGAGGCCCTCCTTAGCCTCTTACCAGCTCCAACTCCTAGTCAAGCATAGCAGAAAAATGGAAAAAGTAAATTCAGTCATAGACCAACTGATTCAGCCTTGTTTGTATGGGTGCCCTGTGTGAGGTCATCTCTGGGTACATATCAAAATATCAAAAATTATACAACTCAGAGCCTTTACTTTACATAACATGGTATCACATTTGAAATCCTATCCTTTCTGAATGAGAGAGAGACAGAGACAGAGAGAGTGGGAGAGTATGTGTGTATGTGTGTGTGTCAGTGGACAGTGGGGGAGAGAGATAATAGTTTAAACTTGAGTTTTCTCTGACACATATTTCCAGGTCATGGAGCTGATCCTCAGAACACAGCACAAATGTCTCTGTCATATCTATGTATGAAAATAAGCTCTTTCAGTTTCTTGGTAACCATGGATAGACTCTTGCACAACAGTGGCTATATAACTGTATTGTGGAGACCAAGACCATCTCTTGCATATCTCCTGTCAACTTCCACAGGGGGTGGAAAAGCTATCAAAGGGCCACATTCACCCCTAAAATCCATCCATGAATATTAGGTGTCCAACAGGTGGAGTCAGTATTCACATTGATAGCCCCCCAAACCAAACCTGGCACCACTTTACCTGGCATGGATCCACCTAAGAGCTTAGTGGTAATCCACTGTAGCTGGTACAGAGGATAGGCAAAGATCAGGATGGAAGACATCTACTAGAAAAGACTTTGGGAGACGGTTAACCATGAGGCTTCCTTCTGGATCTGAGAGCCACTCTAGGTGGTAAAATGTAGACTCCTGTTCTTCACTGGAATGTTCAGAGAATGAAGCCTAGGGGCCTTGGAATATTGGACAGCAAAATAATGGTATGAGATTCGGGCTACCTAATGCAGGTCATGATTCTTCAGTGAGAATGATTTCTAGGGGCTTTGTAAGCAGATTCGTGTTAGTCTAGAAAAATGTCAACCTCCTGAAGGGACAGGCAGGATACTAGTATCCATAATCTTCATAAGACTGCAGATGCTTGGCGTCCAGCAGAGTTTGCTACCCTGCTTATTCCTATGAGGGGGTGCTAAGATGAGTGAGGAAACAGTACCTATAAGAAAGAACTTGATGACTGCCGGAGAGCATAGCTGCCCATTTCAGCAGCTTCCTATCAGAAGCTGGTCTTCTCCATCTGTTGACTAGAAGTGAAGAAGCAGCATTGCTGTGATAGACTTCAGGTCACTTTCACCCTCGGTGGGCAAATCCTTGCAGAGTAAGAGTCATGTTTGAACTGGTCCCTGTAAACTGCAAGCTACGCAGGTCATGCTTGGTTTGTGAGGAGGAACACCCCTGCTTTTCCAATCAAGTCTTCTACTTATAGCAATCAAAAGACAGCTCTAACTGCATATCCTAGCCTTATCCAGGATGATTCTCACCAGTCACAAGGAGCGGCTCCTTGGCCATACACTTGATGCTTACTTCCATCTCAGAGAAAGGCAGCCATCACCTAGACTCACTGGCTGTCAAAGCCCTCAATGATAGCCAGAACCAATAAAAATCCCGGCAGGAGTCATAACAGGACTTCACTTCTTGCACACTAACTCCAAAGGTTAATTCAGCCCTCACTCCCTACTCAAGGCCTGTAGGAAAAGATTTCAAAAGCACAGTGATTCTGTTGGCACCCAATCATAGTCATTCCCAGTGCATATAGTTTATCGCCAACTGGATCTTGGGATAGCCGAGGCTAACTCATGTTTGTAATCAGGCTCAAAGCCACATTCTATCTTCTCTCTTCACTCTACATCTCAGTAGCCAATCAAAGGTACAGTCATAGCTTCTATGGTTGCCTTGGCTACTGGATACCAGTACAGCTCTCAATGGGCTATCATAAGGTTCCCAGTCTACACTAGGGAGGCTGAAATTTTCATAGCCATGTGGCATATGATATCACATGACACCAAAGCCTCCACACTGTTTGAAGCCTCCACATATCCCAATGGCCTGCACTTGTACAGTTTGGGTGTTTGATAGATAAAGCACTTATGAGAAGAGTAAACAAAATAAATCAACTTCAAAAAAATAAAGCCAGCACTGTGCTGTCGATGTTCTTTTGTTTTATTTTTTTTGTTGTTTTCCTTTTTCTTTCCAGTTCTAGCTTCAAAAAAACAGAAGGTAAATAATGTCAGGTCAATGAATATCAGATATATTTTTTGACTGTACATTAAAGTGACGTGTAATCTTTTTACACCTGCAAGTCCATCTTATTTATTCTTGTAAATGTTCCCTGACAATGTTTGTAATATGGCTGTGTTAAAAAAATCTATACAATAAAGCTGTGACCCTGAGATTCATGTTCTCCTCAGATATTCACACTTGTGTCTTCCTGGGAGTGAGGGGAGACATGAAGAGGACAAATTGAAAGGCAAGAATTAAAGATACTACCATTAGTGAGGTTTATTTTTATTTGTTTATTTGATCCTCACAACCATAAAACAAGACATGCATATTATTCCCTCTTTGCAGATGAGAAAGTTGAGGCACCAAAATATCAAGGGATTTTTCCATAAGTATACACTGAACTGATAAAAGGGTTGTATTTAAAATATTGCAAGCAGTGTGTTCTTGAGTGTGGTTCAGAATACTAGCTTTAGAATCCATGGGACATTTGTTAAGCATACATTTTTATAATATCTGTGTGTGTGTGTGTGTGTGTGTGTGTGTGTGTGTGTGTGTGTGTGCACGCTCTGTGCATGCATGTGTGCATTTGTGTGTGTGTGTGTGTGTGTGTGTGTGTGTGTGTGTGTGTGTGTGTGTGTATGCGTGTGTGTGTGTGTGTGTGTGTGTGTGGTCACATGCCAGGGCACACATGTAAAAGTCAGAGGACAACTTTGGGGGTCAATCCTTACCTTTTACCTTGTTTGAGATGTGGTCTTTTGTTCACCACTACAAGTACCAGGACAGCTGGCCACAGATCTTCCAGAGCTTCTCTTGTCTCCACCTTCCACTCAGTTATCAGCACACTGAGATTGTATATATGCATCACTGCATCAGGTTCTATGTGAGTTCTGGGCATCCAAATTCATACACACTTTGAGCTCTCCTACAACATCAAAACTTCAGAGTCTTCCCATTAGCAAACTACTCCTGTGTATTTATTATGTTTGCTATGGCTACATAATAAACAGCGACAAAATTCAGTGATGCAAGCCTTTTATAGCATTCATTTGGGATTCTAACTCAGCTGAGTTCTCTTATACATTCATTGTCCTGGGGCTCTGCTCAAGGCCAGGTACATTGACTGGTATGGTCATGCTCCATGTACCTCTTATCTGCCCCCTGCAACCTAGCCTGGGCATATGGTTCTCATGGTGATGGCAAGTGCATGAGAGAGAAAGTTTGATCATGTCTTTTGACCAGCCTTTTCTTGAAAGAAACATGCATACAGCATCCCATGAATAAAGCTAGCTCTATGAAATACCTGGAATCAGGAGTAGGGATTCTTCCCCTTGGTAAAGTCCTCTCTTGTCAATTTTTCAAAAAACTCTTTAGTTTAGCCATCATACCAATGGTGTCTGGTTCACTGTTAAACTCTAATCTCAAAGTCACCTACATCACTCGTTTCACTTGGAAGCTACATGCCAGACTGGTGGTGCTCAATGGATGTCCTCTAACAAGTGCAGCACAAGCTAAGGTTGAACAATCATTGAGTGGGTGCTTTTTAGATTGTATTTTAATTGCAACATTTATTCCTTCACTTTCCTCCCTCTAAATCCTCCTGTATTCTCCTCCTCACTCTCCTTCAAATTCATGGCCTCTTTTTTCATCAGTTGTTATTGCGTGCATATGTGTGTTTGAATACACACAGACACAGACTCTCTCTCTCTCTCTCTCTCTCTCTCTCTCTCTCTCTCTCTCTCTCTCTCTCTCTCCTAAATATGACCTCTTGAGTCCATATAATGTGACTTGTATGTATGTTTTCAGGGTTAACCATTTGGCACTGGACAATCTATTAGCTTGCTCTTTCCTGGGGAGGACACATATTCTTTAAAATGCTATTGCTATTAGAAGGGGTTGGAGAAGAGCCCAGGAGGAAAGGGGGCAAGCCAACTCAAAGCAGCGAGGCTGCTAACCTCTGAGTTCAGTGTATATTCTCTACGTTTTCTAGCAGAGCAGAAAAAGAAATGAGATCCCCGTCTCTGGAGTTTACTGAGTCCCAATTTCTTTGGCTGTATCCAGACACACGTGTCAACAGAAAACACAAGCCATGGATCTAGAGCCCATGGTTCATTTGGTTCCCCTTCAGCCTTGGCAATATGGCAGGGCTTCTCTGCCTGAGAGGCCTAAATGTAGTACCAAAAATACAACCCCAAAGCTCCAGAGCCTAAAAAACTGTGCTTCCCAGTTTGGCCCTGAGCAGGAAACCTGGTGTCCTGCCAGCTAGTTATCCTTGGCACTATGTCCTTGGTCATGTTAATCTCTCTTATTCTGCCTGCTATAATTATTCTTTTGGGGTCAAAAATGTAATAGATGACACTGAGAAAAGAAAATTACAAAGATGAAAAATTATACATAATACATAATAGCAAAGGTACTTTAGGACATAATAACTTTCTTTCCAAAGAGCTAATACCTTTGAAAATGCTTTTATAAAAAGCACATTCTTGCTTGCCAGAACTGAATACACATAAATGAGGGCATAAGGCAAAATTACCATTTAAAAATATTTGTTATTGCTTTGTCATTCCAGATCCTTCTCTGCACAAACACACTTATATGTCATTTTCTATGTACTTGGCATCAAACTATATATTCAGGGACCTTTTCTCTTCTTGCTTAACAGCAAGGTGTGTCTATCTTTTGATGCACACATGGCTGCATAAATATCTTTTTGTCTTCCCTGACATCTTCACAGTACTCTTGAACTGGAGGCTAAGCAAGCTTGAGTATACTGAGACCAGAAGTTCCCATAGTGCTACTAAGGAAGCCATCCCAGCTGTGGGGCCAGTGTGAAGACTGGAGGATAGCCTCTCCTGTCTGCTTTAGCCCTGAAGAAAGACAGGCAGGAGTGGCATTTCTTTCTTCGTGCATCTCTTGGCTGAACCTTCTAAATCAGTGGTCTCAACCTGTGGGTGACATTTCAGATATCCTGCATATCAGATGTTTACATTATAATTCATAACAGTGGCAAAATTGCAGTTGTGAAGTAGCAATCAAATAATTTTATGATTGAAGGGTTACTACAACATGAGGAACTGTGTTAAAAGGTGGCAGCATTAGGAAGGTTGAGAACCACTGTTCTATAAGTTCCCCAGTCTTCAAAATAGTTCCACAAGCTGAGGACCAGGCACTCAAAATATGAGCCCATGGAGAACATTCCAGATTCAAAACATACACATATCCAGATAGTTGGAATAATATCAAGTGAAGTAGAGATACATAGAGACAATAAATTAAGTACATAATCCATTAAAAAACTATCAGAATCATCTTTCATCATAGAGAATAAAAGAATAATTCTTATTTATACATTTCTATATTTTCTAGGTTTTATGATCCTTTCATATTCAGAAAAGTCAATTACATAAAAAGTGGAATGAACAAAACATAAGAAAATGAAAGTAGAATGGATAAGTTAATAAAAAAAAATAGGTAGCCATCCCAAAAGACCTGCTATATACCTAGACCAAGATAGAGCTAAAAACTTTGTATTTCCATCCCAAAGGATAATGTGGTCAATTACTCAAACAATGTCCAAAGGAGAAGATTAAGCCAGTTACTCAGCATAAATAAAAGCATTGAAAGCATTCCTACTACAGAGCCTAAATACAAAGATTTTTGTGAGAAACTCCTTTAACAAATAATAGCTCCAACAACAGCCTTAGCAGACAACAATGCTCTCTCCCTCTCTGCAGGCTGATGGCCTCATTCCATTGAACAATTCCAAGGAAGCTCTTAACTGAAGGGCCCAAATGAAGGGGCCCAGCTACACATTTCTTGGCAAGTCAGTCCTAAACAAGGTGTCAGCTTACAAGATCTTGAGTATTATTCTTCTCTGAGCATCACAATGCTCTTCTATCTGAGTGTCCATGAGCTAGATGGAGGCTTTTATCCCAGACAATTACCAGAAAAGCAGCTATTCTGAAGCTGTTGGGTAAATTTGGAACCTTGGTTTAAGAGCCAGCTGAGCAAAGAGAAGGGTTACCACCTCCTTTAGAATGGTGAGGAATCTAACAGCCAGATGTGACTGCATCAAAAGCAAAAACACTAACACCCCTCTATGAAGGTGAGGCAGGAAGGGCCGTGGGGTCTCGTTCAAGGTTGTAATGAGGACTTGCTCCATCTTATCTCATTTTCCTCTAAAATACATAGTCCAGACTACAAACCTGTGACCACACCTGGCAGCCACAGCATTGTGTAAACCCAAGAGAAATTTCCCTCTGATTATAAAACACAAGAGACTCAAATGAGAATCATAATGAGGTGTTGATGCTGAATCAAGTTTCACTACCTGAAAGAGGCAAGCTAAGTGCAAAGAAGATGCAGTGGTTCATCCCTCCCAGGTGCGTGTTCCAGATGTTCCCTGATGACTCAAAAATTGGTCAATTGTCCATTTCCATTTCCTAAGAGAAAAGGATGACATTAGGAAAAAGACAGAGTGGCAAGAAGAAACTTGAGCAATGCATGCTGAGGATTTCAGTTTCCATGATTCCTATCTGTTTGGAATACCACAGAGAGAGACAGGGAGAGATGGGGTCCCAATTGAATGTGTACTAGACAGCATACAGAAAGGCAAACACCATACTACTCTGCATTACTTCAAGTTCTCTCAAACTCGGCTCTAAACCATGCCTGTGGCAACCATTTCCAAGCAGGCTTTTCAGGTTTTCTGCAGTAGAAATCTACTGGAGTTTCCTTGACCAGGTTCTATAACTCTTGCTTCTTTCCCCACCATGATCCAGTGCTCTCAGACACTAGGGACACTCACTTAACACTAATATGCCATCCACACATATGAGAAGTTAATGTCCCATATTATCTCTCTCCCTCTCTGTCTTAACCCCCTCTACCCTCATTGATACTGAAATGAGATTTCCAAATATTAATACAGGCTTTGCTTTTAGGAAAATACCATCTGGGAAACTATATTCAAGCAATGCACAATCTCCCATTCTCAGCTGATAATCTGCCAAAACCCATGGAGGGCTGCCAAGTGTTCAGTTAAGCTTTTAATCAAGGGACAAAATGGACTTCGTGTCGGTGTAAAGCTACTCAACTGGAAGAGGTTTTATACAGTCCCAGGTTTATACTGTATATTGCTCAGTTGATTTGCTTCTCTGATTTGGGAAAAGGACTCCTACCATCCTATATTTTGCTGTAAAGAGTTAACAGACCTTTACAGTAGAGAGCAAAAGACAGTAAGGGGGTTCTTTATAGGATCCCACTTTTTTGTAAGACATAGCACAATGTGATGGTTAGCGTGGGGATAAGTGGGTAATGTCAAGGTCCAGAATCCATGCAGGATTCTGCAGCCATACTTATGCCCAGCCTCCTCCTAGAAGGAGACAGCTCATGACAAAGCATGGGGGAGGGAGCAGCCAGCTTACAATGGAAGACATTATGTAAAGGTGGAAGTGATGACATGGAGTTTCCATACAACACTAAATGCAGATACACATTATCTTTAGTTTGTGAGAGACCAGGAGCCAGTTCTCTGTACCACCTCTGCTAAGCCCAATGACTTTTCTGTGCTGGCATAGAAAAGATAATAGCAAATCTCAAATTCCCATTCTCCTTCCTTCTGGTTCCTGAATTCTGAGCAGGCTCGGTATTTCCCTTGTAAGTGTGGACCAACAGGAAAGCAGACACATGAAAAGATGCAGGAGTTCAACAGCAGAAGCTCACTTGGAGGAATCGGGGAAAGTGTCTGACTATAAAATCAAATCCCTGACAAGAAAGGAAAGGACAAATGAAGACGACACTGGATTTGATGACTGAATCTAAGAACTTTTTTGTTATCACTGTCTCTAATAAAATAAATTGTAGAAAAATCTAATCAAGATAAAAAGATAAATATTCAAAAATAGAAAACAGAAATGGATATAATAGCAAAAAGGAAATTATGTAGTTTTATTAAAGGACATTATATCTAGATAGTAAATATGAAAATCATGATTGATTGGATAATTTTGGAAATACATAGATATTACCAAGATCACTCAACAACTAGAAAATCCAAGTAGGTCCATTATCAGAGGGAAAATGTTTTATTGTTAATTTTACTTTAAATATATAATAGCAGATATTTTCATAAATGAGCTTGATCACACTTTCAAACAAAAAATTATGCAGTACATACTATTCCAAAATAATAGATTTGAAGGAAAGCTCTTCAATGACAGAGCAAAAATAGCAGAATGCATATCTCTCTCTCTCTCTCTCTCTCTCTCTCTCTCTCTCTCTCTCTGACATACACACATCTAGAATAGTCATTTAGAAATAAAAAGTTTTGCTAAATTTTAATGATTATATTTAACTGAGTTTTAAAAGAAATGTACCATGTCTAACTGCATGCCAGAAATATAAAAATAGTTCAATATTAAGAGACTATAAGAAAAGAAAGAAGATATGGAATCACCTTAATAAATATTGAAAAAGCATTTCACAAAATTTAATATTGATTCTTGATTAAATAGCCTGAGCAAGGTAATAATAGTGCAACATTGTGTTAGTATAAGAGTTAAAATCATGAATAGTGGGCTTTG
Organism: Peromyscus californicus insignis; assembly: GCF_007827085.1. NCBI lineage: Eukaryota > Metazoa > Chordata > Mammalia > Rodentia > Cricetidae > Peromyscus > Peromyscus californicus. The sequence continues at coordinate 136,151,392 of NW_026294595.1, read as the reverse complement.
CTAGAGTTCACCTGTGTTCACTTCTCACTTCCCTCCTTCCTTCCTACTGGTATTAAGCCAGATGCCAAGTGTTGGTCAATGAGCTTAAGTAGAACTGAAATATCCCAGTTTTGTGCTGGAATGTGTTTCCTGGCTGGTGAGAGACCTTCCAGCATTTTCTTACCCTGCCTCATCAACCAAGGGAGTGCAAAGTTCTAGATGGTGCAGCTGCAGGATGGGTGAGCCTCCATCACCCTGAATCAACTGAATGATCACATAGAGGACAATCACATCTGGAAGTTAATCCCTGGAGCCTGTGTTTGTAATAAACAAGTCTTGATATCCTTAGCTATTGGGATTAACCCACAGAGTCTATTTAATGATCAAAGGAATTTATTTGGGGGAAAACTCAAAACCATGGGAGGTTTATCACAGGGTCTGGAAAAGCTGAGCTATGGCTCATGCTGAATGGCTTGGTCCATGACCTCAGCATCCAGAACCACGAGGTAGCCAAGAGGGGCCAATGTACATGCATCCCAGGTCTTAAGGGTCCCCGGTGGCTACACCCCAGAGGCTGGTACCTCAAGGTCATAGGCAGGTATAACAGCTACAGCTGCCTTACCAGGGATGGTGCTTTAAGGCATGGCTCAAACAGCTACCCACTACACTTAGCCATTAAGCATTTGAAGTTATTACTCAAGAGTGCCCAGGCAAATAGTAAATATATCAAAGAATGAAGAAAATTTAAGGGCATTTCCATTGGAATCATGAATACCTACATCCTTTCTAATTTTTAGTATTTTTGGCTGATGTCTACATAGCTAGTGCAATTTCAAAAAGAAAAAATAAAACATTGGTAATACAGTGAATGCTGTGGATCAAATTAACCACAACCATTTTTATTTTTGTCATGACTGTATAGCCCAGGAATTCAGAAGTTCATTGCACCAGTCTCTACTAGGGCATGTTAGGTGTCAGTTAAGTCTGCAGTCATCTTTAAATCTTTTAAATCTTACCTGGGCTAGATGTCAAAGATGAATGATGAATGTGGCAGTTGTGGACATTGGCTCTTGGCTGGGAGATCAATTAAAGTGGCCCCTCTAGAATGAATGTCTTAGTGTAGCCAAACTCATTGTATTGCCCCTAGATTCAATCAGAAAGAGTATCCTAGCACATTCTGTTAAAATTAAATATATATATCATTCAGCCTCAATCAAATCCATATAAATCTTTTAGTAGACATCTTTAAAAATAATTTTTAAATTATCTGAACAAAGGAACAGGTGAGAGTAACCAAATAATTTTTAAATGAGCTACAATGATTAAAACCATGTAGTACCATTGTAGGAATATATTCTAGTCAATTCCTTGGAGCTCCCTTGTCACATCAAATGCTAGGAAGCTATGTTGACATTTATCACTGTATAATCTGAATAAAACTGGTTTTATGTTGTCAAGTATCCACTGATCAAAGGCAAGAGGAAATTCTCACACAAATTACCACAGCAGAACTTTTGTTACCTTCTGGGTTTAATTTCATTCAGGGCATTTTATTGTATCCAATGTATCCATTAATGCTAGTATTTAAGAGTGAAGTGTTCACATTATTCTTGTCTTGACTTTTAATTACACAAGCGGCACATAAATGCATTTTCTCTGTGAAACAATTAGAACATTTGTGATAAATCTGAGCCCTGTCTGGCCACCGACTCCAGTCCCTAGCACCTCTCCCTACAGAAATAGAAAAATCTCTGGTCCATGCTTCTACTCTTGGCCTTCTCCTTTCTCCAAGCAACTAGAGAACAGACAGACCCCTGCTCATTGCTGGAAGCATCTGATTCAATGCCAACAAATGGCTTTCCCTGGTTGGGAATATGTAAATCAAAGACAGAAGTAAGCAAACACTCACTTTAATATCGTTAGTTACTAGACTTGAAAAATGATTAAAGCCTCCTCCAGGACTTACACATCATTCCACGAGTTACAGCCAACAGGTTCTGTACAAGATAAGAAGCCAAGCGAAGAATCTTCCTCAGCGGTGACTCCATCTGTCTTTTTGAAAGTAGCCTTGGAGAGCGATCAGCCATCACTAATGCCTCCAAGAAGGACCGACAGGGATACCCAGTCAGCTTTGGCATCCAGTTCCCCAGAGATGACTAAGGCTGCCCTAGGGTCATTGAATAAGCACGAGCTAAAGGCTCCTCAGAGAGTCACCATATGTCCAAACAGACTGTAGTTACTACCTTCAGTGGGGAAATGTGCTAAGACAACTCATGTCCTGCTTGTCAGAACCAGAAAGACAGTGGTCTGGTCATAAGAGCCAATGGGGGCCACATGGGGTACACTCTCACGGAGAGAAAAATGTGACAAATTCTTCTTACCACTGCAACTAGATAAATAAAACACCTGAAAGTGTGAATATATTAAGAGGTATATTCTAAACTCCTTGAAAAATTAATATTGGTATCTACATTTTAAGTCAGTGCATCAGGGTTTTTTCTCTGCCAATACCAGGAGGAAGGCCTGTCTCTGAAGCATGCACTACAGAGTGCTCACTGGGCCTGAAGATGCAAACTCTGCTGCCTATAGAAGTCACAACTGCTGTCTTGATTGGATTTGAGGCCAGCTCCACAGGAGGGAGTTCATGCCTGGTACTATCAACAAACTCAAAACTCAAGGCTAGGAAAGTCATAGGCCTTAAGGGAGAGCATACAGATACTATTTTTCTAATGGTCATGTCAAACTGCCTTCTAAATATTTTTATTTCTATCCCATAGATGTGTGTTACTCCTAATTTTGCAGTGGGAAGTGGCTAATGCAGGGATACATTGCCATCCAAAGTGCTGAGAATATGTAACTGTGGCTGCTCAGCTGTAGACAGGACATCTGTATCTACACCTACCCCCAGCTGAGGTGCAGGGAACCTTGCAGAAGAGTGAGCAGAAAGGATACAAGAGCCAGAGAATGGGGAGGAGTGCTTCGAAAGGTTGTTCTCCGGACGTGACACAACTGTTGTACATATCAACCCACAACAGCAGTGGTCACCTGCACGAGGTCAAGCCAGTTAAAATTCCAACATGGAAGGGGGAGAGGCTCCTGATGCCCCACACCTTAGCTAAAGTGCTATTATTGACAGCTGATGGCTGCTGGGGAATCAATGTCATTTTTTCTTTAGGATTATGGCTACTGGAAGGTTCCCCATGCCTCAGTGGATGACCCCAGTGCCCCTGAGTATATGGGCAGTAATTGAATTCTATGGGTTACAGAATAAATAATAAGGAAAAAAAACAAGCAGGACATGAGGTTGAGAGGGAGATGTGATGGGGGAGTTTTGGGGGGAGATGAGGGGAGCAGTAGGGGATAGATATGATCAAGATATATTGTATACATGTATGAAATTTTAACAGTATTTTTTAAGTCATAGTTCACCAGGAAGCAGTCATACTGAGTCTTACAAACCTAGTTAAAATGGTCTGCAATCAGATGTTGATCATTAGCGCCTGAATCAGAGAATGAGGTTATGTATTCTATACTAGAGTATGGATTACCAAAGAGTCAATCAAACAAAGTTTCCAGAAACCATGGTGGACTACAAGAATGAGAAGGGCATACAAAGCATGCCTGCCTTTAGTGAAAGACAGAAAATGGAGCCTCTATGTGGGCTCCAGTGAGGGATCAAATCAGTTGTAGCTTAAGTGGCCTAGGTATTTTATATGTAAGAAATAGCGCCCCCTAGAGGTCATAGGAAGGGAAATTAAATGCATATATGATGTAGGAGATTCACTTATCATGGTCTCAATTCTGCAAGCTGATTAGGACCTACTTCAGAGACAGTACCACCCTGCCTAAGAATGGCAGAATGGCAGCTACCGACATTTAGAGAGATAGACTAACAGCTGAGAATCAGTCCTGGTGCTCCCCAAGGCCCCACGAAGAAAGGGGAAGAGGAAGAGGTGATGAAGTGTGGAGCCAGGGGAGGAGAAGAGAGACTGACTAGAAAGAAGAAGTGGGGATAAGAAGCTTCATGCCATGGGGTAGGAGGGCTGCCATGAAGAAGCCTGACTTGTATTAATTCTTCTCACCTATACCACAGCATAAAGCTGCCAATCTCATGTGATAAAAAAGGGACTCCGATCCATGAAGGACAACTCTAGCCTTTCAAATTATCCCTACCTGCTCTTTGCAACTTCCAGCCTTGTCTACTAGAAAGTTCTTCATACCCAGGAATCACAAAGTCTGAACTCCGGTGATGGGTCTGTTGCTATGGATACATTTCCTAAGGTCTCTTAGGGACAGAGTTTCTTCATTTAAAATTTGCAGATCGTAATTTCTGTCTCATCAAGTAAAAAGTCTCAGACTATGTAACAAACAAATATATTGAGAAAGCTGTAAATGTTTTTGCAAAGGTGAATTGCTACTTTCATTAGACTACTAGAATTAAGGGGTAAACTAGTTAGCCATGACCAAAATATTTGACATAAATGACTTAAGAAAGGAAAGATGTATTCTGGCTCATGTTTAGTGTCAGTCTGACCAACAGGTAGGGCAGAGGCAGGACCGGTCCAGCTGGTCTCTCCCCAGGGCTGAGCGGGATGGTGAGTGTGGACGGCCCAGACCTCCCCTGTGCACTGGAGAGAAGCACACTGAGCCAGGAGTCTTGTCAAAGCAGGAACTCGCTTTATTGCATCAGGAGTGGACTTACATAGGTTGGGGTGATGAGGGATGAGGTGAGGATAGCGGGCCAACAAGATGATGCCATCTCAGCAGTTACTAGGCAGAGGCGATTCTAGGTCAGGTAGAGTTAAGTCACTCATATGAGGAAGTCATGTCCAAAGACAGGTAGCCAAACTCTTCTAGGCTCAGGAAGTTACTCTGGGCCTCATGCCCGAGCCTTATGGGGCCCAACACTTCAGTTTGTCGTGATAGGGAGAGCCCAATGTAGAAGAACAGTCTACATCACAGTAGACAGGAAGCAGGGAGAAGGAATGCAGAAAGGGACCAGGAAAAGATGTAGCTCCCAAAGACATAGCCCCAGTGACCTATTCCTTCTAATAAACCCCATCTCTTATTCTTTACAACCTGCTAATAATGCCAGCATATCATGAATCCATCAAAGGATTGGTCTGTCTACCAGGTCGAAGCCCATAGGATTTCACTGTTTCTGGAAAATCCTTCACATATACCCAAAAGTGTGTCTTATTAATCTCCAAGGTGTTCCTCAAGTCAATCAAGTTGACAATCAGATTTACCATCAAAAGTAGACAAAGAGGATCCTGCACGATCATAAAGACCTCGCCTTTTGTGCAGAGGAAAACAGAAATTTCATTGCATTTTCCAAGAATTAGTGTTATAACCCTCACTCAATATGGCAATAGTAACAAAAAAATATGAACAAAGAAGACAGATGCTAATACCCAGCTCTGGAGCTTCCAGGCCTCGTTTTTCATGTTTGAAGGTTTCTACTTCCTTGCTTTGGGTGGCCCAACTTATTCCTCCCTGGCTGAGGCATCAGATCAAAGGAGCCAAGGGACTTTAAACCAGACACAGCTAAATCCAACTCTGCTCCTTTGGCAGTCTCTGGGTGTGCCTTGTCATCTCCTCCTCACTGCTGCTAGAATTATTATATTTGATCAACAAAATTGCCATTAATGAAGATCAAAATAGCCAGATAGGCCAACTTCATAGGCTTCAACTGAATGGAATGCTGAACTGCCTGTTGGATGCTTCGACTTCTCCCCATTCTTAGATGTGATGCTGATCCTTGAACCAGCTTCATACATCCCACCATCTCTTCACTGAGGGTGACTATTTCCCATGCAGCTCCTCAGGCCCCATGCAAAGAACTCCCCTAATGGCTGCCCTCCAAACATGCTTAAACATACCATATCATCAGGGTGGGGGCCCTCAAGTGCCTTTCTCTCTTCCCTCATCTCATTCCATCTTAATAGCCTCTATAGAAAGCAAAGGAGGGGCAGTCTTGGATAGCAGAAAGGCTAGCTAAGCAAGAATCCAGAGTGCTGCCACTGGCTTCATGTGTGACCAGGGGCAACATCATCTCCCTTATTGGCCCTTAGAATCAGCACCCAGAAAGGGGGCTATTGGAGAAGATTAGCTTTTCCTCAATGCAGATACCCAGGTCCCCTCTAATAAGTCTTGGGAGTGGACTGGGCATTGGAACCTTTTAACCCTTCCCCAGGTAAGCCTTGAAAACTACTCTTCTGGGTGATTCAAAGGTTCTGTTGCTCCAGGTTTTACTGAATCTCCGAAGAACTGTGAGAATCCTTGTGAGCCTCCTTTGCTGAGAAAGGCAAAGGAAAGGAGCTTCTAGAAATGGGTGTAAGGGCTCATTAGGCCTCATTGGGGGACAGTCTGTCCAGCCACAGTTTCAACCCCCTGTGGTTAGAAGGATGTCTAGACTCTATCAGGGCCCAGCTGGGAGGCCATTTAGTTTGGAGAATGATTTCCTCTAGGTGCCTCTCAGAAGGGGCTTTCAGTGATGCTGGGAACTGAGGCTTTTCATTTTAATTAGCAAAATCTTATGGCTGCCTTTGGAAATGAGCCTCTGTTCTCATTTCCTCCACAGACTCTGTCAGCCGAGATGGTGAAGGAGGGGATGAGAAGGTGACATGGAAGCTGTTATCTGGTGCAATTTCAGGGCTGGCGGGGGGTGGAGGGGGCTCAGAGGATGTGAGAGTAGCTGAGATTGCAAGGGAACCAAATCATACACTTAAGTAAATGGCTTTGTGGCTTCGGTGACTCGGGTTAGTGACTCTGCAGGACTGTCCTGGTGCAAAGGAGAAGATTAAGCGACAGGTCCACCCAGCTACAGGGACCCAGTAGGTAGATGCATCATGTCGTGAACCTTTTCAGAAGAGGGAGGGAAGAGCAAAATAACTCTACATATGGAGATAAACAGAGGGTGGTATTTATCTAATCATCTAATGCATATTTTATTAGTCTAGGCGCCTTTAAACTGAAAGTGAGGGCTCCTTGGTCATCTCATTAGCTCCTGGTGTATTGGAGAGAAGCAGCTTTCCTGAGGTGCCGTACGTCAGTGGGCATGGGCTGCCCTTCTCTGTTGTTCAGTAGGAAGGCAAAACCACGTGTATGACTCAGTCTCCAAATCTTGCTTTGACATGAGATCTAAACAGCATGTTTGCTAGCACTAGCATGTTTTCTGAGTGCCTCTAGTTGTTGGATTTTTCTAAAACCAAGGAAATCGTATCCTATGAGGACCACAAAAGAATAAAAAAGGAAAATTCAGTGAAATGCCCTTAAGCAATTAGTCAATGTAAAAGGACCAACACGGGAGGCCTGTTAGTGAATGGCTCAGAATTCATGTAATCAAGTCGGGGAGGTGGCTTAGTGTAAGAGTGTTCCACAAATGTCTGTCCCTAAGTTCAAACCCTGAGACACATGTAAAAAGCTCAGAGAGGTCATGTGGGTATGAAATCCTATATTATGTGGGAAAGGAACCCAGAGGATTGTTGCAGCTGTCTAGACACCAGCCCAGCTCCTGGTTCAGAAAATATTCTGTCTCAAAGAAATGGAGTTGACGGTGGTATAGCAGGACATATGGTATCCTCCTGTTATTCTCCCATGCACTACCTATCAGCAGAGCTCACAGCCCCCAGCTGCCTTCTCAGCCACTCTCTGTTCCAGCCCTACCCACGTCCCTGCTTTACTCTTCAGGTGCCCACACCTCAGGGCTAAATGGCACCATGTCTCAGGACTCAGGCTATTCTGTTGAATATCATGGATGGGTATTGCCCTTGCTGGTACCACCTTTACATGGAGGGGGAGGCAGGCATTAAAAGAAATAGCTTTAAAATTACATGTAAAATTATCCTAAAGGTTAATGCTTGAAAAGAGAGATTAAGGGGCCAGGAGCGTGCATAGGAAATTCTCAGAGGAATCAATGACTGAGATGGGATTTGAGAAACTGAACAAAGCCAAGAATGGATAGGCAAAGGCCATATGGAAAACCTACAGGGACCTTCCCTAGGAAGCCTTCTGTCCTTCCCTGTGCCAGGCACTATGTAGGGTGACCATATGTCCTGGTTGGCCTGGGATAGCTCCATATATGTTGGTTGTCTCGAGTTTAGCATTTGTCCCAAATATGTCCCAATTTGGATGAAAGATTGTGCTGCCATCCTCTGAATGATACATTTCCCAAACTTCATCATTACATTTGTATTAACTATCCACCACACACGTGTACACACACACACACACACACACACACACACACACACACACGTGTGCATACACAGATACACACACACCTCACCTATCCATAAGACTATGCCACTCTCATGGCACAGAGTTCCTTTTGTATTCATCCTTTGCTGTTCATCACATAGCACAGCCCTGACATTTATACACAGAAGATGTTTGGTGGCTGCTTCCCGAATAAGTAAATAAACAACAGGGAAAATGGCCTTTTAAAATTCTGACACTTCTTAAACCCAGCATCTCACCTCAGTTGTCCAAATCCCATGCCTTTACAGTGTTCCAAAGCATATTTGTGTGTATTTTGAGTTTGTCTAAGGGCCAAGGAATCTGAAATATTTTTCTATAGTCCAACTTGGCCCCAGAAGTTGACAAAAGCATCATCTCATTAGAGGCTATTTGAATAGAAATTATAGGCTTGTTCTTGGAGTGTGGACTTGAGAGCACTTCATAAGACAATCACTGCTAAATATCTGAAGAGGAACACCCTTATTGGCTTCTAAAAGCCCATCTCAGGTCAAAGCAACCTAAATTCCTCTCAATGCAATTAGAACTTCAATAGGATGAGAGAAACAACAAGCGTCTAAGAACATGGAGACCTTAAAGGAATGATAAATAGCTCCATTGGAGGTCCTAGGGCCATAGGGGACAGCAGAAAATTATAGATGGTAGCATGAAGCATATAAAGTCCAAAGCCACTGAGGCTGGATGGAGAATAGTCAGCTAGTCTTCCACTCAAGAGAGGAGGAAGAAATCCAGAGCAGTCAGCTTCCTCTGGGTTCCTCCTTGTACTTTTCTGTCTTTTCTGGTTCAACTGAGGATCAAGAACAGGTGTGGGCTCGTGTGCTCCATCCACTCAGGGCTTCCAGAGTTTCTCAGTGGTGGTTCTTTCTGCTCTCTGAATGTGCTTCCTTCTTTCTGCATCTCCTTTCTGTTACACACATACACACACACACACACACACACACACACACACACACACACACACACTAGTAGGAGAAAGAGAGGCAGAGATCAACAGATAGACATACACACACACACACTAGTAAGAGAAACAGAGACAGACAGACACACACACACACACGAGAGAGAGAGAGAGAGAGAGAGAGAGAGAGAGAGAGAGAGAGAGAGAGAGAGAAACATCATCATTTTGCCTAATTTCTCAACCCTTGTCCAGAAGTCAAATTGGCAACATGACTGTATGGTGTAAGGTATGGTGTGACCAGAATAAAACAAGGGAAAATGACTTAAGTTGTCAGGGTCCTCTTCTCTTGAAGTTTATGTAAAGGATACCTCTTTCTCTCCAACTCAGACCTCAGGTATTTAAATCCTTGTTTGCTCTGGAGAAAACAAAACCAAAACAAGCAAACCAAGAGAAAAACTCCACTGACCTGGCTGTATACTTTTTTGAAGTTCTGTTCCTTCTCTCTTGTCTTCTCCTCAACTCTCTGAGAATTTTAAAGACATAATACATATCAAGTCCTCGTATCAGTGTTTCAAACCCCTGCAGACATCCAACAAATGCATGAATTTAAAACAAAAAGGAAAAGAGGTGATAAACCAGATTCTTGATCTAATCTAGATGTGAAGGCATCATAAAAATAATGGGAAACAGAGGTTTCAGTGTATTTTCTTTTCTTTTACAGAAAAATGAAAGATGATCAAAGGATGGAGATCTAGGAACCTCAGTTCACTCCCTCCTTCAGCAACAGGCTCCTTGTAGGGCTCAGGAGCAGAGCTGGTGTGGAGGGATTCATCTCCACAACAATTCCTTTGCCACAGTATAAGTGGCTAGGTGACTTCTGAAGAAGGAAAAATGGAGACACCAAATCTTGTCCTCAGACAAGTCCCTGCCAGGTGGTGTGCCTTGGTGGAAAGTTGTCACAGAAGCAAGCTGTAGCCACTGCCTTGGAGAGTGTCTATTAATTTTACTTATTTAGGATTTTTGTTGTTATTACTGCTTTGTTTTATTTTAAGATGGGGGTCTCATGTAGCCTAACCTAGTTACAACTTACTGTGGAGCTGAAGCTGGCGTTGAACTCTCAACTTCCATACCTCTTGCTCCCCAAGATTACAGGTGTGAGCCACCATCTCTATACTCAGCATCTCTTCTGCCTGTCTTCTTACCCACTTCACCCCATGAAGGAGCTAAGACATTAGTGAAAACTTGAATGGGACTTCTCTGAACAAAGAGGGAGGGGAAATGTCAGCAGAGGCAGAAAGCAGAAATGTGGTGAGGGACAAAGTGTGGAATAATTTGACCTTCCTCTATCTCACCATCATAGACCACACAAAGGATTTACGTGAACCCTTACCTAAGCACATCTCTACCACAAGCACCAATAGAGAAATAGAAGATTCTAGAGAGCTCAGCTAAAGACAGCTAACCAGAATAATCTCTGCCCCCTGCCACCCAATGTTGACATGCTATGAGGTTAACATGGAAAAAATTCCACTCAGTTCATTGGCACTGTTGGGTGGTAGCTTAGGGATTCCAAGTACAAAATATCTCCTGAGAAGTTCTGATTCATTCTTAAAATGAGCTGATTTTTAAATTATACAATAGCTTTCACCCTGAAATAACAAACTATTTCCTCAAAAACAGGTTATCTGTGACCAGCCTGCCTCTTCTCACCCTCACCCCAGTGAGTGCAGAACACCATAATAAGAAGAGGAGAAAATGTTCTCTGGACTCACACTAAGTGGCCTCCTCTACTGGGCTTCCTTACTCAACATCATACGGCCTTCCTGCCTGGGAGATGACTCATCCTGACAGAAATTAAAGTTTTAAGCCATGAGAGCCATTTTCCAAGATATGCATCCATACTCTATACCTCTCTGTGGCCAAGTAGCTCAGGAAAATGTACATCAGTGACATAGTGACCAATGTCCACCATGTTCATGGACAAGAGACTGAACCCTAACCCCTGACCCCAGACTTGTCCCAAAATGATCCCTACCTGTGCTGGATGATTGACCATCTTCCTCTCTAACCACCTCATGAATTTGTCTCCTTTATCTTATGAATCACAGTGAAGTAAGACCAAGATGAAATCTGATTCAGCTATCCCTCCCAGATGCCAGGATAGGAGCTTATTCCAAACAAGTGCTAAATAAATGTTAATTAAATCCATGAAGAAAACTTGAATGAATGAATGAATGAATGAATAGATGGATGGATGGATGAGTAAACTGGTTCTAAGTGAAAATAGTTGGCTTGTCCTGGTCTTCCAGTAACCGGTCGATATCTCAAGGCATGGGAGAACAAGTCTGTTTTCCAAGTGTCAATCACTCATGTCTATTCCCAGGAGCTTCAAGCTCTCCTTCCTGTGACTTCCCAATATTCCTGTCATTGCACTTAACTGTATAGCGGGCAGCCCTTCTAGAGTTAAATGACAGGCAATTGGAAACTAATGAGGTGAGAAACGTTTCCACTGTGAGTGCATTGTTGTCCACAGCTGAGCTAGTCACACCTCTGGTGTTCAGGAGAGGTCTCCCGAGGTCCCCAAATGAAGAGACAGTGGCAAGGTAGACAAACAGAAGACATCTAGGTTTGGGAAGATGACAAGACTCCTACTTCCTGTTTGTCATTGTTTGTGTCCTCGTTCCACCAGTATAAGAGGTGACCTGTAGTACACCTCTAGCTGTACTTCATAATTTATGATCCAGGAAATTCTCAAAAGCACAGAGTATGAATTCCACCATAGACTCTCTGGCTGTGGGAAGCAGAATCTGGATTTAAAAAAAAAAATACATGTTTGGGTTTTTGTTTTGTTTTGTTTTTTAATGTGCGTTGGTGTTTTGCCTGCATATATATCTGCCTGAGGGTGTCGGGTCCTCTGGAACTGGAGTTACAGATAGCTGTGAGCAACATATGGGTGCTGGGATCCTCTGGAGCTCAGCCAGTGCTCTTAACCACTGAGGCATCTCTCCAGTACCTTTAAACATAATTTCAATAAAAGTTTGCAGTTGGCATAATTATTCCCAGGGCCACAGTTCTAACTTAAGAGTAGGCAAACTATGATCTGAGAACCATAAGCAACTCATGGTTTACTTTGGAAAATAAGGATTCATAGGTACATAGCCACACCTCCTTCATGTGCATGCCACTTGTGGCTCCATTCTCCCTGCAGTGGTAGAGTTGACTGTGGCCCCCAATACCTAAAATACTTGTTTTGTGACCCTTTACAGACAACTTTTCTACCCATTGCTCTAAAGGTAAAATTGAGCTTAGCTTTATCTAGAGTTAAAGCCACAAACTCAATACTGTTCTTTGAGAAGGACTTCATCATCCCTTATAAGGCTACTGTAGATGGTACCGTGATTAACAGGCATGACTGCAAGGTAAGGATCTGAAGCTGAGGTCCTACAAGGTGGTCTCATTTGAAATTAGGCTCTGGTTCTCAACCCAAGTCCTAGTAAGGGGTGTGGAGGATGTTCACAGAGGTAGGTTGGCCTTCCTGGTTTATTCTTGATATTGTTATTTGATTTGTCTTGTGGAATTTTTTTCTCTGAAAAATTTTTATTGTTTGAGAATTTCATACATGCTTATAATGTGTTTTGATCAAGTCCACCTCCCAGTACCTCCCTTCCAATTCCCCCAGACTCCCCATTACTATTCCCTCCCACTTTCATGTGTTCTTTACTTTTTTTAATCTACTGGGTACACTTAGTATTGTCTGTGTGTTCATGGCTATAGGGACATCTACTGGAGCATGGGTAGCCTCTCAGAAACCTCATCCTTAAAAAAGACTGACTCCCTCTCTCCCAGCAGCTATCAAGGCCAATAGCTCCTCAACTAGTGATGGAGACTTCATAACCACCTCAGCCTCCATGCTGGGATTTTGTCTAGCTTGGTCTTGCATCCTGTCCCAACCTCTGTGAGTTCATACATGCAGCTTCTCTGTTGTGTACAGAAAACAGTTTCATTATGCTAACCCACAGCCTCTGACTCCTAATCTTTCTACCCCCTCTTCTGAGATGATCCTTGGGAGGAGGAGTGTGATATAGATATCCCATTTAGGACCGAGGCTTCTTGTTTTTAAATGTCTACATGCCCACCCCTGTCAACAAACAACTATAAAATGGTATGAGAGGGGGAAACAGGCTTGTGGGGAAGGAAACAGCAATTCAGAAACTCCAAAGTCTTCAAAATTCAAAATTAAGCAAGTAGAGTCACTAAATCTGGGATCCAGCCAGGGTGCCTATGGGCAGAGATCACCCAAGATCACCTACACCACCGATCACTCTGTGGACCTGAGACCTCTTCCTCTCATGGAAGCATGCCATCTGCCCTGTGCTTAGAAGTGGACAGAGCCGACAGTGTGACAGTGTTCATACAAAAGACAAGGCTCCCAGTCTGGTGGGTCCAGAGTGGCTAGCTGGGCATGCATGAGCGTTAGCCTGCTGTGATGTTCAAAGCCCCCTCAGAGGGCCATCTGTGCCAGGTCTGGCATCTTCCCAGCTTTCCATGTCCACCAGGGTATGTTACCCCAGATGTTTAGGAGCAAACAGCAGTCAGCACCAGGAGTCCAGGCAGATTTGCATTACTTAAAAATGACTTGAAACACACACAAATGTCAATCAATGTAATCTGTTCAGCTGGCAAATGAAACCAGGCCTCCAGGAAATTCCAGATCAAACATATCTACCAGGAGCCAAGCAATCTGGGGGCTTTGTCTGAAATAACTATCAGTGCCAGGGAGTTGGGGTCATGTGGGCTCCCACAAACATACGACACCTGGTCATTGAAAAGCAGAACAGCTCTCTACACAAGAAAAACTGTGACTTGATTCTAATACTGTATCAAAGCATATTTTAATTTAATTTGTACACATGGACCAGACGCAGGTCTGCATGGAAACCCAGAGATTGCTCAAGAATTGAGGGGTACTTCATCTCCTGCTTCCCTCTCCTCTATCCCCTACATTCAATAGTAAGTTTGCCACCAGTCAGCAAAGGATGGGACAGTCATGTGACTGCTGGGTGTCTGTCCTCACAGGGGAACATGGCTAGGTCTGGCAGGCTGAAGATCACAAAAACCTACTGGGTAAAGCAATGGCAATCTGATAGCTAGACCCTTCAAAGCAAGGCAGGGGTGAATTCTCACAACCTACTTCCCTCCCTACCTCCATTTACAGTTTCCCTACCATGCTGGCTGAGGTTACCATCCCAGTAGATGTCTACACCCAGTTTTGCATCTCAGCATATAGGCTTGCAGGAACCTGAACAAAACAGCTGGAATCAATGCCCCGCCCACTCCTCCTCACTGGTGTCCAGCCCTTGCCCACTTTGGATCCAGAATAAGTGACAAGTAAGGGTTCAGACTGTGGCCCCAGTGGTGCCTGGTCTCTGGCGATGCTGAGATAGGATCAGTGCATTTCTCAGCTCAGCATCTTGTAAATAATCTCAGATCCTTGCCTGTGTGATGCATTTACAGCAGCCAGGCAAGCTATCGTTCTCCCATTTACTTCTCGCCAGGTGGCATTGATGCGAGCTTTTCTCCGCCTAGTTGAGCTCCTGCTTCTCAACAGGGAGTGCTATTTTCATAAATTTGTGTTTTTGGATCACCCACAGCTCACAGCCCTGCTTTTGGTGTGTCAGTAATAACTGGTGGGTCTCTCTTACGGGCACAGTGACTCAATCATGGGCACAGTAGGCCTTGCTCTAAGCACAGCACCGCAGCTCAGCCCACACTCTCCTCTGTGATTGAGGAGGATGAATATCTTTTGCTCCACTCAGAGCTCCAGTCACTGCCCCCTAAATGTCTCTCTGTGCAATTAACTGATATCTAAATTCAACTTACAACCAGAAATAAACATATTCCTTCACAAAGAATATTCACTAGGATGTCGTGTGCCAGAGGGCACACTGTGTTGAAGATGCAGAAAAATGGTAGCTAAGAAAATATCTCAGTTGGTAGAGTGCTTGCCTGTGAGTGCAAGGGCTGGAGCTTGATGCCCAAAACTGACACGGGAAAGCCAGTAGTGACGGCATATGCCTGTAACCCCAACACTGAGGAGACAGAGACAGACAGGTACATTGGGCCCACTGGCTAGCTAGTCTAGATGAATTGAAAGCTATGGGCTGCTGAAGAACCCTGTCTCAAAAGCAATACAGTGAACAGCACCTAGGAATGACCTCCAAGTTTGTCTACACAGGAGCATGTGCCACACACACACACACACACACACACACACACACACACACACACACACACACAGGAGTTAGATGAAGTACACACTGCCAAGTTTCCATGTCTAATGAGGGAAACTACCCAACAGTATATAGATCTCAGAACCGTTGTAAATACAGATCACAGAACAAGGTCTTTAGTTCAAAGCTGAGCCCTCCTATTCTCAGATTTGTGACCCAAGGCAAGCAGAGACTCAGTATTCAAACAGGAAAATATGACTTGTGAGACCCTTTTCATCACTGTGTCCAAAATATCAGACATAAACAACTGAAGGGGGATGTTTTAGCTCACATTTCAGAGGGTTTGGTCTACCATGAGGGGAAAGGCATGATGGAGCAGCAAATTCCTATCGGGGTAGGGCAGGAGCAGAGAATGGGGAATGCCAGGACTATTGGTGAAATTATTAAGGCCACTCCACATAGTTAAAAGGGAGGGGTATTTAGTGGCGTAACTTACAAATGAAGGCAAAGGTAGGTTGCAGGGTCTGGGAAAGACATAGCATAGTCCGGCGGTGTTCTCTGGAGAACTCTGCTTGGTCTACCTCCAGCGTCCAGGGTCCAGGAACCAAGAGAGTCAGTGCATCCGGATCTCGGGTCTTCGGGGTCCTCTCTTGGCCCTGCCTAGTAGGTGTGACAGTTACCGAAGCCTCAATGAGGGTTGGAACTTCCAGATCAGGGTTGGAATGGCTACCCACTACACAGCACCTCTTGGTCCATTTATTCCATGCAGGACCCCATCCAGGGTAAAGGCCACCCACACTCAGGACAGTCTTTCTCCCTCAGACATCCAGAAATACCCCCATAGACACACATAGAAGGTGTGCCTCTTCTAAATCCAGCCAGCCTGGTAAAAAGAGATTGCCCATTACATCTACATAGAACTTAAAACTCGTGCTTATATGGGAGTGGGCATTTGTAAATTATGTCTTGCCTTCTAGGGAAGATCAGGTATCCCAAGCAGCAGAAACTGCATCCTCCAGAGATCAATAAAAGGAAAAATTTCTCTCCCACTCACAGGAGAGTTGTTCAAAGGCAGAAATGGCAAAGGGACATTGCTGAGACCCACATAGTGATAGTGAGAGAAGCTATTTTGCATGTTCATTAAGCACCCTTGGAGTGCTCAGAGAATTTGGCAAAGGGATATGGGGAAAAGAATCCTGCAGATGGGGGCTCAAAGCCATTCATTCCATGTGGACCTACAACATGAGGCTGCCTAGTGAAGAAGGCTGGTGGAGGACACAGAGATGTCTGAGTTATAATGAGGACCTAGAAGGAGCACTACACAGGGAGCACCAGCCTGCTTTCTGCTGAGCCTTTGTCAGCTTGCAAATGGATTATGATTGCCAGCCTTCCCTTCCCTTTCTTTAGAAGTGCCCAGGGTACTTCTGAGTATCTCCTCAGCTCTGAAATCCTATGTGGAAAGTCTCAAATCCAATGGGACAGTGGTAGTACTTGTGGAGAGTATATATTTTTGAGTCATAGCCCCACCAAAAACTGTTTACTTCATGTCCAGTCATCTGCATTTTCCACAAAGTCCCCAAAAACTCACTTTGAGGAATACCCTGTGGAAAGGGAAGCATTGTTAGTTTGGATTGGGGAATGACAAGTAGGTTCCCGGGCAGATTTTTTTTTTTTTTAGAAGTTGTGTTTTATAGACTTCCTTTCTAAAGTTTGTTGATGGAACTTATCTTCAGCCTGGCAGAAGTTGTTAAAGTGTTAACAGAAGTTCTTATGATTTAATTACAAACAGATAATGGACTCCATGTAAACGTTATTCTTTGATTTCACAGTCAAGATCCATAATGTCTCTAAAGGAACCTAAAGACATATGCAGAGTCTTCTGGAAGGTAGTCGTGATTTTCTGAGCACCTACTTACGTTCAGAAAACTTCAATATACATTGTTACATGTGAACCCTAGGAGAAGTTAAAGTTATCATTATCACGTGTTTGGTTCAAAGAAATCAGGGCTCTTCAAACTATGTTATATACATATATGGAAATGTCACAATGAAGTCAATTATGTTTTATAATTGATATGCACTAAGAAAGAAGATGTAGTGAAGGATATAAACCAAAGCCACAGAGCTAATGGCTGTTCCAGTTATAGTTTGCTGAGTAACAAACTACCTGCCCTGAAACTTAGCAGCATTTTGTTACGTCCATGTACCCTATAAAGAGAGAGAGAATGGTGATCTTTATTTGTTGATAGCTGAGGCTTTAGCTGGGAACTCTGGAAGGCAAAAGATTAGGTAACTAGTGGTTGGTATTAGCTGGAGGCATTTTGACTTCCGTGTCTGGTGTTAATTATGATGGTTGTCAATATGGACCTATGTGAGACAGTCAGCCAGAACCTCTACACTTGAGCTATTCGTGTGTCCTGAACTCTCTTACAACGTGGTAGCCCTGGCCTTCTCACACAACGACACAAGGCACAAATCTGAGTGTCTCAGAAGAACCAGGAAAGAGCATTATCACCGTGAAAACCACATGGCTTTTCCTTCATCCTACTCCGCTACAGTCACGTAGGTCAGCCATGATTCAAAGAGAAGGGATACAGACCCCACCTCTCAGTGGGAGAAGTGCTGGTTTCCCACCAAGAGAAGCACGATGCACTGATTTGGTTGTGAAGCCTGCTAGGGCTTTTCTTAGCCCCCTTCAGAGTGATCCCGTTCTATGAAGTGCTGGTTGTGGTTGGTTGTTGTTGCTGTTTTTTTGCAAGGAAGAGCTGCATAGGTTGGAACTTGGGGCTACAAACTATGAAATCCAGTGGGTGAAGCAGCTTTCTATCTTGCCTCCTACTGTGTTCTCCTGGGACAGGTTTTGAAATTTGAATTTTGAAATTCCCATTCCCATCTTTTCCAGGGATGTCCTGAACCACGACTGTATACACTGGGAAACCATGACTAAGAGAGGCTTACACATTTCAGAGAGAGTCCCAGAAAATCATCATATAAAATGTGTAGCCTTTCATCAATATACGAAGGTAACAGCCACAGGCCTACAGGGCCACAAAGGCCTACTGTCATCCAGAAAAGACAAATCTTCCCAGTGAGCCACCAAGCATAGCTGCTCAGTGATAGCCCCAAGTTTTAGGATTTTGTCTATGTCTAGAGGGTGTGGCTTTTCTGATGACTCCCAACATTAAGCCCACCTTGGGGGATCACACTACCTATCCACATTAGCTTTCCACAGAGAATGGGCAAAGGAAACCAATATATCACCAGATCTTCATGTAACAGTGCAAGTGGGGCTGGACATGTGATCGGGATATGTGACAAGCTGGATGGAAGGTCCTGGTAAGCTGCCTTTGGAAAAGTCCTGGACCCAGAAGTTTATAAGTTCTGAGACAACTCAGGCAACTACACCCTAGAAGTGGTATACATCCTCAACCAACAACATATGCCCCTCTCTCTCTCTCTCTCTCTCTCTCTCTCTCTCTCTCTCTCTCTCTCTCTCTCTCTCCAGTCATCACTGTGGGAGAGGACTGGGCTGGGTTTAGTCCCCTCCCGCCCTCCATTGCATACTGCATAATGGCAGTATTTCTGAACATCACCCAGTGAGCTATACCAAAGTTCATATCCCATTTCTGGTCTCAATGTTGTTATACAGCTAAGACAGTACTGTATACTCAGAGCAAACATTGATGGGGTATGTAGATCCCAACAAGTTACTTGTCTACACTAAGCTTCTATTTTCAGATTGGAGAACCTTAGCAGGGCTGATGTAAGAATTAGTCAAGATGATATAAGTCAATGTCTAGCATACATGTGCCAATTTTATATGACACATTGACAGTATCAGGTGCCCTATATCATCGCAGAGAATGCTGGGACCCAGCTACCATGGATGCCCTGGAGGAAATGAGGACTCTATCAGAGAGGTGCTGGGTCCCTCAGGCACACTTCTGTTGCTGCAGGCAGATCCAGGAATCCTGGAACTCCCTCCCAAGACACCCCCAACACACTTACACACACACTTACACATGACACCCTTCTTTGATGTTTACATGTAACCAGTAGTGTTCATTCTCAGCCTAACAAAGCGAATTGGTCAAGAGTCAGGACAGGTTCTAATTACAGGATCCACCCTGAAAGAATGCTAGTGGGAGATGAGGAAGGAAGAACAGGCCCTTGATGGATGCCTGTAATGAGGTGTCACTGGTCCCCACTGTAAGTTGTTCATAAACATGGCCGCACATCTGCAGCTGTCAGCATCCCCACCAGAACTTAATGAGCTGCTCTTCCCTGCCCCAGGGTTAATGTCAGAAGCTGATCATGATCTCTGCTGAGAGAGGCGGTGCCTGATGGTTGGGGAGTTTCATCTGCATTATCCCCATTCTCTCAGGAAATGCGTTTTCCCAAAACTCCTGGCAAGATGCTCACTGATTTTCCCACCTGAGCCTCCTACTGCCCACCAAGTGTATTCCAGAATTCTTCACCTGTAGCCTCTTCCCTGAGTTCTCACTTGGGTGGATAAGAAGAAGATTAGTCAGGCCTGATGCTTAACTCCAGAATAAAATGATTAAGACAGGGGACTCAGCATCTGCCTCTTCGTGGCTGACTCCTCTGTCACTATTCACAGTCCAGGTGACAGCTATCTAATCCTCAGATATCCCATCGGAGAATTGGGAGCAATAATAGTGCTGGGAAGAACAAAAAGAAAAACCCACCACCTTTCCCCCTTGGAGATACACTGCACTGTGTGGTTCGCACTGGCTCCAACCAGATGAAGCAGGTAAGCAGGTGACCACAGGACAAGAGACCTTCCCCAGACCTAACTGAAGATTCTGATCAACCAGTAGGCAATGAGAATTGACCAGTGGGTTCATTTTTGGCCAGTCCTGAATGTAAGCTGCAATTCTTCATTAGCACATAACATTCTTTCCTAGTACATCACACACACGCACACACACACATACACACACACACACACACACACACACACACACACACACACATACACACACACACACACACACACACACACACACACACACACACACACACACACACTTCGTCTCCATTGATAGTTCATCCCTCTGTAATATCGTTCACTGATGACAACCTCCTCAAAAACGTCCTCATCCTTAGGGGCTGTTAGGTTACCTGGCAAAGAAGTAAGGTTGAAAGTTTGCTAATCAGATTACAAAAACTACAGGGAGTGGTCCAAGTGGACCCGGTGTAATCATGGCCATCTTTCAAAGGTGAAGAAGTAAAGAGGGAAGATGGCTTTGAAGGTAGAAAGAACAAGGAGCTTGTAGGCAGCTTCTAGAAGCTGGGGAATGGGGAAATGTGCCTTCCCTTTTAGCTTCTAGAGAAGGCTGACTGCGCACTCATTAGTGGAAACCACATTAGGCTCCTGCCCCTAGATTTTCAATATAATAAATTCATGTTGATGTAAGCCACCAAGACTGCAGCAATAGGAGATGAATATAACCACATCTCTCATTGGGGGTCTCTATAAGGATTAGTGGAGTTCTTACAGGTAATGTCTAATGCCAGTGTGGTGACACATGCTTTTAATCCCACCACCTAGGTGTGGTGATATTTTGTTTGTGCTCTAACAAATAAAGCATGCCTGGAAATCAGGGTGCAGAGCTAGGCACTAGTTAACCATAGAGGCCAGGCAGTGATGGCACACACCTTTAATCCCAGCACTTGGGAGGAGGAAGCAGGAAGATCAGGAGTTCAAGGCTACCCTGGGCTACACAAGATTGATCTAGTCAGAAAGAGCAACAGAGCCAGGCAGTGGAGGCTCATGCCTTTAATACCAGCACTTGGTATCTCATGCCTTTGATCTCAGTACTTGGGAGGCACATACCTTTAGTTCTAGCCGTAGGGAGGTGGAGACAGGAAGTGATATGGCTGAGTGGAGAGAGGAATATAAGGCAGGAAGAGACAGGAGCTCACCTCTTTCAGTCTGAGGATTGGGTAGAGGTAAAAA
This sequence comes from Peromyscus californicus insignis, assembly GCF_007827085.1. Taxonomy (NCBI): domain Eukaryota; kingdom Metazoa; phylum Chordata; class Mammalia; order Rodentia; family Cricetidae; genus Peromyscus; species Peromyscus californicus. The sequence goes on along the minus strand of NW_026294595.1, from coordinate 136,130,043 downwards.
GTCTCTCTAGCGGCTCTAGTGGCTGGCTCCTTTATTTCTCTGATCTTTCAACATTTACCCTGATATCTGACTCTGGGTTTTTATTTTTAAGACCAATTAGAATTCACACTACACCCAGGAGGTAGAAGCAGGCATATCTCTGTAAATTTGACACCAGCCTGGTCTACATAATGAATTCTAGGCCAGATAGGGCTATCTTTTTAAAAAAAATTATTATAATTGTGGTTCTTTTATCAACTCTTCACTATAGATCTTTCTATCTTCTCCCTGCTTGTGACCATTCCCAAAATTCAACCCTGGCCAGCAGAGTCAGAGAAGCCAGAGCTGACCTTACCAAGTATTTCCCATAACTAAGCACAAGACTGGGCACCATAACCAGCACCTTACACATGTTCTTTCAGATGGTATGTGTTTGGAATGACTTCATCTAGAAAACAAGAGTAAGCCCAAACCTAAAGTGTTTGTAAAATCCCAGTTACAAATCATCAGCAATTTAGGGCATCCATTCCCAGCACCCAGTTCTTCTCCAAACATCAGCTGGGCTTGACATTTTCACAAGAACCATCTGCCAAGGATGCTGAGGAGGCCTCTTTTCTATCCAGGCTTTCAAGCTCTTGGCCCACTCCTCATCCTGGAAACCAAACACTCTATGTTGTCCTTATTCATCTGGCCCTTCAGTTCATTGTGACCTCCTCCATGATGAGGACAACAGCTGTTTAGCCCTCTGTTCTAGTGCCTGGTTTTGACATGTGGATCTCAGTAAAACTTTGCTACATGAATGAGGGGTGAGATGACAAATCAATTTTATTTGTTTCTCTAAAATGAAGATCTCTCCACCATACAGAGAAGATGAACAGGTTAGGCCTTTTCTCTTGCTCACCCTCATCCTAGCTCTGTCCACTGCAGTCAGATCTGGTTTCTCTAGCAACTGCTACTGGAGCTTAGAGCAAATCTCATTAAACTTCTTAATGATGAATAAATCAATTGCCCCACTTCGTTGAAAGATGATCATATCGGCTTGTGCATTGGTAAGGATACAGCTAGACTATGCTGTGGTAATAAATTAATCCTGAAGTCGGTAGCTTAGCAGAGCAGATGTCCGTTTCTCAGTTCCAATGCATGTCCACAGTGGCCCAGCAAAGGGGGCTCTGTTCCATATAGTCACCTAGGGAGCCAGCATGTTACAAGCTTCAGCAACTTCCAGCCTAGAGCACATGACTTCCTGGATCGCCACAAAAGGGCAAAGAGAGAACACAGGGGCCTCATCCTATTCTCCTCTACTCTATATTTCAGCCCAGATGTGGTACAACGTATCTCAACATGTAGTCCATTAGCTAAAGATGATTACATATCCCATATAATTGCAAAGAAATCTGGAAAATGGACTATCTTATGGGCCCATCAGGAGGAAAAAGTGGACAATATCATCTACATAAGAAATATCATTAAGATACCTCCTTCAAGGAATGTCATATCTAGGACAGTGTGTCCAAAAATATAATGGAGAAGCATTACTATGGCTTTTGTTTAAAAATTAAGGTTCTTTTTTTTTCAACATAATGTTTTTATTGATTATTTGGGAATTTCACATCATGCATACTCCAATCACACTCATTTCTCAGTCCTTCCAGGTACGCCTCCCACCCTTGTGACCTCACATACACACTAAAAGAGAAGGAGGTTGTGGAGGTGGCTCAGCAGTTAAGGGCATCAACTGCTCTTCTAGAGGACCTGGGTTCAATTCCCAGCATCCACACGTTAGCTCACAACTGTCTATAGCTCCAGTTCCAGAGGATCTGGCACCCTCACACATACATGTAGGCAAAACACCAATGCACATAAAATAAAAATAAATATTTTTTGAAAAGAAGAATTTTTTAAAAAGTCCAATTTGTGTTGCCCATATACTGACTAGAACATTGTCAAACTCCCAGTGGCCAGCCCCTTTAAGAAAACTGAGTCCTTCTCTACCTACACCTCCCACCAGAAACCCTCAATTGTGGAGAGCTACACTTCAGGATCCTTGTCACAATTTTTAAGAGTTTTCTTCAGTGGTTTCCTGTCTAGGCTGTTACTTGGGGGCTGGGGGCAGTGGGGGTTGTCACAGAAGCCTTCTATGTCCCTCTTTCTCAACTGTGAGTCTGCAATCATCAATACCACTGCAAAAGTAGCTTCCTTGAGCCAGGTGGCAGTGGTGCACACCTTTAATTCCAGCAGTTGGAAGGCAGAGCCAGGCCAATCTCTGTGAGTTCACAGCCAGCCTGGTCTACAGAGGGAGATCCAGGACAGGCAAAAAAAAAATATATATATATATATATATATGCAGAGAAACGCTGTCTCAAAAAAAAAAAAAAAAAAAAAGAGCTTCCTTGCCCTTTACAGTCAACTGAAGCACATATCATGGACTTCCACATGCTTTCTGGTGACAACATGGACCATGGACATCCACATGGGTTCTGGCATCAGCATGTGCCATGGACCTCAGCATGGTCTCTGAACTAGAGACATAGCTCCATTGGCAGATTGCTTGCCTAGTATACACAAGGCCCTATGTTTAATTCCTAGCATTTCATAAACCAGGCATGGGGTATCCACCTATAACCCTAGCATGCAGGAGTGAAGGGAAAAGGATGAGAATTTCAAGGTCATCCTCTGCTACATAGAAAGTTTGAGGCTAGCCTGGATTATACGAGACACTAATTTTTTTTTAATTTTTTTTACTAATTTTATTTTTAAAACTCCCATATTCTTGCCTAGCTTGAGGCCCTGGGTTCCACCATCAGGGTATTCAGAGTCTTCATTTCTATTTCCCCAGACTCTTAACTTGATTTGGTGGGACTTGGAAAAGACTTTTTCATTTTGTTTTCGTTTGTTTGTTTGTTTGTTTTTGTTTTTGTTTTTACATTTCCTGGGTAATGCAGGTGATCTGGGTACACATTATGAGAAGCAATGTAAAATGATTGCGTCAGCCATATCAGCCATTTCCTTTTAAGATATGTAGACCCATGGAAGTGGTCTCTATTCACTATCTGAGGGCATGTGCTCTCACATTATTCTAAAATGCAGTGAGTTTTGGTAACCTAGAACCATATATTTGGCAAGATTCTCTTAAAGGGAGAGGTTGTGTTTATTCTGCTTCAGATATCCTCAAAGGGGAAATACAGCTTAAGACATGTAAGATATGTTAAAGAGACAATTGCAGCCAGGTGATGTTGGCTGTCCCCAGGCAAGTACCTGTTCAGTTGTAAAGACTATGGTCCTGGTAAAAGTAAAAGTATTCTGTAGTTATTCCCTCCAAATTGAAATATTCTCTCCTTGAAAGAGAAAGGAAGCTCATAAGATCCAGGAAGTGAATAAAACTTACAAGGCCCGAGAAGATCCTGAAACCTACAAGATTTCCAAGAGCCTTCTCCAGAGTTACAAAAGTAATAACAATTGCTGCAGAAAGGAGACTCTCTGACTGGCAGAGTCTAAAATTCTGTAGGAACTCTGGGCATTCAGCACTCAAGCAGGCTATGCTTTTTGGTGAGACACCTGCCTCTGAGTTATCCATATAAGTACCCACTTGACTCATACTCCTACAAGTAGCTACTTGGTTGAACAAGCTAAGTGTACAATCCTTTCTTTGGTCTGTGATCAATGCCTTATCTGGGGTCACAGACATTTGCCCATATCTCTCCAGGAAAATTCATATAGCAACAAGCTTCTGGGAACCAGAAAATAATAATCCAAAATAGCTGTAGAGATTGAAAAAAAACTCATTGGTGGGCTCTAAGGTTGATGGCAATGGGTCAGCAAGATAATGCCCCCGAAGAGAGGTACCTTACTTCATGCAATGTATGAAGAAACATTTGGTCTGATAGAAATACTTTGCCTGCCGGAGAACAGATCTCATGATCTGCTGAGAACCTAGCAGCCAATGTAAGCAAGATTCCAAGGATCACACAAAAGACAGAATTGACTGTGAACTGTTCTTGAGAGGGGAGATGAAGAAAAGAGAAGTCAGGCTGATGAATACCTGAAGGGAGAATGCTTGGGAAGGGATGATCCTAGGATAAAGAATGTTTAGTTTATTAGGTGTTTTGCTGCATGGATACAACTGTACTAATTTCCAAGAAACTCTCCAGGGCTCACCACTGCTTGGTGGGGTAGACTTTCTTTGTAAAGGGTCTTAGCCCTGTGTCAAGAGTATAAAGTCAATTCAAGTAAGCCATTCTTTCAGCTTTACATGGGACACTCTGCAGCCTAGAGGTGTTGAACTTAAAAATAGTTCCCGAAGAACTGCTGCACCTGGGTGGGCAGAGGGACAGTATGTGGAGATAGCATAGAGCAGCACCTAGCAGTACTGTGACTGAGCCATCAGCTGTACAAGATGGGGCATGTGAGACTTGGTCAAGTAGAACCGAGAATCACCCCTGTTAGAGCAGTGGGCACTTAGAGGATGTACGTAGGCAGAAAGGTGCCAAAAATCCACAGTAATTTGGAGTATGCCATCCATGTAAACAAATGGGCATAGGAATAAAGTAGTAGTTACAGTAATAATGAATACTAAATCATGTGGACCTACTATGTGTGCATCTTGTACTTAGCACTTTACATATATTGATTTATCCTCCAAATAATCTATGATGGGGTTGTATTTTTTACTTCTACTTGATGGAAACCTGAGACCAGAAAGATTGAATTACTCAAGGTTATGCAGCCAGCACTGGCAGAGCCATGATTTGAATTTAGGCAGCATGCCTCCAAGGTCTATGTTCTAAGCCACTGCCCTTTAATATATGTAAAAGTGTTTCACTAAATAAATTGTAAAGTGCTGAACAATGCAATGTATCACTAGGCTCCTGGCTGTCTAGACAAGGTATTAAAGCAGAAGAAAGTAAGAAAAAAAAAACAAGAACTGAAAATGCAATTTGAAGAAATTGCCACTTAACCTGTGACCTTCCCCTAGGTGGGAAGAAATATACATCATGCCCAGCATCCCAGTCATGCTTCCCAATACCAACTGCTGACCTAGGTACTTCTCTATTGCAGATCACAAACATCAGGCAGTCCTTAGACGTCCTAAGAACCAGACCAAGCACCCTGTTATACCCTGAACATTATAGAGCTGGACACAGAAGATAAGAATAGAAGCATGCAGGTTGGGTTCATTCAGCGCCAGTGGATGGCATAGTCTCAGTTTAAGAGGACAAACAGCCAAGAGCAACACAGAGAGATGATCAGGAGGTGCCAGCAGAACAAAATATGGACATACCTTAAGGCTGAGATTCCTATCATAGAAACATGAACACTACTCCTAAATATTCTGACCAAGTGTATTTTCACCCACCAGAACCAGATGCAACTGAAAACCCCTTCTCCAAGTAGCTAGAGCTCAAAGATCAAAGCAAAGGAGAGTTTCATTGCACCATAGCCAGGATGGGGTCCAGTAGAGTTGCTCCATGTGGTTTTATGTCTTCACCAGACATGGAAGATACCTATGCAGCATGTGGATTAGGCTTTCCTGATTTCTGTATCTACATTTAGCCTTTGTTGATATATTTATGTCAAATCATGATCATCACACTTTCCTACAATTTAGAATGTTTTCTTCCAAACACATTAAATTAAACACATGTTATTGCTAAGAAACTGAGTTCTCGATTTGTACTGTTTTGTACTCATTTCTTAAAATATCTCAATGACATCTCATCAGGAACCACAAAAGTGGCCCTGATAGTATTCCTGTATGGACCACAAGAAAAAGCAAATTGGACATTCTGGGGACACCTTTGGAGGTGATGAGCCCTCTCCACTCACACCACAAATAGGCATCTACTGTATTCAATAGACATTGGGAACCCCAGAGAAGCCCAAAGGGGTAATTCTGTTAAGCAGATCCCAAATTTCCCTCCTTAGACTAGAAAAGACATTAACATCCTACCCATACAAACTCTCTACATGGGAGACTAAGGACAAAGACGCCCTATTGAATATCCAAAGTGGCTCTACTAAAGAGTGAAAATGGATCCTGATCACATAGCCTGTCTCTCATGTCCCCATGGTTGGGCTTGAAGGTGGTTCTTGGGGTATATAAAGATGAAGCACTTTGGGCCAATCCTTAAGAAAATACAAAGCAAAGTGCCAGAGATATGCTCAGTGAGAAAGAGTGTAAGAGTTTGCTATGTAAGAATGAGGATCTGAGTCTGGATCCCAGAACTAATGTAAAAAGTTTGACATGGTCGTGTGCATGGCTGGAACCCAAGCATGTTAACGGGCAGAGGCAGAAGGATCCCAGCACTTTCCTGGCCACCAGTCCAAGGCCAAGTTAAGTAACAGACCCTGTCTCAAGGGAATGAGGCCAAGGGTGATAGAGCAGGATATCTCTGGCCTCCACGCATACACAGATGCACACATACACATAAACACACACATACACACACTCTCTCTCTCACACACACACCTGTATATACACTATATTCACATATATGCATATAAATACACAAGAAAGAAAGAAAAGAAAGGGAAGAAGGAAGAAAGGAAGTGAAAAGCAAAGAGTGAATAGGCAAAGGACAAAAAGCAAACTTTGGAAAAGATGTAGAGAGGGGAACAACACAAGCACTAATATGCTGTCCATGGGTGTATAGATTAATTCAACCATTACTATAAAGTTTGAAATTCCTCAATAACTAGACCTTCTTTTGCTAGGAAGCTCCCACTTCTGAAAGGCTCCACAGCCTCCCCAAACAGCACCACCACTCAAGGAATGATCACACAAAGCCTGAGACCATGAAAGGCATCTCAAACCAGGATGCAATGAAAAAGCAACACATGCATCATTCCTCTTAGCCTGTCTCCTTGCACAGAAGGCCTCATTACTGAAATGCCTGTCTGTTCTCACCCGCTTCTGTCCCAGCCCCTGGATGGCCACTGATACTTCATAGCCACATCTAGGTATAGACAAGACATGGTTTATACAAGAACAGGGGTCTTGTTTGCAAGGGCTACCCCAGTCCTGGAGATGTAGATACACAGGGATCCCATGTGACACTCTCATATTGTTACCTCTGGGTCTGATGTACTCTGACTCTGGGTGGAATGGGGATAGGAGAGAACCTCCCTGTGGACTCCATACCACCCCTGGGATGGACTATGAGTGGCAGGTTTATGTCTGTGACCTCTTTAGCCCTCAATGTTGCATAATGTCATTGTTACTGTTCAAAGATAGAATTGACAAGGCTAGGAGACAGAAGAAAAGAATATTTATCACAACTTGTGCAGAAAACTTAGAGATTCCAACACTGTCCATTTATGAGTAGAAACCATTATACTATGAGTAAGGACTTAGGTCCCATCTGTTTCTTCTGTATGGCCACATGGTATCTCTTCCTTTTGGTTATGATGAGGACTTGGTCAAAAAGCTTCTAAGGGAAGATCCCTTCAGCTTTGCCAAGTTGTCACAAATGGGCAAGTATGTGCTCTATGACTCAAAGCTACTTCAAATAACCATTTAAGCTAGGGAGTCTCATATGAGCCTTTATTTATTGTCTTTATTGGCTTGTTGAAAATCTCTTCCTGGATGGCAGAAATAATGTAAGAGACAGAAATTGAGGATAACCAGAATGAAATATTGTCGCCTGGATGTAGCAGGAATCTTAAAAGTTCTTATTAATAAAATCAAATCCAGCCAGGTATTGGGGTGAACTGGAAGATCAGAGAACCAGAACAAGCCACAGCTAACCTCACCTGGCCAACTTCTCAGCTGATCTTGTTTCCTCAGACTGGAAGCCTCTGTGTCCTCATCCCAATGGCTCTCAGCTGCACTGCTGCTCAAAAGCCTGAAGCTTACCCAGCTAAAAGCTTCTAGTTTCTGGTCCTCATGCCTTATATACCGTTCTGATTTCTACCACCACTCCCTGGGATTAAAGGTTCGCTTTCTGGGATTAAAGGCGTGTGTCACCATGCCTGACTGTTTCCAATGTGGCCTTGAACTCAGAGATCCAGAGGGATTTCTGTTTCTGGAATGCTAGGATTAAAGGCGTGAGTACCACCCGTTTTCTAGCCTCTGTATCTAGTGTCTGTCTGTTCTCTGACCCCAGATAAATTTATTAGGGTGCACAATATTTTGGGGACACAATACCACCACACCTGGACCTGACAGGACCACTGCATACATGAATGCATAGCAGCTGTGCTTGCCTGCATGAGACCTTCACAAGATCAAGCCATTCAACATTCCAACATAGAATGAAGAGGAGTCATGAGTATGTGGGTTATTTTTTAAAAGGATGAAATGTAATAAGTCTTTCTCTGTCCTGCCAGCCAGCTCACAAATAATGACACAAGGACTTCTTATTAATTATGAAAGCTCAGCCTATAGTTTAGGCTTGTTCCTAACTAGCTCTTATAACTTAAATTAACCCACTTTATTAATCTACATTTTGGCTTGTGGCTTTTTACCTTTCTTTTATTCTGTATGTCCGACTCCCTCCATGTCTTGTTGGCATTTCCCGTGTAACCTACACACCCTAGATTTCTCTTCCTCTTTATTTCTCTGCTCGGAAGCTCCACCTATACCTCCTGCCTTACTATTGGCCATTCAGCTTTTTATTACACCCATCACAGCAATACATTTTCACACAGTGTACAAGTATCCCACAGCAATGATATGAAGTTGCAGGGATGTAGCAGGAATCTACAGGGAGGCGGGAAGAGAAGGGAGGGGAGTTAAAGGAAAGAGTCAGATAAATATGATCAAAATAGATTGAAATTCTCAACTAATTAGCAAAAATATTTTTAAAACATGTAATAAGTAAATATCTTCCTTGTGGTTTGCAAGATATTTCTAGACATATCTGGAGATATAGATTTTTTTTTTCTGCTGTCCACTCCACATTCTGAGGACTTGGTGGGCCTTGTCACTTTGATTGACTCTGCCTGGCTCTGGCTCCAGCCCTTCTGACTGGACTTTACACCTGGACTTTCTGGTTTCCCACCTCCTTGCCCTTGAGTTCTCACTCAGCAATGAATCTTTTCCAGGCCTTGTAGCTTGAGTTTTCCTGCCTGGCCCACAGTCAGGACAAATCTCTCTCACCTGCCAGTCCCACAGCCTCTCAGACCCGACCAAGTAAACACAGAGACTTATATTGGTTTCAAACTGTATGGCCGCGGCAGGCTTCTTGCTAACTGTTCTTACAGCTTAAATTAATCCATTTCTATTAATCTATACCTTGCCACATGGCTCGTGGCTTACTGGCATCTTCACATGCTGTTTCTCATCATGGCGGCTGGCAGTGTCTCTCTGACTCAGCCTTCCACTTCCCAGCTTTATTCTCCTTCTTGTCCCACCTACACTTCCTGCCTAGCCAATGGCCAATCAGTGTTTTATTTATTGACTAATCAGCAACACATTTGCCATACAGAACATCCCACAGCGAGGCCTGGACTCCTAAGCCTTCATTTTTAATGCTCTCTAGGATGCCGGCTGCTGTTGGCATCGAAACCCAATCCTGATCCTCTTTGCTAAGCTCTGTTGGGGGCAGTGGAGCAGAAAATATGCCAGATGTAGATAGAATTAGACATGCCCACGAAAAATGCTGAGCACTGCCAATCACCAGCATTGATGAGTTAGTTGGCTATACTGAGCCTCAGTTTCCCTATCCATACAATAGGATTAATCATAGTTACCCCATTACTGTGAGAACTACATACAATCAAGGATATGCCTACTACATAAAAAGCTCAATAAACTTTAGGTATGAAATTTATCAAAGGTCTTACTGCCTGTGATAAAACATTATGACCAAAATCAACTTTGGGAGGAAAAGGCTTATTTACCTTCCATGTAAATCATCAGTTGAAGTCCATCATCAATGAACACCAGGGCAGGAACCTGGAGGAAGAGTTGAAGCAGAGGCCATGAGTAATGCTACTGATTGGCTTGTTCTTTCATGGCTTGATCAGCCTGTTTTCATATCCTACCCAGGACCACCTGCCCAGGGATGGGCTGAGCCCTCCCATATCAATCATTTATCAAGAAAATTCCCCACAGAATTGCCTATGAGCCAATGTGATGGATGCATTTTCTCAATTTAAGTTCCCTCTTCCAATATGGTCCTGACTTGTATCAAATTGGCAAAAAAAAAATAAAGTAAAATAAAATTTAACTGGGACACTGTCAAAATGAGGAGAGGTACAGGTGTTGTGTGTTCCTTGACCTAGCCCAGAAGTCAATGATGGACTATTTCGGTATGTGCCAAAGGTCACAGGATCATAATGAAATAAATACTAACTGGCCAGGAACAAACTTCAAACAATGCAGATGCAAGCTGGCACAGTTTTCTATTTTCATTACCCTTGTGGGACAATACTAATTATGTTCAACCACACTGCTCAGAAGGCTCAAGTGGATTGAGTTCCAGCTACATACAGCTCTCTTCCTCTGTTCCTTGTCATACTTTCCCTTACAGGTCACAATGTGTCCCAAGCAAACAAATGCACCCAAATCCTTGCTTCAAGATCTACTTCAGGGGAGCCCAAACTAACATACAAAGCAAATAAAAGAATATCCCGTTGAAATACCATGCAGTCAATTCCTTGACAGAGAAAACCACCATGAAACTACTGGCTTCGTTCCAGCTTAAGGGATGCATAAAAGCAACCCATTCTGTGATCTCCCACTAGGAAAAGGGTATAGTCAAACTCAAGCACCATCAATTTTTACTGAGTGTCTATTTTGTATCAGGCACTCTGCCAGCTACAAAAGTACCCAGCTCCTATCCTGGCAGAACTTGCCAACCAGGGGAAGTGGCAAATATAATTACATGCTCAGGGCTGCAGCATCCAGAATCCATTTAGGGTGTGTGTGAGGGGAGCTTTGCCAGAGACAAGACTGATAAGTTAGCCTGATGGGTAGACAGACACTAGCTGAGCAGAGGGAAGGGGAGGTTTCTATGTTCTCATCTGTTAGAGCCATTACCTGATATGATAGATGTTCATAACTAGCTCCCCCATGGTTAGAACTGACCAGAAGTTGTGGTTCTTGGGAGCTGGGATTGAGCTATATTTTGGAAACAGCCTATAATTTAGACCATTACAGGACTAAAATCCCATCCCTTACTACTGAGATTGCTTCATTTCTGTGGTGCTCAGTGACTCAGAGTCAACAATTATACTTCTGGTTGTCATGCAGGTTAGATGAAACCAGTCCAGTCAACACAAGGTTAAGGGACTGTTGCACTGAGAGGTCAGTGGGGACTCTGATATAGCAGATGAAAATACACATGTTGTCTTAGTTAGCTTCTCCTGTCCCCAGTAGAATACAGGCCTCTTGTGAGATGCATTAGGTCTGGGTTTTTTATGGGATGTCTAGAAACAAAAACTCTACCTAACTTCTAAACCCACTTTGAAATACAAGGTTACCACCATCTCATTAAACCCTCATCCCTGACTCAGTTCCAGAGTCATCCCCTGTTCAGGACCCTAAAGGTCCACTAGGCTGGAATTCAAGGAGCTAATGATGAGCTAAGTGCTCATGTGAAAATAGATCCTTGAGTGTAATAAATGCCTCTAAGACCTACACTGATCCTCAATATACTAACACTACCTCTTTTGACATAATGAATATGAACCAGAACAAAGTGGTATTCTCAAATAATTTGTACCTCTAAGAATTTTTCAGTATAACAGATCACCCAGCATGAAGCCATCTAAATTATCTAAAGCAATCCTGTCTGTTAATACACATCCCACACACATAATTGGAGGGGAAGGGGTTGGTTGAAAGGTTACCATACTTAACACCTACACAGAGGTTGAGATTATCTCTCTCCCTGGTAAGTTCCTATGCCCTGGAAAGAATCCCACACAAGGACCCTTGTCATGGTGAGGTTCACAGCCTCCAGCCAGAGATTCAAACTTCCAATATTAGGATAACAAAAACAAACATGAACCTCTACCATGGAGTTTCATGGATCCAGGTGAGAGGTTCCATCCTCAGTAGACACTAGTCATCGCTGTTAATAGATATGCTGACAATACCTCAGTCATCTCTTTGTAGGGTATACACATGTGCAGATTATGCAACCCTAGTGCAGTAGATAGCTCCCAACATGGTCCCTGATGATCTGTGGTTTATTCCATTGTATAATTTTTTATATAAGCTCATCCCCTTGATTGTGAGCTAGATCTGATATCTTGCTTCTAATGAATATAATATAAAAAAGAGGTTGGGTGCCACTTCTAAATTAAATTACAAAAAACATGAGACTCTCTCCTCCCTCCTCTCCCCTTTCTTCTGTCCCCTCTCCTCCTTGGAGTGTCCACTCTGTTCTTTCGTGGTTACTCTGACTCAGCAGCTGGAGAGGTCCACAGGACAGAAGACCGAGGACAGATGATCCTAGCCAATCTTCAGCGAGAACCTGATGCCTCAGCCCAACATTCTGGAAAGAAATGAATGTCACCAACAACCATGTGAGCTTGGAAATGAATTGAACCTAAGTCTCTCTGGCTTCTGAACCCTCCTTCTTAACCTCTGCATTATAACCATCACTAGGCTGCAAATGAGGTCAGGGCATTTTACAAGCTGCTTGAAAGAAGGCAAAGGTCCACTCAAGACCCATTTTTCACATCCATGACATGAAGCACTACCATTTCACGAAGCTTTGCCTGAGCCTGGGTGGAGTACAGTGTCCGATAAGTCTTCAGTGAGCCCCATAATCATACAATAAGCTACATGCATTGCATTTTATTATAACATTAGTGGCAATAAAGAATGATTGGAGGAAGAATAACATAAAAATCCCTGAGGCAGAGAGGAGTATAGCCTTGAAATCAATTGCAGTGAAGGCTAATAAATTTATAGGCCTAAAGAGTCTGGGATTCTAAGGACTTTTCAGATTCTTGAGCTTTGCGTGTTTTCATTTAGAAGACCACCTGCATCTCTGAAAGGCAGTGCCATAGAGCAAGTTTGATCTTCTAACTGAATACCTCATGGTAAACAATTGCTTACTTCTGAAGCCTCATGTCTCTCCTCTCTGCACTGACCCACGTCTAGACACATGTTGCAGGGGGCTAGGAATTTTGGAGAAGCTTAACTGAGTACTTCTGGTGAAAGATATTTCTGTACAGTCAACATGCCAGGCAGGATCTGCAGTCACCACCAGTCTCCACTGGAAGTGAAGGATCAACTTCCAGGCATATTCTGGCGATTTTAAACAGGTTTCATTTCCTCACGAGCTGTTCCACTGAATACTTCATCACTGTTCCTTGGAGGCATAGGACTGCTCTCAACAGAGGAAGAGGAAAGGAATAGATACAGAAAAACAGATGATGGATGGATGCATAGATAGATAGATAGATAGATAGATAGATAGATAGATAGATAGATGATAAATAGAGGATGATGACAGATAGATGATAGATACTTAGGTAGATAGATGATCGATAGATGTTAGACAGACAAATGATAGATAGGTAGATAGATAGATAGATAGATAGATAGATAGATAGATAGATAGATAGTAAATAGAGGATGATGACAGATAGATGATAGATACTTAGGTAGATAGATGATCGATAGATGTTAGATAGACAGACAAATGATAGATAGATAGATAGATAGATAGATAGATAGATAGATAGATAGATAGATAGATAGACAGACAGATAGACAGATGATAGACCAGTATCTTACATTAGAAATGATGCCTCATCTCTACTGCTATAATCCATTTCACTCAAAAGAAAAGGAATTACACAGTATAAGTACTTGTAATTTGGGGTCACTGGAAGTGATGTTAAAATTTTCCCAGTTCTCAGTCTCTTTTCACAATTGATTTAAAAAAAAAAACTCATGAATGGGGCCATCAAGATGGCTCCTTAGGCAACAGCATTTACCGCTAAGACTGGCAACCTGAATTCAATCCCTGGAACGCACATAGTGGAAAAACAGACATATTCATACAAGTCATCCTCTGACCTCCACTCAGGTATCGTAACATAGGTGCACATGTGTGCATACACACAAACACACAAATACACACACACACAGTGTTACAAAGATGCTCATTGAATGAATAGATAAACGATCTAAAGAATATAACTGAAAAAAACAGAATCTATTTTCTCTTTCCCTTGTGCTCAGTTATTTATGAAGTGCTTTCATATAGAGACCCTCACATTTTTGTGAGAACATTGCAGTGAGGTAGAATATATCATTATCCAACCTTGTGAACAACTGAACATTATAGAGGTTTAATACTCTGCCCAAAGTCACATGGAGAATTAGTAACATAGCTGGGAAAAGACCTGTGTCTCCAGATCCTGATCATTCATGTGCAGAAAGCCAGTTGCTCCACCAAATTCATGCCTAGCATCATTCTCAAGTTCCTACATTTCTGATCCTCTCATAAGGTAAATCAACAATTAAATGAGCAGCATGTGGTCCCTGTTGATAGAGTCAGCTCATAAAAAAAAATCTGTTCCCATGTGTTGATTAGTCACAGAAATCTCAGTGTCTGTGACAGCTCAGACAGGGGCCCAGGAGGTTCTGTAAAGACACAGGTTGGATCCTACCTGCTCATTCTGAAGAACTCCTTGGCTGTCAGTAGAGGTTAGCTTCCTGTATTTCCTTTTTCATAATAGCTCTGGGGAGGATGTTACCAGATTGGTTTATCATCTGTAAAATAAGCTAGCATTGCTTCCACCTTGAGCAAAAGCTCGCTGATCTAACTTTGAATTCCCAGCATCAACCAGTGCCTGGTAGTTATGTGCTCCAAAGATCTTCCAGTGAGTGATTTCTGAAAGCCCTCATAGGTCTAGTATTGAAACACACTGACATCAAAGATAGAGACAGAGAATTAAAATAGGTACAGCAACTCAGTCTGGAGTGGTAAACAGGAGATTCTGAGATCAGCAGTTGGCTTCTTTCATAATCTATAGTGATAATCACATGTCACCAAAGATATTTCTTGTTTAAGAGGCATATGAGTATTGTTCCATGTACCATGATAACTATGGAAACTCCATACTGGAAAAAAAAAAAAGAACTTTCTTCCGAAGACCAGGTCTAGTAATCACTCTGGCTACCAGAAACTCAATTTAGCTGACATGTTTGTCAATTACCATGCATGCATCAGCTTCTGAGTAAGTTTGAGGTTTCTGGCATGCAGACACAGAAATAGGATATAGCAAAATACCATTGGAATCCATGCCAGTGGCTAGTAGAGGAAACAAGAGCAAGCCAAGAGAGCTCAGTCAGAGGCATGGGTGAGACACCTGCACCAGAGAAAGATCGGGATGGAAGAGTCCAGCTCATGGTGCAATCCTGAGATGTTGTCAGGCAGCTGGTGGAGAGAACCCAGCCAAAAAGGGCCCTTGGAGAAGTGCAACCTCAGGCAGGAATAATGAAGAGATGGTCTTAGGCCATAAACATTCTGGGAGAAGCGTGGCCTTGGCCTGAGTTCCATCCACAGAAGATCCACAGGGAAAGCAACCTTCCAGTCAGCCTGCAGCATTTCTCTTGAAGGGAGTAGTGCACATATACAGGAAAATAGTAGTCACAGATGCTCTCGTGAGTTCCAAAAGTACAGATGTGCATGAGATATGGTGTTTGGGTTGGAAATTTTTGTTACTTTTTAAAACTTGAATCATAATGATCATGATTTTTTTTCACATAAGATAGGACATCCATAGCAGAGGGGAATGAAACATTGCCCCAAAGGTGTTTTAGGGAGAACTTGGTGAACAAGTCAAAGTTTTGATGTAGCTTATTAATTGCTTTTCTCATCGATGTGACTAAATACCTCAGAAGAATCAAGTTAAAGGAGGTAGGACTTATTTTAGTTCACAGTCTGAAAGGGTATAAACCCATCACAGTAGAGAAAGCATGGCTGGGTTCATGGTGCCTTGGAGCTATGGCAGCAGGCACATGAGGCCACTTATCTACTTCTCAGCAGAGAGAGTAGACAGGAACTGCAGGCCAGCTGTAACCCATCAGGCCACACTAATGACCTACTTCCTCCAGGTAGTCTCTACCTCTTAAATGTCCCATAACTGCCTCTCTTCTGGAGACCAACTGCTCCCACACATGACCCAGTGGGGGACATTTCACACTCAAATGAATACATTCCACCCCTAGCTCCTATAGGATCATGCCCATCTTGTAACACAACATGGCACTCAGCCCAACTTGTTCCTTGAAGTCTTAACAGTTCCAACAACATTCAAAAGCTCAAAGTCTCTTCTAAGACTCAAAGCAAACTCTTAACTATGAGACCAAATAAATACAAAAAGGAGTTATACACTCCTGGTATATAATAGCATAAAGTAAACATCCCCATTCCCATTCCCCAAAAATATGGGAACAGAAGGATAGCAAGGAAATACTGGACCAACGCAAGACTGAAAACCAATAAGACAAACACTAAATCCTACAGTTTACTATCCTACCCTTGGGCTCATAGTGGCATTATCTTGATTCCAACAGGCTTGAATATCCTTATCCTTGTGGCTTTGGTGCTTTTAGGATTTGTGAGCTCTCTCTTGGGTCAGTTTCACTCTATACCCACAGCTTCTCTCAGCATCTTCACTATTCTAGGGTCTACTTTGCAACTTAGACCTTAGCTTCATACTCGTACATGGTGTACTCAGGAACTCCATGCTACCCACTGCATGGTCTCAATGGTGTGCTCAGGAACTCCACGCTACCTACTGCTTGGTCTAATTGCTGTAGCCTTCTGGAGCCCTTGCCCAAGCCTCTAAGACCCACAACGATTGCATTTTGAATGCCTTCAAAGCCAGAATCCTGTGGCTGCTATTGCCAAGTACCATATTGAGGTTTATGTCTTCATATACCTTTTACCATAGCCACAGCAGCCTCTGTGTTTCTTAGTGATTGAACCTGAACATACTTCTGTGAGAGATTGTGTTCAAGCAGAGAACCTCTGGGGCAGAGTTTTCTGTGCTTGCACTCTGCTTTCTAATGAATTTGTGTTTTTATGCCATAAAGCCTTTTGACAGGTGGGGGTCTTGCTCTCAAAGCATCTTTTCTATTGTCGCAGTGCGGGAGTGTGTGGTTTCTCTTCAGCTGTGCAAACATCTTTAACAATTAGCACAGCTTTGTTCACAGTTGCTTTGTCTCCCAGTGTCAGTTCACTGCTGTCTTTGCCCAACTGTACATTGTCACCTCTTTCTGTCCCAGCGTATGTTCTCTTTCATTGTAAACCTGGCTAAAAGCAGTGAGCAGTGACCACTCTACGACCTGAATACTATGCTATCTTGAAATTTCTTCCACCTAAAAAGTTGGTCCATTACTTGTAGTGGGTAGCTGTTCCATCTTTGACCTGGAAGTACTACCCACACTGAGGCTTCTGGTAACTGTCACACCTACGAGGCAGAGCCAATACAGGAGCACTTAAGACCTGAGATCCGGATGTGCCGGCTCTCTTGGTTCCTGGATCCTGGATGCTGGAGGTAGACTGAGCAGAGTTCTCCAGAGAACAACCACTGAACTGCACTACACCTTTCCCGGACCCTGTAACCTATCACTTTACTTGTAAGTTACCCCAGAAAATAAACCTCCCTTTTAACTACATGGAGTTGCCTTAATACTTCCACCAATAATTACTTTTTACTCCAGCCTCCTCAAGTTCTGAGGACAAATGTAGCCAAATGCTTTTCCACAAAGTAATTGATGAATGACTTCTAACCCAATTCCTATTAGAGTTCATATATCTCTCTGAAACTCCATGGGCCTGGCCTTTTCTGTCTACCTTTCTACTGGCATTATCATTAGAATGACTCATTAGACTCTGCTTACAGTACCGAAAGACTTCTGTATCCCAAATCTAAAAACTCTTCCATATTTTTCCTGCAAAATAGTTCCAAAGACTTAGACCACCAGGTCATGTTTATTACAGTAATTACCCTTCTCTTCATACCTTTATTTTTATTAGATCTTTTTACCATTGCTATAACTAAATACTTGATCAGAAGTGGCCAAAGGATTGATTTATTTTGACTCATGGTTTGAGGAATACAATCTGTCATGGGAGTCAAGACATGGCAGAATTCATGGTGGGTTGTGGCTGTGGCATCAGGAGCGTGAAGCCCCTTTTTTATATCTTGGCAGAACCTGAAGCAGAGGGTTCGGCCTGGAACTGGGGCTGAGATACACCCCTTGAGTCCCTCACTCCTGTGTCCCATTTTCTTTCAGTAGGTCCCACATCCTAAAGATTCCGTAGCCTTCCAAAACACCACCACCATCTGCAGTGGACTTTTCACATTCAAACCACAACAGCTAGCATGGATTGAGTGAGGGGCAAGAGGTGTATACATGTTCTATGAAGGAGAATAGATTTGAAAAGGAATTCTGTCTATGTCTGTGATGATGGAGCCTGCCAGGGGGGTTCTATTCAAAGTCTACAGATTCCTAAGTACTAAAGCGATGGTGAAAATGAATTTGTTCGTCAAACCAAGGAAAGAGGAAAAAAGTGTTTCAGAGCAAATGAAAGAGAGATTTTTTAAAGGAGGCTGTCATCTTGTGCAAATAATCAAAACAAACTGGAGATGTTACTTTAATGGCTTCAAACTCCAACACCACTAGGAAAAGAATCATCTCATTTATTTTCCATGACAGGACATATTTCACTCAAAAATAACCAAAAATAATAAAGCATGTAGAAGAAAATATTACTAAAATGAATTGACCAGTAGTCTATCTTCTTAAGCTCTATTAAAAAGTTTTTGGATAACTTGGATGAGCTTGCTATAGTCGTGGATGGGTGTGATCATATACAGCAATATAATTCCAATAAGGTTTGGAGAATGTTCTGCATCCACACTAAAGAGCTCCAACTACTCTGCTTCTTTAATTGCTTTGTCACCTCCAGCATTCAAGAGATCCTTCTCAATGCTCTCTAATGCTTTGCTTGCAGGAAACATGGTCCTATCATCCCTTCTGATTTATTTCTTCTGATCTCCAGGCTAGAAATCTATTCTCATCAAAATTATACTTAACATCAGACATAAGACACTGATTGAAGAGGTGAGATCCTGTTGCATAAGCAAGTGATTGATCCACCAAGGTACACAAATGTGATGACATCCATTTTTGCTGTGTTGGTGGAGGGGAATTCATTTTATTCTCTTGTAGTTAAGATCTACTCTACCTGTACAATAAAGCAACCTCTGGAGGCATTACCATACCTGACCTCAAGCTCTACTATAGAGCAATAGTACTAAAAACAGCTTGGTATTGGCTTAAAAATCGACATGTGGACCAATGGAATCAAATTGAAGACCCTGACATTAATCCACACACCTATAAACACCAAGAACAAAGAAAGCCAAGACTGTACAAGGGAAAAAGAAAGCATTTTCAACAAATGGTGCTGGCATAACTGGATGTCAGCATGTAAAAGATTGCAAATAGATCCATATCTATTGCCCTGCACAAAACTCAAGTCCAAGTGGATTAAAGACCTCAACATAAATCCAGTTACACTGAACCTGATAGAAAAGAAAGTAGAAAGTAGCCTTGAATGCATTGGTATGGGAGATCATTTCTTAAATATAACACCAGTAGCACAGACACTGAGAGCAACAATTAATAAATTGGATCTCCTGAAACTGAGAGGCTTTCTGTAAGGCAAAGGACACAGTAAATAAGACAAAACGACAGCCTACAGAATGGAAAAAGATCTTCACCAACCCCATATCTGACAGAGGGCTGATCTCCAAAATATGTAAAGAACTCAAGAAACTAGACATCAAAATACCAAACAACCCAATTAAAAAAATGAGCTACAGATCTAAACAGAGAATTCTCAACAGAAGAATCTCACATGGCCAAAAGACATTTAAGGAATTGCCCAACATCCTTAGTCATCAGGGAAATGCAAATCAAAACAACTCTAAGATACCATCTTACATCTGTCAGAATGGCTAAGATTAAAAACACTGATGACAGCTTATGTTGGAGAGGATGCGGAGCAAGGGGACACTCCTCCACTGTTGGTGGGAATGCAAACTTGTACAGCCACTTTGGAAATCAGTATGGCTGTTTCTCACAAAGTTGAGAATCAATCTACCTCAAGACCCAATGATATCACTCTTGGGCATATACCCAAGGAATGTTCAATCATATCGCAAGGACACTTGCTCAATTATGTTCATAGCAGCATTATTCATAATAGCCAGAACCTGGAAACAACCTAGATGCCCCTCCACCGAAGAATGGATAAAGAAAATGTGGTAATATACACAATGAAGTACTACTCAGCAGAGAAAAACAATGACATGAAATTTGCAGGCAAATGGATGGAACTACAAAATATCATCCTAAGTGAGGTAACCCAGACTCAGAAAGACAAACATGGTATGTACTCACACATAAGTGGATATTAGATGTAAAGCAAAGGATAACCAGACTACAACCCACAGCTCTAGAGAAGCTAGCTAACAAGGAGGACCCTAAAAGGGATGCATGGATTGCCCTGGGAAGGGGAAATAGATGAAATATCCTAGGTAAACTGGGGTGGGGGTAAATAGAGGGAATGGGATAGAGGATGAGAACATAAGGGAACAGTATGGTCGAGCTGAAACAGGGACAGAGTGGGAGAGCAATGAAAGAGATATCTTGATAGAGGGAGACATCATAGAGATAGGGAGAAACCAGGTGCTAGGGAAGTTCCCAGGAATCCACAAGGATGACCCCAGCTTAGACTACTAGCAATAGTGGAGTGGGTAACTGAGCTGGTCTACCCTGGTAATAAGATTTATGAATACCCTAACTGTCATCATAGGGTCTTCATCCAGTAATTGATGGAAGCAGATGCAGAGATCCAGAAGTCCAGTCAAAGAGAGGGAAGAGGGATTCTATGAGCAAGGATCATCAAGATCATAATGGAGAAACTTACAGATACAACTAAACCAAGCTAGTAGGAACTCACGAACTTTAGACCAATATCCGTGGTGCCTCCATGGGACTGGACTAGGCCCTCTGCGTAAGTGATGCAGTTGTGTAGCTTGGTCTGTTTAAGGGGTCCCTGGCAGTGGGAATAGGATCTATCCCTGGTGCAAGAACTGGCTTTTTGGAGCCCATTACCTATGGTGGGACACCTTGCACAGCCTTGAAACAGGAGGAGGGGCTTGGACCTGCCTCAGCTGAATGTACCAGGCTTTGCTGACTCCCCATGGGAGGCCTTACCTTTTCAGAGGAGGGAATGGGAGGTGGGCTTGGGGAGGAAGGCTGGGGGGAGCGGGAGGAGGGATTAGAGGGAGATCTGTGGTTGGTATGTAAAATGAATAAAAAATTTCTTAATAAAAGCAATATCTATTCTAGATGACTGAAGTTGCTAGGTAACCCATTTCCAGATAAATGAGAACCTAGATGATCTTACCATGGTGAACAATTAAGGGAAACCTGGACAATCTTGAACAAATTCCTTTGTGTTACCAACCCACAAAACAATAACTAATATATAGATGTGAGGTCGGCTTTTCCAGCATCTATGTTCATGAGTTTCTCTCTCTTGAGGGGAAAGTATACATGCATGGCTGGCATTATTTTTTATGCCTCTTCTAACCATGCTCACTTAATTGAACAATAATGATTGGCTTCATTTCTAGTCAGAGTTTGTGCTCAGCCAAGCCCTTGCTAGAGAACTAAGACAGCAGAAGCTAGATAGCCGTATCCTAGACCAGCATTCCTGACATGTTACTCTATTACAGAGACACTACAGAAGTCTCCCCAAAGTACAACAGTGTTTTGAGATGGATGGAAGAGCAAAGGCTGCTAGAGTTCCAGCTGTGTGCCAGGCACTGAGCCAGATGCTCTAATATCAATTACTCCATTTATAATATCTATATGGCAGAGACCATTAGCTGGATTTTTACAGATGATACTCTCAGGGAAATTAGTAGAATGCCTAAGGTTGTGCTGCCAGAATTGGACAGACCTGGAGCTATAATCCACATTTCATATTTGAAGTCCAGTGTTCTTTCCCTTCTCAACAACACCGGGAGGACCTGGAAACTCACATCCCAGTAGGAATCAAAGAGGATGTGGGCAGATCATTAGCACATTCCCATCATACTCTTCTACAATGTAGCTTATACCCTTCTAAAGAGAATGAGAGGTCTTGTCATTTAGCCTTTGAAATCCAGACCTCTCTCCACCTGGTCTTTCTCCTTTCCCACCATCATTTCCACTTCCCCTTTCTGAATCAAAAACAACAACAAGAAAAATCTCTATTTGCAACCCTCCAAATCACTTCCTCTGTGACTTCCTTTTGTGTTTGAATTGACCTAAGCAATAAGTTATCTCAAGGCTGGAGAGCTGGTTCAGTGGCTAAGAGAACTAGCTGCTCTTCCAGGGGACCTGGGTTCGATTGCCTGCTCACAATCATATGTAACTCAGTTTCAGGGATTTCAATATCTTCTTCTGGCCTCCATGGGTACCAGGCATGCATGTGGTGCACAGTTATGCATGCAAGCAAAACACCAATACATATAGAAATAAAATTAAACAAATCTAAAAAGTAATAGGTATATCTCTCTCCTCCCTCTATTTGGGCTTCTCTTTGCTTCCAAATCTCCCCTCAAACACAACTTCTCTGGGAACAACTAGTTGAATGCCTTCTCTAACTCTTGGTTAGAGTTAGACACTAAATTCGAGAGAAAAAAAACTGGTATCCATTCCATCGTAATAATAACCACCTGTCTAATCTTAAACAAATCGTTACTTTTAAACCTGTTTCTTTAACTATAAAACAGAGGCATCAAGCTGGTGAGATGGCTCAATGGGTAAAATGTTTGCTGCCACGTCTGACAAACTGAGTTCAACAGAGATGTCAACAGCTTACACCCTCTTCAAGCAAGGTAGAGGCAGTGTGCCCAGCTGGGACACTGCCCTCGGGCGTCAAACTCCCTGAGTTGAATCCTGGTGATATCATCTTGATCAGTTTCTGGAACTCTCTCGGTCTCAATCTGCAGAGTACTATCTGAGAGCTGTAGCCATAGAGCTGTGAAGACTGTAGCAAGTAGAAATATACAGAAAACACTCAGCAGACTCTCTGCAGATCATAACTCCTCAACAAATGGTAATTCTTCTTCTTGTTTTCTACCTACCTTGCCAGGTGGATGCTAAAATAATTAAAACAGAAGACCTCAAGCTAGCAATGTGTTGAAGCTGGCTTCTGTCTGCTTCTAGCGCTCCATTATTCAGTGTTAGCAACTTTGCCAACAGATTGATGGCAAGTTAGGAGCTTGAAATCAGCTAAGATTTGAGTGTTTCACTACAGAAACCAGCACGGCTCAATGGTCCGGAAGGGTGGCTGCTCTTCCAGAGGATCCAAGTTCAGTTCCAGAAACCTACACCAGAGGAGTCACAACCAGTAACTCTAGCTCCAGGGGATCCAGTGTCTTTCTCTGGCCTCTGTGTGTATGTTCGCACACACACAGAAAGGAAGAAAGAAAGAAAGAAAGAAAGAAAGAAAGAAAGAAAGAAAGAAAGAAAGAAAGAAAGAAAGAAAGAAAGAAAGAAAGAAAAAGAAAACTATCAAATGTTATAAATCAGAGCGATGGATGTTGGGACATTGTTTTCATTTATCTTTTTCCCCAGAGCTTATTGTTTTATTGTTACACTGTAACCAGCACGTAGCCATCCATGTGTATGCCTGGAACATAGTCTATACTGTCTGAGAGAGAGAGAGAGAGAGAGAGAGAGAGAGAGAGAGAGAGAGAGAGAGAGAGAGAGAGAGAGGAAGGCACACATTCTGCCATTTGAATTATCTTCCGACTATTTTCTCTGGTCCCAATCTCCTCCAGTAATTCCTGTCATAATTCATTCCTCCACCAATTCCCTACCTGTGCTCAAGCAGCCCCGCTTTGCTTCTCACCTTACTAATGAAAGGGCACCATCTAGTGTCCAAAATAGCAATCCCTAGTCTCAGTAAAGGAGTCTCCACTACCACAGGGGTCAGTACAAAATCCCACCGGGATGCTAAGTCTGGCCCTCCACCCAATTTTACAAATAAAGTTTTATTGTCAAACAGCATACCCAATCACCGAATAGTCAAGGCTCTTTTTACACTGTCACATTAGCATTGAGAAGTTACTGTAGAGATGGTAGGATCTGGAATGCCTAAAACTTTTACTGTGTTGCCCTTTACACAGAAAGCTCTCGATCCCAACCTACTCTGATCCCTTGTGTAAGCTGTCTTGGCATTGGCCCACCTGTGTGCTCATTCTCAGCATCTCCAGATTTTTGGCTCAATCACAATTGATGCTCCGCTGTTGCACAGATAGCCTCATACCCCAAATCCCTATCAGCAGCAGCACTATGGTGAAGGAGTGTCATTTCAACACAAAACCAAGGAGTTGTCCCCAAGGTAAAGAGCTTACCCTGTCACCAGAAGAAAAACGCTCTCAGAGAGTCCACTGTCCTCTGGCTGTGTTATTTGGGGTAAGGCAATTAGAGCTCCTGAAGCACAGCTCCTTCATCTGTTACGTGGGTCTTAACAGCATTGTTTGCCTCCCTGGGTTGTTGTGGAAACAAATGAGACCATTTATTAGCTAGCCTTTCAAGAGCTACAAAAACAAGTTCAGTAATGTTAGCTTTTATTACCTATATTGCCAAGGGTGGGGTATATGACTTTCCTTATTAATTACCCACTGCTCTGTGAGAGCACATGGATTCTTACTCTGCATGTGTTTCTGACGCAACTCCAACATTCCAGCTCTTGTCCTGAATTCTACCTATGCCTTTACAATATGAGTGCTTCCTAGTCTGCACCCCAGGATTAAGTGTGGCTAGAGGCAAATGTATGCTTAGAGGATGGAAAAATGGAGATGTGAGTATGAAATGTGGGACACCCTATACCTTCTAGGCATGAGGCAAGAGAAGGAGGTCCCCACTGCTAACAGAGCCAAAGGCTCTCTCTTTACCAGGGTGGAGAAAGGGTCCCTGGCGAATTCTTCTAGCAGGAGACAGAGAAGCAAAGTCTACATTCATAATGGTGGGAACATGTCCCTTTGGGATGTAGCTTGCTCTTCTGGAGATCAAGTCCAGATGTTCCAGTACAATCTTTATAGGTCCTAGTCTTCTACAGTCTAGGAGAATGCTGCCCAGTGGTAGGGCTGTTTTCCTTCTCCTTTCTGTCAGTCATCTTTGGCATCTTTGAAATCTCTAGTCCTTGTTCCTCTCATGCTTTGCACACACACACACACACACACACACACACACACACACACACACACACACACACACACCACAATGTATAGGAGGGACATTGGTATTTCCTGTAGCACATATCTTACCGCAAGTGGCTCACCCATAGTCCCTCACTATCTCTCCCTGATTCTCATGTACACAAGCCTGATGGTTTCTGACTGCAGATAATTGTAACTCGTCCCTCTGGACCCTGTGGACAGATCACAAGTGTTGAAATTCACACTGTCTGGCAGTGACTATTAGCAACTGGTTGATAAATGCCTCTATTCTTTGGTCCCTGTGAGAATAATTCTAAAGAGTGTTGTACACTCTCTCCCACGGGTCTTGTAGATAAACAACCCCCCCTCCCCGCCCCCAGCAGTAACCTGCTCAGTGACAGCTTAGCTTCCCTTCAGCTCCTTTTTGCAGCAGTACTTAGGTTCTGGTACTTCCCAGGATGGCCACCAGAGAAGCTGCTAGCACTCACTTGTCTCGTGACCTGTATCCAGGGTGTCCAGCATCCAGTTAACTTACTTTCTGTGAGCCAAGCTCTCTTCTGAGAAACTCACGGTGCAGAGGAGGAAAGAAAAGTTCACGTGGTGAGCTCTGTCACCTGGAGTGCTCTGGCTTCTGGCCTGTCTTGTCATTCCACCTCCCGTGACCCCCCATTTCCTCACTATTCCTAAGCCATGTGAATGCCTTTGTTGCTCCTTCTTCGGACCGAACTCTTTCTGACCCCAGGCCCTTGTCTCATGTCATCTGCTTATAAGACCCTTATCCCATCATTCAGCCCAGGTGTACTCTCAACCTTCAGGTTTTAGCTTAAATGTCACATCTTCAGAGAAGCCGTTCCTAATCACCTCACCTGAGGTGGTCTCCCTTCGTCCCCACCATTCCATCTGAATATTTCATTCATTTGCTGACTTAATAGCCTTCATAGCAATTCATAATTTCGGCCTCCATTGTTTATTTGCTTCTGTAATGACTATCCTCTTTCCTAACACGGGCAGACACGAAGTCTGCTTGATTTACTTTTGTATCCCTAGTGCTAAACAGTGTACCTGGCACATAATAGGCATGTAATGAATATTCCTTACATCAATGGATAGATGAAGCTCCCAGCCAGTACTTCTTGCCTTCCATGAGTCCTATTTGTGTGCTCACCTTGCCCTCACCAAATACTCAGCTGTGTGATTAGATTCTCTGTAGGGTTGTGGCCATGTTTTCTTCTCCCTGTCCCCAAAGAACTTTAAGGTGATCAATTAATCAAATTCTATTTGTTGAGAGGACAAATGGAAGGAGAAAGATGAATAATTCAGAAGTCGTGAGGCTTTGTTGCTCTCATTCCGTGGCGCGAGGTTGGAATAGAGACCGTCTTGGCATCTCAGTTTCAGCATCTGTACAGTGAGGACAGGGATTGTCTCCAATTCACAGAGCAGACTTCGTGTAGAAAGGGCCCAACAAACTGCAAAGTGCTACACACACACACACACACACACACACACACACACACACACACACACACGCCCCCCCAAAAAAACTTACTTAATTCCCATGTGAGTTTGTGAATTGCCGAACAGTCCCCAGCCATTAGCAAAGCAAAGAGCAAAAAGAAAAAAAAAGTTAAGGTTTGAGAGTGTGCCGATAGTTTCTTAGTATGTCCTGTGTGTTGCATGTTCCCTCAGTGCACCAGAGGCAGGAAGCCAGAGCAGGAGCTGCCTGGACCAAATGAGGCTACCACGCATGTGTCCTTTAATTGCCTACAGCTGGATTCACTCAGCCAGTATGGGGGCGGGGCGGTGATTCAGGACAGTGGACACCAGGAACTTCAGCACCAGAAACCTCAGCAAAGCCTAAAATAGGCCCCAGGAATCTATTCTGACCCTGTGTGGGGTACAACCCAAGAGGAGCCTCATTTGATGGGTCCTCAAACAAAGCACAGTAGAGTGAAGCAAAGGATGGCAGAAACTGTGGCTGACCTGGCTTTTGCTCGGAATAAAACCAGAAAAGGCCACAGTTTAAGTGATGTGGGGAGGGTGGAGGACCTAGAGAAATAGATGAATCTTATGTTTGACCACCACCTCACTCATCTGAGACATTAATTTCAGAACACAAAAGCATATGTGCAGGAATCAGGGAGAACTCAAAAGCCTCCTGAAGTGAAGTCTCACAGGGCTCACCTTGAGATTCCCAGTTATTAGGGCAGGTGGGACCTTTGGTACCCAGCAATCCTGAGTTTGTATCTCTCTTCCAGACAGTATTCGCCGTGTGATTGGGGTGACTGTTTAAACCTCTCTGATATCATATCTCCCATCTACACTGTGAAGGTAACACTACCTTTGTTGCTACATTATCAAATCAGCACTCACTATTAATTTGCTGTCCTTAATTTTTCATTTTGCCCCACAACCACATCTTTGCCTCATCAGGAGTGGAGTACCTATTTATCCCCTTTTTATTAGGGTGTGACTGGCTTGGTTGGTGATTTATGAATAGAAATGCCATCCATATGGGCTGGACATAATATGGCAAAATGACTGACAAGCGGGGAGAGATATATGATCCAGAGCCAAACCAGCCCCAACAGGATCTTGCAGTGAAAAGCAATACTTTGAAGCAAGCCAAACTCCACCCAATGCACAGATGATGTAAGTGGCAGTCACCATTGTTTCAAGACACTGAGCCGTGGGGTGGTTTGTTATACACCGATAGCTAACAGATTCATCCGTCAAAACATATCCACTTCTCTGCTTTCTCATTCAACCTGCATTACGTCATGTGTGTACCTTTTGAGCAAAGCGTCTGATACAGATAGAAATCCGAGTCAGCAGAGGCTCTTTCCTCCCCACCCCTGAAGGCGAGGTTCCTCTGCTGATTGCAGCCAGCTTCTGTCTTATCTTGTGTTCCCAGTCTCTGCTTTGGAGACGCCCTCAGTGACCAGAGAAAGAAGTGTTTTCCTTTCTTATTTTGTGTGCCTGGTGCCAATTAAATCAAATTTATGGAATTTACTCTGGTTGGTAATTATCCTGGGAAATTTATTTTGACCTGTTTATGAGGCTTCGCTGCCATCCTCCCTTCCCCCTCCCCCACCTTTCCTAGCTGTGGGGCAGAATTATGACAGCGAAGTCTCCACTGCAAAGGAGAGGAGCTAATGTATTATTTATTTCTTTGTATTTGTATTTATGAAGACAGGAAAGGGATTTCAGGCCATTCAAATCTCTTATTAGAAAGGAGGGGAGTAGCATGGACTTGGATTCTTGGGCTGCCATAACTTTACTATCATCATGTTCAAAATGAAACTAATTGTACTCCTAAGCCCCGGGTCGTTCTTACAAGGCCACATGGCTCATTAGTTTATTCTGTTATTTATGCATCCTTTATTTTCTATGCCAGTGGTGATAACGCACAGGAGTGCAGGGGATGAAAAACATGGTTCAAAAATGATTTCTGTCAGGATTGTGTGTGATCATGCATAAGCCTCTCAACCCCGCCCTATAGTCTCAGTTTTCTTATCTAAAAAGTGAGGGCAATGATTGGCTACCTCATGTACTCACAGGGTCAAAATGAGAGGTTCTCAAGTGTTGGCGCTCATTAAAGGCTTGCTCTGTGTTTCTGGGGGCCTCCATTGCACTCTGTGCTGGGGAATCCACACATAGCAAGACATGGCCCACTACTGAGCAGTCTTCTGTCAGGCACAGAAAAAAGTTCCTAAGTGGGCTACAGAGTTCTATGGAGAAAAGTGGAATTCAGCCAACCCAGCCAAGGGTGTGAAGTCAAAGAAGACTTCCTGAAGGAGGTGATACTTAAACTGGATTTATTGTCTCCTAATGTTCTCACCCCTGCAGAGATGACTGTCCCCAAAGTCCACAAAGTTCCTCATGTCCAGAAAAAATGAGAGGGACTTAAATGGCCCAAGAAGACAGACAGCTCATAGTCATTAATCCCCTGGCATGAGCCTTGTATAATGTCACAACTTTTCTTTCTTGATCTTCATAAGCAAGTAAAGTAGCTTTCATATGAGGAAGTTGAGCCTCAGAGAGGTTGACATGCCCAGAATCACAAAATTAGCAAATATGTAAAAACTGGAGTTCAAATGCAGATTTCTCCATAATTGTATATCTCTCTCTGCTCTGTTCCTTTGTCACATTTGAAAGGAAAACAATGAGTTAATTGGGTTGCTTTAAAAAAAAGGGGGGGGACCGGGCGGTGGTGGCGCACGCCTTTAATCCCAGCACTCAGGAGGCAGAGCCAGGCGGATCTCTGTGAGTTCAAGGCCAGCCTGAACTACCAAGTGAGTTCCAGGAAAGGCGCAAAGCTACACAGAGAAACCCTGTCTCGAAAAACCAAAAAAAAATAAAATAAAATAAAAGGGGGGAAGCAAAAGCCACCAATAGGACGGCAATATCCTGCACATTCCGAAAGCTCAGGGACCATCAGAAAAGAGGGATGGGGTAGGGGTCAAAAGACGGTAAGAGCCAGAGGTCCAGGGGGGACCAGAAGAAAACAGCGTCCTCTGGACATGCCACAGCACTGCACTCGTGAACCCCCAAAAGCTGGCTGCCCACATAAGACCTGCACAAGATCAAGCCAGTAAACACTGCAGAACAGGTGGAGGGTGTTCAGGAACCTCCATCCCTAACTGAGGAGCTGTGGACAGTTGATGGCTTCTGGGCGAGGGAGAGTCAGTTTTCTTTAGGTCAACCATGCTCCAGTGGATGACTCTCACATCTGTGAGTGTATGGGGAGCACAAATTGGACTCAGTGGGCTGTTTAAAAGAGGAAGAGTGGGAGGGAAGGAAAGAGGGAAGAAGGGAGGGAAAAAAGAGAGAGAGAGAGAGAGAGAGAGAGAGAGAGAGAGAGAGAGAGAGAGAGAGAGTATGAAGTTGGGTAGGGCCAGGGAGGTGGGGTGGATCTGGGAGGAATTAGGGGAGAAAAGGGGTGCTGAATGTGATTAAAATATATTATAAAAAGTTCCCAAAAGTTAACAAAAATACTATATTTTTTAAAAGCAGGAAGATACAGTTCTGCCGTCTACTCTCTCTCACATTTCTGAAATGCCATTAATAGTAATCATTAAGTGAGTCACAATCTAAAATCAGAATCAGATGTGAGACTTGATCATTCCCAAAGCTTATAGGGCTTTCCTTTTCTCAACAACTCTGGTTCTACCGCCCTTCAAAAAACTTCTACCCGAAGTCCATAGTGACAACATCTTAGATCAGAGCTGGTATCCATATCAGTTAGGTTGAAATTTTCTTTGGAAATCCAAGAGTTTAAAAATGAATTCTCTATTTCTTCTGCCTTTAAACTTGGAACAGAAAATATTAGATAATATTGCAATAATATAGCAAAGATGTGAGTATATTTAACCTTTAAATTGTGACACATTAGAGGGAAGGAAAGGGAAAGGAAGAGAATCAGGAAGGAAATGGGAAGTAGAGGGAGAAACAGGGAAGAGACAACAGAGAGGAGGAGAGGCTGGGGTCACAACATCCAGACCCAAAGAGAAAACAGACAAACACAAGAGAGAAACATTATGAAAGAAGAATCTTAATCATGCTCTCCAAAGAAACAGACCAATGGAGATACAGAAACAGTGATAATGAACCAGAAGATATTCATATATAAGAAGTCTCGTGAGAACTGGGCAGTGGTGGGACTCAGTCCAAACCCAATGCCTGGGAACTAGAAGCTCTGATGACCAAGGCTCAGAGACAGTGGAGGTCGCACACACATCAGAAAGACTGAGCACCATCACCCTTCCTCTACCTTTTTTAGCAAAACAGATTGGAGGACTGTAGCTAGAGTTTTCCTGCCTGGCCCACGGTCAGGACAAATCTCTCTCACCTGCCAGTTCCGCAGCCACTCAGACCCAATCAAGTAAACACACAGAGACTTATATTGCTTACAGACTGTATGGCCATGGCAGGCTTATTGTTAACTACTTCTTCTATCTTAAATTAACCCATTTCTATTAATCTATAAGTTGCCACGTGATTCATGGCTTACCAGTATCTTACCGCCATCTTCTCATGGCGGCGGCTGGCAGTGTCTCTTCACCTCAACCTTCCACTTCCCAGAATTCTCTTCTCTGCTTGTCCCACCTATACTTCCTGCCTGGCTACTGGCCAATCAGTGTTTTGTTTATTAACCAATCAGAGCAACACATTTGACATACAGAACATCCCACAGCAGAGGACTCCATGCTCACTGATCTGGTTAATCCTTCCTTAGTCTAATAGATGAAATATTAATCTCTTCCAGAAATGCCCTCACACATATATCCAGAAATCATCTTATGCCAGGAACCCAGGCATCCCATAGCCCAGTCAGGATGACATAAAATCATCACAAGAAGAATGCTGCTGAGCAAGAATGCTGCTGAGCAAGAATATAGGAGAATCCAGAGCGTGCTGGGGAGTTGGGTAGGGGGGTTAGCAAGTTATCAGTTCCAGTGTGAGGCCCCACTTGGCCACAGAGTTCAACTGTTTCCTTGTTTCCTTTAGTGAACTTATTGTCCCATAATCTTAAAGAGTTTTTCTGCCGTTCTGCCCCTTGAAGGACCTCAATACAACAGAAAGTCCTGTCTAGAAGAAAATTATTCTCAGGACAAACATAAGCATCTCTCTAAAACCTGAGTGAAATAAGATTCAGCACAAAGGCTTTCTCTGTTTGCTAATTTGGAGTGTTACCAGAAAACCACTTTGCTTCAAATTCTATACCCTCCCTAGAAAGCCAAGTTCAATGCGCCACTTCTCTGGAGGTCTTTTAAAGTCTAGGATATTGAAAATAACTCAACCAAAACCAGTTCTTAGGTAGAAAGGACACTGAAGAGAAGCAGGGCAGGAATGAATTGGTTTCTCTGAAATCCAGGAGGCTTTCTATATGAACAGAGACCACTAGCCGGCCACACTGACTGACTGACTGAGCCACAGCTAGCTCTAAATTTCTCTTGAGGCATTTTCTTTTTTCCCAGAGCTGTAGCTCTTGCAGCCTTCTGGTGTGCGAGCAGAAAGAACTGAAGACCATGGAACATGAACCCATCTGGTCTGATACTCCACACTGTGGGCTCAGTTACTACCAGATCTCAACATGTTAGACTGAGATAGGTGTTCCCTCACACTTAAGGGGCCACGGCAAGAAAACTTGAGAGAAGTTCTTGTCTGTTCATGTCCCTCTGTCTCTTCACCCTGGAAGCATCCAGTCAAGGCCAGGCTGGATCCTTGGGCAAAGGTGACGACCAGGAGTAGCAGAGATCTGAATCTCCGTTACTGCCAGAGACCCCCATGTACATGGCACAACATCATTAGAACGTGGCCAACACTGCAAGTACCCTTGTCCTTCTCCTTCATTTTACTACCAAAAGGAGAAGAGTGGGGGGAGGGCCAAAATATATAGAATTTTTAAAAAGTCAGTGTTGCAGTTTAATCTGATGTCCCCTTCGAGCTCATGCTTTACATGTTGGTACTATGCTGAAGACCGTGGGTAGGCCTATCTCTTCTAAGTTTCTTTTTCCTGTTGCTGTTTTTCTGGTTCCTGACAGAAGAAACATAAGGGGAAAAGGATTTCTTTTGGCTCACACTTCCACATTACAGTTCATCATAGCGGGTGTAAGTGAGGCACAATGAAACCACTTAACTAGACTGCTCCATGAGTACAAAGTTTGTTGAGGGAACAAATTTTTCTGGGCTGCCTCAAAGAAGATAGGACAGCAGCTGGTGGAAAAAAGCCTTGTCAATTTTGTTGGGACAGTAGAGGCAGGAGGTAGAGAGATGGCCAGAATAGCCTGGGGGTCAGCATGTGGATTTTGAGCTGCTGTAGACTGCTCAGGTTAATCAGGAACTGTCTGCCCTTTGCGAGAGGTAGACTGTTGGGGTCAGATAAGTGAAGTGTGGCTTCCTAGACTTCTTAAACTCCCCTCAGGACGTTCCTGAGGAATGCTGAGTTTAGGTTTCTGTTTTCTCAACAGCAATCCTTTTATTTATCCAGTTGGGGTCCTGCCTAGGTTGGGCCCAGGACATTATTTCAGGACACTACCAGCAGCACTGCCTTTCTGGGGGGCCCATTTTTGTGACCTAATTGTAAAGAAGTCATAGTGGCAAGAACTTGAGGCAGCAGATCACACCAAAATCAGGAACAGAGCAATGCATCTATGTGCTCACATTCAGTTTGCTTTCTCCACTTCATGCAGTGCAGAGTCCCCTAACCAGGGGATGTTCCTGCCCATAATTAACATGGGTCTTCCCATATCAATTAATTAATCAAGATAATTCTGCACAAGCGCGTTCAGAGGCGGATCTCCCAGGTGTGTCTAGATTTTATCAAATCTACAATCAGCACTAATCATCACAGCCCGCCTGGTGGAAACGGGCCACTAGGATGGCTTTGAAGGTTATACTGGGTCCCTGGTTCCATCCTAACATCTCTGCTTCTTGGCCACTACCATATAAGGGGAACCCTTACAAGCTCCTGCCCCCACAAACTCCACCATGCCATGCCTTCCCTTCCATGATAAAAAGTGTTAGCCAAAATAATTCCTTCTTGCCTAAAGCTGACTGTCAGGTATTTTGGTCATAGCCCCAAGAATAAAATCACTACTCTTTCAGTGTCAAAGACCCCCTGTATATGATTACCTCATCCTTTCTTCTCCCCAGAAGTAAGTGTTAGTTAATAAGTAGCCTTCTGCTCTTCTTGTGCATTGACCTACCTATCTGCATGTGTCTAAAGTTTATGGGTGCTTTTATGTGGGTAGGTAGGATTATGTTCTATAATTGTCTCACTTCCTTTTGGTATTCATCAATATATCTTTCCAGGCATTCTGATAATACATATCAGAATATAGTTTCCCTTTATTATCTTCAGTTACTGCAATAGTGTGATGGCTAAATAGAATGTTTCCAGTCTCTCACCATGAGGAACCATGCTGAACTGCACAGTCCTAGTGCATGTGTCTAACCCAAGAGCTCAAGCATTTCCATTTATGTCTTGGAGAATTGCTAAGACAGTTTTCTAGCTGAGGCTCACAGAAGGGAGGAGTGTTTCAATATTACATGAGATGTTAGAAAGAGCAGGCTGAGACATTAAGGGTCCTGAAGGCTAGGCTAGGCTTCTCTAAGACCCCACAGCCACTAGAACTGTCTACTTGGACACCCCCAAGGCAGTCTGAAAGGCTGAGGTTGTTGTGACTCTGTGATGAGTAAGCAGGTACCAAAGTTTAAAGGCAAAGGAACCCCAGCCAATGATGAGGCAACGGTAGGGTTGCCAGGTGTCCAACAGAGGGAAGTAGAAGACCTACCGAGCTTAGAGCCTAAATACTGCACCTCAGCCCTGGCTTGCCGGTCCCTCCACCTGTGCAGTTTCATATGTAAAATGGACTTGGTGGTTTCTACCATGCAGGCTTATCATGACAAGCAAAACACCTAATATCCATGATTGTGATTAGTGAGAGGAATAGGGAGTCAGACCAGAGCCATGACAGGTTTCTTTTTTTTTTTTTTTTTTTAATTTCTTTTTTTTTTATTAATTTATTTTGCAATACAATTCAGTTCTACATATCAGCCACGGATTCCCTTGTTCTCCCCCCTCCCGTCCCCCTCACCTTCCCCCCAACCCCCCCCCATTCCCATCTCCTCCAGGGCAAAGCCTTCCCCACAGACTGAGGTCAACCTGGTAGACTCAGTCCAGGTAGGTCTAGTCCCCTCCTCCCAGGCCGAGCCAAACAATCCTGCATAGGCCCCAGGTTTCAAACAGCCAACTCATGCAATGAGCACAAGATCTGGTCCCACTGCCTGGATGCCTCCCAAACAGATCAAGCCAATCAACTGTCTCATCCATTCAGAGGGCCTGATCCAGTGGGGACCCCTCAGCCATTGGTTCATAGTTCATGTGTTTCCATTCATTTGGCTATTTGTCCCTGTGCTTTATCCAACCTTGGTCTCAACAATTCTCGCTCATATAAACCCTCCTCATTCTCGCTAATTGGACTCCCAGAGATCCACCCGGGGCCTAGTCATGGATCTCTGCATCCAGATCCCTCAGTAGTTGGATGAGGTTTCTAGCACAACAATTAGGGTGTTTGGCCATCCCATCACCAGAGTAGGTCAGTTCGGGCTGTCTCTCGACCACTGCCAGCAGTCTGTTGTGTGGGTATCTTTGTGGATTTCTGTGGGCCTCTCTAGCACTTTGCTTCTTCCTATTCTCATGTGGTCTTTATTTACCATGGTCTCCTATTCCTTGTTCTCCCTCTCTGTTGTTGATCCAGCTGGGATCTCCCGCTCCCCCAAGCTCTCTTTCCCTCAACCCTCGCCTTTCATTACCCCCACTCATGTCCAGGCTGTTCATGTAGATCTCATTCCATTTCTCTGTCATTGGGTGATCCCTGTGTCTTTCTTGGGGTCCTGTTTTCCAGGTAGCCTCCCTGGTGATGTGAGTAGCAGACAAGTCATCCTTGTTTCATGTCTAGTATCTTGCTATGAGTGAGTACATACTATGTTTGTCTTTCTGAGTCTGGGTTACCTCACTCAGGATGATTTTTTCTAGATCCATCCATTTGTCTGTAAACCTCATGATGCCATTGTTTTTCTCTGCTGAGTAGTATTCCATTGTGTATATGTACCACATTTTGTTTATCCATTCTTCAGTTGAAGGGCATCTGGGTTGTTTCCATGTTCTGGCTATTACAAACAATGCTGATATGAACATAACTGAACAAGTGCTCTTATGGTGTGGTTGAGCATTTCTTGGGTATATGCCCAAGAGTGGTATAGCTGGATCTTGGGGGAGATTGATTCCCAATTTTCTAAGAAAGCGCCATATTGATTTCCAAAGTGGTTGTACAAGCTTGCATTCCCACCAGCAGTGGAGGAGAGTTCCCCTAGCTCCACATCCTCTCCAGCATAAGGTGTCTTCAGTGTTTTTGATCTTAGCCATTCTGACAGGCGTAAGGTGGTATCTCAGAGTTGTTTTGATTTGCATTTCCCTGATGATTAGGGATGTTGAGCAGTTCCTTAAATGTCTTTCGGCCCTTTGAGTTTCCTCTGTTGAGAATTCTCTGTTTAGCTCTATAGCCCATTTCTTAATTGGACTGTTGGGCATTTTGATGTCTAATTTCTTGAATTCCTTATATATTCTGGATATCAGTCCTCTGTCAGATGTGGGGTTGGTGAAGATCTTTTCCCATTCTGTAGGCTGTCGCTTTGCCTTGTTGACCGTATCCTTTGCTCTACAAAAGCTTCTCAGTTTCAAGAGGTCCCATTGATTGATTGTTTGTCTCAGAGTCTGTGCTACTGGTGTTCTATTTAGGAAGTAGTCTCCTATGCCAATGCATTCAAGACTACTTCCTACTTTCTCTTCTAGCAGGTTCAGAGTAGCTGGATTTATGTTGAGGTCCTTGATCCACTTGGACTTAAGTTTTGTGCACGGTGATAGATATGGATCTATTTGCAGCCTTCTACATGTTGATATCCAGTTTTGCCAGCACCATTTGTTGAAGATGCTTTCTTTTTTCCATTGTGCACTTTTGGCTTCTTTGTCAAAAATTATATGTTCATAGGTGTGTGGATTAATGTCAGGGTCTTCAATTCGATTCCATTGGTCCACATGTCGGTTTTTATGCCAGTACCAAGCTGTTTTTATTACTGTAGCTCTATAGTAGAGCTTGAAGTCAGGGATCGTGATGCCTCCAGAAGTTGTGTTATTGTACAGGATTCCTTTGGCTATCCTGGGTTTTTTGTTTTTCCATATGAAGTTGAGTATTATTTTTTCCAGGTCTGTGAAGAATTGTGTTGGTATTTTGATGGGGATTGCATTGAATCTGTAGATTGCTTTTGGTAGGATTGCCATTTTTACTATGTTAGTCCTGCCTATCCATGAGCACGGGAGATCTTTCCATTTTCTGACATCTTCTTCAATTTCTTTTTTCAGGGACTTAAAGTTCTTGTCATATAGGTCCTTCACTTGCTTGGTTAGTGTTACCCCAAGGTATTTTATGTCATTTGTGGCTATAGTAAAGGGTGATGTATCTCTGATTTCCTTCTCCACTTCTTTGTCCATTGTATATAGGAGGGCTACTGATTTTTTTGAGTTGATCTTGTATCCTGCTATGTTGCTGAAGGTGTTTATAAGCTGTATCAGTTCCTTGGTGGAATCTTTGGGGTCGCTCAAGTATACTATCATGTCATCTGCAAATAGGGAAAGCTTGACTTCTTCCTTTCCAATTTGTATCCCCTTAATCTCCTTATGTTGTCTTATTGCTCTGGCTAGAACTTCAAGTACTATATTGAATAAGTATGGGGAGAGTGGACAGCCTTGCCTCGTTCCTGATTTTAGTGGAATTGCTTTGAGTTTCTCTCCATTTAATTTGATGTTGGCTGTTGGCTTGCTGTAAATTGCCTTTATTATGTTTAGGTATGTTCCCTGTATTCCTGATCGCTCTAATACCTTTATCATGAAGGGGTGTTGGATTTTGTCAAATGCCTTTTCTGCATCCAGTGAGATGATCATATGGTTTTTTTCTTTGAGTTTGTTTATATGGTGTATTACATTGACGGACTTTCGTATGTTGAACCACCCTTGCATCCCTGGAATGAATCCTACTTGATCATGGTGGATAATTGTTTTGATGTGTTCTTGGAGTCTGTTTGCCAGTATTTTATTGAGTATTTTTGCATCAATGTTCATGAGGGAGATCGGTCTGTAGTTCTCTTTCTTTGTTGTATCCTTGTTTGGTTTAGGAATTAGGGTAATTGTAGCCTCGTAGAAGGAGTTTGGTAATGTTCCTTCTGTTTCTATTGTGTGGAACAATTTAGAGAGTATTGGTATTAACTCTTCTTTGAAGATCTGGTAGAATTCTGCGCTGAAACCATCTGGTCCTGGGCTTTTTTTGGTTGGGAGACTTTTAATGACTGTTTCTATTTCGTTAGGGGTTATTGGACTATTTAAATAGTTTATCTGGTCTTGATTTAACTTAGGTATGTGGTACCTATCCAGAAAGTTATCCATTTCTTTTAGGTTTTCCAGTTTTGTCGAATAGAGGTTTTTGAAGTATGACCTGATAATTCTCTGGATTTCCTCAATGTCTGTTGTTATGTCCCCCTTTTCATTTCTGATTTTGTTGATTTGGATGCTCTCTCTCTGTCTTTTGGTTAGTTTGGATAAGGGTTTGTCTATCTTGTTGATTTTCTCAAAGAACCAACTCTTTGTTTCATTAATTTTTTGTATTGTTCTCTTTGTTTCTATTTTATTGATTTCAGCTCTCACTTTGATAATTTCCTGGCGTCTATTTTTCCTGGGAGACTGTGCTTCTTCTTGTTCTAGAGCTTTCAGGTATGCTGTTAAGTCTCTAGTGTGAGATTTCTCCAACTTATTTATGTGGGCATTTAGTGCTATGAATTTCCCTCTTAGTACTGCTTTCATAGTGTCCCATAAATTTGGATATGTGGTGTCTTCATTTTCATTGATCTCTAGGAAGTCTTTAATTTCTTTCTTTATATCTTCCTTAACCCATTGGTGATTCAGTTGGGTATTATTCAGTTTCCATGAGATTGCAGGTTTTCTGTAGTTTTTGTTGTTGTTGAAATCCAACTTTAGACCATGGTGGTCTGATAGAACACAGGAGGTTATTCCAATTGTTTTGTATCTGTTTAGATTTGTTTTGTGGCCAAGTATGTGGTCAATTTTAGAGAAGGTTCCATGGGGTGCTGAGAAGAAGGTATATTCTTTTTTGTTAGGATGGAATGTTCTGTAGATATCGATTAAGTCCATTTGAGTCATGACATCAGTTAAGTCCTTTATTTCTCTGTTAAGTTTCAATTTGGGAGATCTGTCCAGTGGTGAAAGTGGGGTGTTGAGGTCTCCCACTATTAATGTGTGGGGTTTTATATGTGATTTAAGCTTTAGTAATGTTTCTTTTACATATGTGGGTGCCCTTGTGTTTGGGGCATAAATATTCAGAATTGAGACTTCATCTTGGTGGATCTTTCCTGTGATGAGTATGTAATGCCCTTCTTGATCTCTTTTGATTGATTTTAGTTTGAAGTCTATTTTGCTGGATATCAGGATGGCTACACCCGCTTGTTTCTTAAGACCGTTTGATTGGAAAGTCTTTTCCCAGCCTTTTATTTTTAGGTAGTGTCTATCTTTGAATTTGAGATGTGTTTCTTGTATGCAGCAGAAAGATGGGTCCTGCTTTCGTATCCATTCTGTAAGCCTATGTCTTTTTATAGGTGAATTAAGTCCATTGATATTGAGGGAAATTAATGACCAGTGATTGTTCATTCCTGTTATTTTTTGGTGGTGATGTGTGGGTACTTCTATACGTTGGGGTTTACTGCTGTGGCTTTATCTGTTGCCTGTGTTTTCGAGGGTGTATCTGACTTCCTTAGGTTGGAATTTTCCTTCTAGTGCTTTCTGTAGGGCTGGGTTTGTGGATAAGTATTGTTTAAATCTGGCTTTGTCATGGAATGTCTTGTTCACTCCATCTATGGTGATTGAAAGTTTTGCTGGGTATATTAGTCTAGGTTGACATCCATGGTCTCTTAGTGTCTGCATTACATCTGTCCAGGTTCTTCTGGCTTTCAAAGTCTCCATTGAGAAATCGGGTGTTATTCTGATGGGTTTGCCTTTATATGTCACTTGGCCTTTTTCCTTTGCTGCTCTTAATATTCTTTCTTTATTCTGTACGTTTAGTTGTTTAACTATTATGTGGCGAGGGGACTTTTTTTGGGGGTCTAGTCTGTTTGGTGTTCTATAAGCTTCTTGTATCTTCATAGGCATTTCCTTCTTTAAGTTGGGAAAGTTTTCTTCTATGATCTTGTTGAATATATTTTCTGTGCCCTTGAGTTGGTATTCTTCTCCTTCTTCGACCCCTATTATTCTTAGGTTTGGTCTTTTCATGGTGTCCCAAATTTCTTGGACATTTTGGTTCATGACTTTGTTGGCTTTAGTGTTTTCTTTGACTGATGAATGTATTTCTTCTACTGTATCTTCAACGCTAGAGATCCTCTCTTCCATCTCTTGCATTCTGTTGATTATACTTGCATCTGAAGTTCCCAATCGTTTTCTCAGATTTTCTATTTCCAGCATTCCCTCTGTTTGTGTCTTCTTCATTTTTTCTATTTCCCTTTTCAGGTCTTGGACTGTTTCCTTCATTTGTTTCATTGATTTTTCTTGATTTTCTCTCAGTATTTTATTGTTTTCTTCCAGGACTTTATTGATTTCTTCTAATTTGTTTGCCCTTTCCTCTAGTTGTTTACAGCGTTCTTCACATTTTTTTGTCTTTTCCTCTACGCAAGCCTCTAGCTTCTTCATGATGTCATTCATAAGGCTGTTTTCTTCTGCTTCTTCCAATTTCTGATGTTCAGGTCTAGGTGTTGGAGGAGGGCTAGGGCCAGGTGATGCTGTATTGCTATTCATTTTGTATATATTTCTGCCTTGACGTCTGCCCATCTCCTTGTGGTTCGTTCTTGGCCTTATCCGCAGACTTGGTTCAGACAGACCAGTGTTCCAAAAGGGAAGTCAGTGTTCCAAAAGGGAAGTCCGGAGCAAGATGGGAGCTGGGGGCCGGCCTCTGAGTCTCAGGAAGAGGCTTGGGGCTCAGGCGGATGGGCGTGGGGGCAGGGCGTGGAGACTGCAGGGTCTGCCAGGGGTCTTGGAGAAGGGGATCCTTCCCGGTGCGGCTAGCAGGGAACCTGCGAGTGTTCCAAAAGGGACGTCCGGAGCAAGATGCATGACAGGTTTCTAATAGCCCTGCCAGGGACCAGGCCTTAGTTTCAGTTCACTGGAACTGGCTGGAGCTGAGCAAGCAGTTCTCGGGAAGATCGCGACTCAGGGGCAACCAATCAGCAGGTGCCCCACAGCCTTCTGCTAGCTAAAGATAGCTTTTCCTACCCTCCAGTCAACAAATCCCGAACCACTACAGCCACCAACCAATCAGCTCCCAGACTAATCTTTCCTCCACCAATCAGCACCAGATTAATCAATTCCCTCCTCCTTGAAATTCTCCTAACTCCACTTAAAAGAAGATTGCAACCTTCCTTCTTGGTTGCTATTTGCCACCACAGCTGGAAATAAACACTCTTGCTAAATTCCATATGTGACTGTTGGTCTTTCTTGGGGGCTTCTCTCAGACCCTAACAATTAGCATCTCCTGGCCTTTTCTTATGTGTCAGGGACTCTGCTTAAGCAGTTTTCCTGGATCACATACCTTGAAGCTCACAGAACCCTGTGAAGGAGGCCCCGTTTTTGTTCTCCTTTTACAGTCAAGAAACTGAGACACAGAAATTAAGGCTTTGCCCTAAGTCACCCACCTAGTAAATGACAAATTCAGGAATTGAATTTATGTGTCTTGGCTCGAACGCCTCTCCATAGGAAAGATATGCAAGCCTGTGAGTACCGTGACCCGAGCATGCACTTCGCAGACAGACCAGAGGGAAGTGCTCCAAGAAAGGCAGCAAGCAAACCAAGCCCCAGCTGGAATGTGCTTGAAAGGACCCTAGCCAGGCCCAGCCTGGCAAACATGGCTCTGGCAGGTCTTGTCCTTCTTCCCCATTCCTTCTGCCTTGCTAAAAAAACAGTTAGATTTCATTCCTAAAGCTAGCCATCAAGGTCTATTCCCTTATTTGTCTGCTTCCTCCTCCTGGGGCTGACTATCAAGGTCCAGCTATCAAAGTACTAAAGTCCAGCAATCAGAAGCCCCCTTTGGTTCACCTAATTAACATTCCCAATCAAAATATCCCATGGCATCCTAGCCCATTCTAACACAGACCTCCCCTTTGTCTCATCTTAAAAATTACACTGCAAGGTCATTGGTTGCTGTTTTTCTGCCTGAGTCAGAAAGCAGCCACGATAACTTTTCTTCCCCATTTAATTAAGAGTCTCTTTTTGAAAACGGGGGTTTGGATGTGGTTTGTGCCTAATCCAGCATCAGGTGAAACCCCCATGCAAGGGTCCCCTTCTGTGCTGTTTTAAGATGTGTTACATTTGTTTGTGCTATGGAAAATTTTTTTAATGTTGCAAAGATGTGTTGCGTTCTTTTATGTTGCATTTGTTTAACTCTGTGAAGCTGTGTGACTGTGTCTGTCTAAAGCACTTGCTGGTCTAATAAAGAGCTGAACGGCCCATAGCAAGGCAGGAGAAAGGATAGGTGGGGCTGGCAGGCAGAGAGGATATATAGGAGGAGAAATGTGAGAGGAAGAGAAGGATCAAGAGAGGGAGGAGGACACAAGGAGCCAGCCACTCAGCTATACAACTAGCAATGGAGTAAGAAAGAAAGACATACAGACATAGAAAAATGTAAAAACCCAGAGGCAAAGGGTAGATGGGATAATTTAAGTTAAGGAAAGCTGACAAGAAACAAGTCAAGCTAAGGCTGGGCATTTATAATTAAGAATAAGCCTCCACGTGTGATATATTTGGGAGCTGGGTGGCACCCCCCTCCAAAAAAAGAGTACAGAGCCAAAAGAAAAAGAGCTAAGAGCAAATGAGTAAAGAAAACAACCAACAATAGTGCTGGACCCTAGCAACTGCAGAATTTCCATGCTTA
Organism: Peromyscus californicus insignis; assembly: GCF_007827085.1. Lineage (NCBI taxonomy): Eukaryota > Metazoa > Chordata > Mammalia > Rodentia > Cricetidae > Peromyscus > Peromyscus californicus. Next base: position 136,087,309 of record NW_026294595.1, on the reverse strand, counting down.
GTCTCCAAGGCTGGAGTGTCAGGTTCCTCTGCCCATGGGCCTTTCACTGCAGTTAGGCTACACCACAGTTAACCAGCCCCACAGATAGCTGCAATGTTTGGGGCCTGCAGAGCCCCATTGGAAGCACACTAACCATAATTTGCACCATCCATCACCCTTGCTCCCAGAAGGAGACAGGCTCTGGTTGGAGATTTAAACAAGCTGTTTCCTTGCAGAAACCAGTGCTGGTGACACAGTAAGCCTTGCTAGGGGTCTGGATGGGAAATGGAGAGCTAAGAATCAGGCAGGTTTTCTAAGCAAAGAAGAAAGGGGGAGAGGAGAAGCAGGGGGGAGAAAAATTAAATTAAAAAGACAGATAATGGAAGATACTGAGTTTGTTGGAAGGAGGTCAATGCATGAGAGAATTGTTCCCTTAAATGGAACTCTCTAGATCCCTTTGTAAAGTCTGATACTAATAGAAGATGATAGGTAGGTAGGTAGGTAGGTAGTGTAGCTGGAGAGCTTTTCTCTCCGGGTCCCACCAAGTCCCGCCAGTCCTGGAGCCCACTTATAAAATAAACACACAGACGCTTACATTATTTAAACTGCTTGGCCATTAGCTCAGGCCTATCATTGTCTAGCTCTTACTCTTATATTTAGCCCATTTCTATTAATCTTTACTTTGCCATGTGGTTCGTGGCTTACCGGTACTTTACATCTTCCTTGCCCTGGCGGTGGCTCCAGGCAGTCTCCCCTATCCTTCCTCCTTCCTCAGTTCTCCTCTCTGTTAGTCCTGCCTATACTGCCTGTCTGGCTATTGGACAATCAGTGTTTATTTACATAGAACGATATCCACAGTAGGTAGGTGGATGGATGGATGGATGGATGGATGGATGGATGATAGCTGGATAGATGATAGATAGATAGATAGATAGATAGATAGATAGATAGATAGATAGATAGATTTTTGCATGTGGATATATGCACATACTTACATATTTTAATTTTGATGAGTCCCTAAAAAATATGAGTATATTTTGCATCACTTACCTATATACTGGCCTCAGTGGAGCCTATGAAAGGCTGTGAACTATGGTCCAGAACTGCCTGTAGGACCAGGCTATATCTCCAAGACCTTGCTTGAAGTCATAGCAGGCTTGCTTTCTTCATATCACTGGCCCTGCTGCTTCTTTGCTGCTATCTCCTAGAAACTCTTCTCTTACAAGCAAATCTTCACCTCAGGGCTTGCTTCTGGGAACCCAACCTAGGATTCCCATGAAATGTAAGTATGATGACTACTTCCTGGTCTTGTGTATAAAAATTCACATATGCTCCTCCAGATGCTTTTCATCTCAGGCTGACTAAAAGGAATGAAGAATGAAGGGTCAACTTGGAAGACCCCAATGATAGCAGAGCCTCTGTCAACCTAAATCCTTGAGTTACCATGTAGATGATATATATATGTGTATATATATATGTGTATATATATGTGTATATATATGCTAACCAGAAACACCTTACTGGACTCTGAGGTGAGGGAGAAACAAGCTTTCCATGGGCTGAATTGTTGAGGTATTGTATTTGCTACTGTCACCCACAATAAAATAAAAGCTGGAAAGCCTTCAGTGAGGTCCATGTGGGGAAGACACAGTTGAGAAAATCCAGGTACACCCCTAGGTTGGCTCCAGGGAACCAAAGCAGTTTCGACCCATAAGTTCAAAGTACCTGTTGCAGAATAAGAAGATTAAAGGCTTCCTCCACCAGTACCTGAATTTCCAGAAGGTAACGCTGCAGAAACTCCTAAATGTCTGGGATTCTTTCAAAAGAAGGTCCTTCAAAGCAATCCATCTAATGCCCCTTTAACAAGGATTAACATTATCATTAATATAGAGGCCGTTTATGTTCGTCTGTTCTCCCTCTCAATTGTAAGGGAAAATGATGTTTGCTCTATGGGAAGACCCCTGACACAACCTTTGTAGCTGAAGTTTTCCTGTGCTTGCCCGGCACCAAGGACCCACAGACACTTATAAAATTCCTGTGTCCCACTTGGTCCTGTAACTGCTCAGACCCAAATAAACACACAGAGGCTTATATTAATTAAAACTGCTTGGCCATTAGCTCAGGCTTACTACTGACTAGTTCTTACTCTTAAACTCAGTCCATTTTTATTAATCCATATGTTGCCACATATTCCATTGCTTTACCTGTGTGCCATTCCATGCTGCTCCCTGGACGGTGGGCTGACATTTCCTTACTTAGCCTTCCTCTTCCCAGAATTCTCCTTATCTGCTTATCCCACCTATACGCCTATACTTCCTGTCTGGCTAATGGTCAATCAGTGTTTTATTAACCCAGTGTACAAAAGCATTATACCACAGCAAACCCTTGTTGTGGAAAAGATGGATAAGAGGAAATTGAGAGAAATAAAAATACTATGGAGATCACTGCATGGGGAAGAATATTCACAAAGAGAACCAAGACCATAGGGTTGGAAAGTCAAGAAGAGAAACAGAAGAACTCGATGACTGGATGTTAGGAGGGTTCAACAAGATTTGTAGTAAACACAGAAAAAGAGCCCACATGGTGGCATACCCTACTAGGCAAAGAGGGTGAGGCAAGAAAACCATGAGTTCAAAGCCAGCCTGTGTTACAACTTTGTGCCTGCCATGAAGACACCCTGTACTTGGAAGGATGAAGCAGGAAAATCACTATGAATTTTGACGCAGCCTGAGTTGCAGAGTAAGAACCTGTCTCAAGAAATACAAATCTTTTCTGGTTGGATTTGAAGCCTGTTCCACAAAAGAAAGCTCATGTCTGGCACTATATATCAGGTCAAAAACCCATGGCCATGGAGGTATGTAGATGTATCCAACCTTCCCATCAAACAATAAACACAGAACCAATGCAAAGAAGAAAGCCAAGAGGTCAGAGCCAAGAGCCAAAACCTTACCCTTCCTCCTGCAGTGGTCCTACCTCTCCGAACCAGAGCTACCCCTGTGTTAAAGTCTTTATATAGAGTTCCTGTCCTGCCTTCTCATTGGTTGTAAACCCAACCACATGACCGCCTCCTCACAGCCTGTCTGTATAGGCCTCCAGGTTTTCCATGATTGGTATTAAGATTAAAGGCATGTGTATCCAATACTGGCTGTATCCCTGAACACACAGAGACTTACCCAGCTCTGCCTACTAAGTGCTGGAATTACAAGCGTACGCTACCACTGCCCTGCTTTCCTATGGCTTGCTAATAGCTCTGACCCCCGGGCAACTTTATTTATTAACATACAAATAACATTTTAATACAAATAAAATATCACCATATTTCCCCTTTTCTATTTTAATAAAAAGGAAAAAAAAGAAAAAGCTTATAACTAATATAAGAAAAACTATATACAAAAGGACAATAACTATATACAATATATACAAGTAATAAATACCTAAACAATGTCTAGTCCATTTGTATTTGACAAATTCAGAGAAAATAATTTCATTATCTATCCTATTTTTGTAAGTCCAAAATGTATCCTAATTAATCTTCAACTATAACTAACTAACCTTCAACTATAACTAACTAATCTTCAACTCCCTCAGAGACCCAAGAAGGAAATAATATTAGCTAACAAAAATAAAAACAGGAAGTGCACATAAGCAACCTCCAAAAAATTTGTGAGTTGACAGAAACAGCCAGCTGCCTGGACAGTCACCTGAGGTTTCTCCGAAGTGCTGGGGCATCATCTTCAGCCTATAGGCCCAGCATATCCGACAGACTCATTTGTGAAGCAGGATGTGCACAAGGTCAACAGTTCAACCTCACATTGAGTGAGAGTAGTCCATGTACCAGAAACACCTGAATTCCACCAGTGTCATGTCATGATTCAGGATTTCAAATTCTGGAAATTGCTGATGGTTTTCCAACTCAGCTGTCCATTCTTCCTGGCTGTGTATATATGGCTTCATCTCAGCATCCCATTCTTCTCCATATCCCTCCATCAAATGCCAGTCTACTATTGAGAGGCGTGAGCTTAGTTACTCTTCAAGAATAACTGTTTCAGCTGCTGTTCCATTGCACATCAGAGGCCATCGGCCCACTGCCTGTTCAGCTGCCTTCGAAGAAAAGGGCACTGTACCTTTTTCGAATTGCGAAGGCCACTTCAGGGATGGTGCCATATTGTCCTGGCCTCTGAAGATGCCTTTTGATAAAGCCATAACCACACTTGTTTTGGCAAGAATCAGTAATCCTTTGTTTTATGTCCTGTTTGTCCATTTTGTCCTGTTGATTCGAGGATACTTTGTTGTCCAGTGGCTAACTTTTGCCACAATGAAAGTTAACTCCATATGCAGTTTCTTCAATGCCCATATTTTCTCTGAAGTAGATTGGTACTGCCAGGAGCCGACATGTCTCATAGTCATAACAAAAAAGAAAAATTTTCTAAGTTATTAAAACATTTTAAATGCCATATTCTGTAGATCTCTGAAGGGTTTGAAGATAACCTGCCTATCTAAAATATATCTACTCAATCTTGAAAACATACCTAATATAACTACAAGTTCTATTATAATATCTAACTACTAACTTTCATTTCTTTATATCCTAATAGTTGGTAATAACATTCAAGGATCAGAAAATTGCATTACATTGTTAGATGAACGGTACAATTAGAAAAATATATATAACATTCTCTAACAATATCAATTTCAATATATATAATTTGTATACAATATAAAACAATCCAATCCAATGTAAAGTATTTACATTTTTCTTTTCTTTCTTTCTTTTTTTTTTTTAATAAGAACCTTAAATCTAATCTCCTTTGCTTAGCCTTTTTCCTAACCCTTGACAACAACTTGTAACCAATCCCCCTAATCAATGAAAATTATCCCAGACCCAAAACCCATTAAAAGACCAAAAAAACCAACCGCCCCACACCACCTCTTTGGGAATGTGGGCGTCGTATTCTTGAAATTGCTTCCTGCTGGGTATGGGCGAAGGTATCTTTATCCTGAAAGAAAAATTTTAGGTTAATTGTCAAATTCTAGGAAAGGTAAATATATCCTTCATTATCCAGTCTGTGTATAATGCCAAAATTTAGGGTTTATCTCAAATCCTTATTCAAGTAGTCTTTGAGACTGGATCATCTCAGCTAGCTCTTCTCAAAATTGCTCTGAGCACTTTGTAGTTCAAAGCTGATCTGTAGATGATGTTTGTCAGCTTAGTGATGTTATTATTGTCCACGTGGAATTGTTGTTGTTGTGGGGCCCCATCTTCTTCCTGGAGACTTCAGTTGATGTTAGGCCTAACCGTGATTTCCTGCAAAAAACTGATAAGAGACTCGAACACAAAGACTATATATGCGACTTTTTAGAATTAGTTAGTACTCTATATGACCATTTATATCTTAACAAAGTTTAAAATGTATATATATCTATATATATTGATCTTGTAAATTTTGATATAAAATTCATACTTTAAGAAAAGTTTAAAGAATCAGAATAGAATCAAAGAGTTGAGATTCGTAATAGAATAGTCCCTTAATTAATTTGGCTTTTCTCCTGTCCCATAGCAGAAGATGGCTCTTTTCCTCTGGCATGATACAGGGAGTTTGCATTTTCCTTTTAACAACATGCTTGAGTTTAAAGAAGGAGAGAGCCATTCTCCAACTCCAAAGTCAGCTTTAAATTTTAATTGAACTGGGACTATTAGAAGTTAAATAGTGTTAAATCTTTAAAGAAAAGCAGAAACAAACATTTAGGAAGACATAAAATTTTTTTAGATAACATACCCATACGCCATTTCACTCTGTTTCTTAGGATAGATGATTTGTTCCTTTTCTTCAGTTGTCTCATTTGTCCAGTGTTCTTCAAATTCGTTAACCTTCATTCTCCTAAAAGACAAAAACAAAAACCTTTCCCCAAGGTTTTTTGGGGATGTTCCTTTTTGACAAGTTATCTGATTAAATGAAAAGGCATGTGTTACTGGTGTAAGTTAGTTTAAATTGGATGTTTACGATAGTTGATGAACTATCACCTCCTCTAATTAAGAGGTCTCTCTTGTTCAAATCGAACCTTTATCAATTTTGATGGTACCCACAGCTTATCTTCTCCTGTAGAAATAAAAGCAAAACCTCGTCCCCAACGTAACACATACCCTGGTTTCCATTCTGAGGTCAGCACATCCTTAAAGTATATAGGTTGATTTAATTCTGTAGTTTTTTCTATTATCCAATGTCTCTCTGCAGCTGTTGTTCCTTTCTCATTGGCATTGAGAAAATTCAAAGTTAATAGAGCATTATGTAGTCTATTTCTGGGGGTTTTTGTTACTCCTTTTTGTTTATTTAGCATATTCTTTAGAGTTCTGTTTGATCTTTCTATAACTGCTTGACCTGTAGGATTATGTGGTATACCTGTAACATGGTTTATATTATAATAAGCAAAAAACTGTTTCATTTTAACAGAGACATATGATGGAGCATTATCAGTTTTGATTTGTGCAGGTATACCCATAATGGCCATAACTTCTAGCAAATGAGTGATTACAGAATCAGCTTTTTCAGAACTCAAAGCAGTTGCCCATTGAAATCCTGAATAAGTATCGATAGTGTGGTGTACATATTTCAGTTTTCCAAATTCTGCAAAGTGAAACACGTCCATCTGCCAGATTTCATTCCTTTGAGTACCTTTTGGGTTACATCCAGCTGGTAATGGCGTTTGATTGTAGAAGGAACAAGTAGGACATTTCTTTACTATTTCTTTGGCTTGTTGCCAGGTTATGGAAAAATCCTTTTTTAAACCTTTACTATTTACATGATGTTTTTTATGAAATTCTGAGGCCTCCAGCACATTTCCTATCAATAATTTATCAATCTCATCATTGCCTTGTGCTAGAGGGCCTGGCAGACCAGTATGGGATCGGATGTGAGTTATATATAAAGGATGACTCCGTTTTCTGATTGTATCTTGTAATTGAATAAATAATGAAGTTAATTCTGAAGCATCGTGGATAAATTCTGCAGTCTCAATATGTAATACTACTCTTTCAGCATACTGAGAGTCAGTTACTATATTGAGAGGTTCTGAAAAATCCATTAATACCAACAGAATAGCATACAATTCTGATTTTTGAACTGAATTATAAGGACTTTGAACCACTTTACTTAAATTTTCTGATTTGTAACCTGCCTTTCCTTGTTTGTTGGCATCTGTATAAAATGTACGAACTCCAGATATGGGCTTTTTCCTCACAATTTGAGGCAAGATCCAATCAGCTCTCTTTATAAGATCAATTCTATTGCTTTTGGGATATTTGCTGTTAATTTCTCCCAAAAAATTACTACAAGCTTTTTGCCAAGCTTCATTTTCTATCCATAATTTTTCAATGTCCTCCTTAGTTAAAGGTACGACAATTTCTGCTGGGTCTATTCCTGCTAATTGACGAAGTCTCAATTTTCCTTTCCAAATCAAGTCAGAGATTTTTTCCACATAAGTTTTTAATTTTTTATTTGGTTTATTTGGTAAAAATATCCATTCCAATATAATATCTTCCCTTTGCATTAATATTCCTGTTGGGGAATGCCTAGAAGGTAAAATAACCAAAATGCAATCCAGCTTTGGATCAATACGATCTACGTGCCCTTCATGTACTTTCTTTTCTACCAAGGCCAATTCTTTCTCAGCTTCAGGTGATAATTCTCTTGGACTATTTAAGTCCTTATCACCTTCTAAGGTTTTAAACAAATTATTCAGTTCATCATTTTTTACCCCAACAATAGTTCTTAGATGAGAAATGTCTCCAAATAATCTTTGAAAGTCATTAAGAGTCTGTAGTCGATCTCTCCTAATTTGCACTTTTTGAGGTCTAATTTTTTGAAGTTCTATTTTATATCCTAAATAATTAATAGAATCTCCTCTTTGTACCTTTTCTAAAGCAATTTGTAATCCCCAGCAAGGCAAAATTTTCTTTACTTTTTCAAACATTCTTTCTAAAGTATCTGCATTTGAATCAGCTAATAAAATGTCATCCATATAATGATAAATTATAGATTTAGGAAATTTTTTACGTACCACTTCTAATGGCTGTTTTACAAAATATTGGCACAAAGTTGGGCTATTCAACATTCCCTGTGGGAGAACCCTCCATTGAAATCTTTTAACCGGTTGAGAATTATTATAAGTAGGCACTGTGAAAGCAAATCTTTCTCTGTCTTTTTCTTGTAAGGGTATTGAAAAGAAACAGTCTTTTAAATCAATAACTATGAGAGGCCAGCCTTTTGGTAACAGAGTAGGTAAAGGAATTCCAGATTGTAAAGAGCCCATTGGCTGAATTATTTTGTTAATTGCTCTAAGGTCTGTTACCATTCTCCATTTACCAGATTTTTTTTTTATAACAAATACAGGAGAATTCCAAGGGCTGGTTGATTCTTCAATATGATGAGCATTTAACTGTTCTTCCACCAGCTCTTGTAAAGCCTGGAGTTTCTCTGTTGTTAAAGGCCATTGCTGAACCCATACAGGCTTGTCTGTTGACCATTTTAAAGGTAGAGCTGTTAATGTTTTTGGAAGATTATCAGTTGTTGTGCCCTGTTCTTGTATGACATGGATGGCTGGTGAGCACTCATTAGAATAATATCTTTTAATATTTCTCTCAGAAACATGTACTAATTTATGATTTGTTTCTGAGATTGGAGGGATATTAATCTGAGTATTCCACTGTTGTAATAAGTCTCGACCCCACAGGTTCATAGCTATGTTAGCCATATATGGTTTTAATTTTCCTTTCTGTCCTTCTGGACCTATACATTCAAGCCATCTTACACTTTGTTTCACTCTAGATAATGTCCCAATTCCTAAGAGTTGAATGTTTACCTCCTGAAGAGGCCAAGTTGGATGCCAAAATTCTGGTGCAATTATGGTAATGTCAGCACCTGTGTCTACCAGACCAGACAACAAAACACCATTTATTTTTATTGTTAGTTTTGGTCTTTGTTCATTAATAGAAGTTTGCCAAAAAATTTTCTTTATGTTTTTTCCTGTATTTCCTATTTTCTCTGTTTCATCATCTCGACTAACATGATTTATTCCAATAGACATTTGGTTATTTAGTTGCTTTGAGTAGGGGTTTCCTCTACAACTGCAGGAAAGGTTTGAACTGGATTTACTGTGGGGGCCTGCCTGAGGCCCCTCTGGGAGTTTCCCGAAGCTCGAGGCAGAGGGTTACCCTGTCTGTCCCTTGTTGATCTACATTCGTTGGTCCAGTGTTTTCCCTTACCACACCTTCTGCATACTCCAGAAGGAAGGGGCATTCTGTTGCCAGTGTTCCTTGAATAAACATTATTTCTAGGAATGACCTGTTTACAATCCCTTTTCAAATGTCCTTGCTTTCCACATCCAAAACATCTAACATTGCTCAAACCTTTTGAAATTGCTTTTCCTACCCACATATCATCATGGTCATAAGCCTCTACATTAACTGTATCTCTAATCCAATCTTCCAAAGGTGCAGATCTTGCCTTTAACGGCCTAATTATTCTTTTGCACGCTGCATTTGCATTCTCAAAGGCTAAAGATTCAATTATTATCTGACTAGCCTGTGAATTCGGGACCATTTTTTGTACTGCTGAAGTCAATCTTTGTAAGAAGTCTGTGAAAGATTCTTTGGGGCCCTGTATAACCTTTGTAAATGACTCAGTTTTTTTTCCTGGTTCTTCAACTCTGTCCCATGCATTCAAAGCTGCCGTTTTACATAGAAGTAGGGTTTGGACATCATATGAACATTGTGTTTGTACTGAAGCATATTGGCCTTCGCCAATAAGCTGATCCTGGCAGACTTGTATTCCGCTATCCCTCCATTGTCTTTCTATATTTTTAGCCTCATTACTGAACCACATTTTCCACTGGAGATTTTGTCCGGGTTCAAGAACAGCCTGTGCCAATTCCCGCCAGTCCTTTGGTATAATCCTATTACAAGTTGACCAGGTGTTTAACATTTGCTTTACATATGGGGAGTGCATGCCATAAGATGCTATTGCCTCCTTAAATCTTCGTAAGTCTAACATTTCAACTGGAACCCAAGTATTTTGTTCATTCTCTTCATCAGGTAGCTGCTGTACGGCTACTGGATAAATTAAGGGTGATTGTGTGAAAACTGGCTTTCTTTCTGTAACCTTACGATCCAATTTTGAAACAACTTCACTATTTATTTCTTCTGTCTGAATTTGAATTTCTCTATAATTCATTTTTACCGGTTTAACAAGTTTTTCTAAGACTGTTATCCTGGCACTTAAGTTGACGATCTTTTTAAATAGTAAAATGAGGATAAGAAAAGTAATAAACTGAATAATTCGATCAATATTAATCTTTTCATATAGTTGTTCCATTGTCAGAGTGCCTAAAATTTCAAACAAAGCCCAATTTTCTTCCAATGTACACATAAAGCCCATTTTTTTTTTTAATGTAGAAAAAAATTCTCTTTTAAATAGATATGTTAATTGACTTACCAAGTCTGGGTAGAACAGTAGAATCCCAGGGAATTTCACAGCCACCTGGTGTTCGAGGTGTGAATCCAGGGAGAGAGAGAGAGAGAGAGAGAGAAAGAGAAAGTGTAGCCGCTTGAGCCGAGTCAAGCCTTGGCTTTACAGGCAGGGGCCCTGTTCAGCGGGGCAGGTCTGAGTTGTTTGTAGCAGTTCCAGCTGCGGGTCAGTCAGGCCTGGGCCCAAGCTAGGCAGCCGGGCCGCCCAGGCTGGAAACCGGACCTGCCGCCAAGCCAAGCCAATCGGTTTTTAATGAATTCTTGTCACGTTGGGCGCCAAATGTAGATGTATCCAACCTTCCCATCAAACAATAAACACAGAACCAATGCAAAGAAGAAAGCCAAGAGGTCAGAGCCAAGAGCCAAAACCTTACCCTTCCTCCTGCAGTGGTCCTACCTCTCCGAACCAGAGCTACCCCTGTGTTAAAGTCTTTATATAGAGTTCCTGTCCTGCCTTCTCATTGGTTGTAAACCCAACCACATGACCGCCTCCTCACAGCCTGTCTGTATAGGCCTCCAGGTTTTCCATGATTGGTATTAAGATTAAAGGCATGTGTATCCAATACTGGCTGTATCCCTGAACACACAGAGACTTACCCAGCTCTGCCTACTAAGTGCTGGAATTACAAGCGTACGCTACCACTGCCCTGCTTTCCTATGGCTTGCTAATAGCTCTGACCCCCGGGCAACTTTATTTATTAACATACAAATAACATTTTAATACAAATAAAATATCACCATAGAGGTCATAAACCCTGTGGATGGGGAGCATGCTGTTACTATCCTACTAAACAGGTGTGTTGTCAGCCTGCCTTCTAAATGTCTGTGCTCATAACTACAGATTAGTGATCTCAGTCTTCACAGAAATGTCTCTCTGTAGTGGGCAGCAGACAGTGCAGACTCACAACCCGTCAACATGCTGAGATTGCATAACTTGGATTACTCATTCCTAAATGAGATGTTTCTATAGAGCCCTACAAGGTTCAGAGAACATGGCAGAAGGGGGTAAGGGGGTGGGCAGAAAGAATGTAAGAGCCAGAGAATGTGAAGGAGTTAGTTCACTGCTTCTGGACATGACGTGGCCATTGCACTCATGAGCTCACAACAGCTTTAAAATTACCTACACAAGATCAAGCCAGTCAATAATTTCAGTATGGATGGAAGAAGGATTTTTATATTCTATCCCTAACAGTTAGTTACTAGCTGTTGATGGCAGCTAGGGGAGAGAGAGTCATTTTTTTTTCAGAGATGTGACATCAAGTAGGTTGCTCAGACTTGTGCAGATGGCACTAACTGGACTCATTCACACACACACATACACACACACACACACACACACACACACACACACACACACACACACACATTTTTAAGGTAGGAGGGGCATTGTTGGAAAATCCTTAGGAAGTAGGAAGGGTCTGGGAAGTGGAAGGCTGAGGAGAGAGACGCTACCAGCCGCCACCATGACAAGCGAGATGTACCAGTAAGCCACAAAACACGTGGCAACTTATAGATTAATAGAAATGGGTTGATTTAAGAGATAAGAATAGTTAGCAAGAAGCCTTCCACGGCCATACAGTTTATAAGTAATATAATTCTCTGTGTGTTTACTTGGTTGGGTCTAAGCAGCTGCAGGACTGGCAGGTGAGAGAGATTTGTCCTAACTGTGGGCCAGGCAGGACCAAAAAACTCCAGCTACAAAGGGGAGTTTGGAGACAGACATGATCAAGATACATTACATACATGTATGAAGTTGTCAAAGAATAAATAAAATATCATTTGTAGAAGAAGAGCAGGAGGCATGAATTCATGCTCAGATGGGTGCAGCTGCCATCTGGATGGACAGTGGCAATAGAGACTTAAAGAGAGAAAATTTTATTACAGTCCCATGATCCTTACTGCATTGATGATGGTCTCTATTACTGACATTTCCTCAAGAGACAAGCGAAGACTTGAAATATTCATGCTAGACTGTTTCCAGGAACCTAGTACCACAAGCAGCTGGTCCATTTAGAACTGAGAGATTTCTAGCCACTTTCATTGGTCTCCAGAATTCTGTAGTAGAGTCCATCATACTTCTGTCCATTTGCATGATTGAAAGCATGGAAAGTCTTTTAGCCAAGCAAATTCCTGGACCTCTATAATGACTTAACCCTTTTTTAACTATCCAATTCTGTACCCCTAAGCTGTCTGCCTGTGTCTCTAGCACTTACTGTCATGGTATGACTGTCAAGCTAACTGATAATTTTTTTTTTACTGTTTAACTTAATTTTAAAGTTTTTGAGAGTAATTATTGTGTATTTTAATATATACTCATTTATTTGAAGTGTATATGTGTGTGCCTGCAGATATGTATGGGCACCACATGCCTGCAGGACTCCATGGAAGTCAGCCACGCATTCCCTGGAACTGGAGTAACAGGAGATTGGAGCTCCTGTGTGGGTGGTAAGAACTGAACCCAGGTCATCTGCAAGAACAGTAAGTGCCCTTAACTTCTGAGTCATCTCTCCATCCCCAAGTACTGTCTTTTTGACCTTTACCTATCTGTCTTATACCCAATAAATGTAAATATTTCTGTCTTGTCCATCACTCCCTTCTCTCTCTCTCTCTCTCTCTCTCTCTCTCTCTCTCTCTCTCTCTCTCTCTCTCTCTCTCTCTAATGCCTTTAAGATTATCTGATTCATGGTAGATGCCTGGTAAATGTTTGCTGAGGGAATGAATGAATCAGTCTATCTATCAAATTTGAGTAGCTAATACTCATAGTCTCTGGGTAAGGCAGGTCATAGCATGCCTCATTACTCTTCAAGTTTTCCCACTACCATCCATCTTCGCAATGAAATTGCCCTGTGCTTACAGGTGGGACCAATTTTAAACAATGACACACTGAGGGGAGAATGACAAAGAATGAGCAAGGAAGCCAGAGCTGAAGCACACTTTTTCTACTTCCTGATCGCCACAAAGGATCCGGTGATGGATTTCTCATATTTCTACATCAAATGCAAATCTAGCATTTTGATTAAAAAAAATACACTCTTGTATAAGGGCAAGACAGTGAGTCCAGAATCATGGATTCCCATTCCTCTGATCACCAGCACAATGGCTTTTTAGTCAAGTTACATGACATCTTTAAACCTATGTTCCCTCATCAGTAAAATGAGCATGATGGCATCTCTACCTTATAGGAGATGTGTGAAGCTTTGCAGAGACCATCTTTGTAAAAAGAACCCAATATGGACTGTAGCACATGCATGATGATGATAGAAAGAGAGAAACCATGTTCTGAGATTTTTCTGTTTGACAACAAAGAATGCTCTAAGGGTCTCCAGCGGCCTTCGGTTTCATCAAAGGGAAAAATGGGGCCATTCATAAACTCACTGGCCCAAGCTATCTCCTCAGTCGTTTCCTCCTTCATTCACGAAGTTGATGAGGGCAAGAGGGGGAGGCTTTTGTGTGGTGTGCCTGATGGCTTCCGGCAGTAATGAGAAAAGGACAGTTTCATCCACTTACGATAACTGGAAAATTTACAATTGTGACTCGATCTGCAACAGAAGAAAAATGTACTGTTTCTGTCCCTTTTATTTTTACAGGGAATGGCAGAAAAAATTTAAATAGATGGAGAAGATTAAAAGCAAATGTTCTTTTATAGGGATTGACGCCATTCTAGGTAATTTAATTTCAGTTGAGATGTTGCTGATAAAGCTGGAGAAGTTTCTGTTCTGAAGTGACCACCTCCTCAGGTGTTGTCTGATCACATGATCCAACTGCTACAGCAACAAACTCTTAGGAAACATACATCTGCTGCCTGAGTGAAGAAGTTAATTGTTATTCTAAAAAAAAAATGGTGTGTTAAAATTATACAGTATGTCAAAATATAACATTCTTGCAATGATACTTACATTTCATGGGTTTTTAAATATCTTTCATAATATTTAAATAGTTTGAATGTGAGACTAAACCACTTCAAAATGTAAGTTTTCTTGCAGCCTTTATAGCCCTTCATACAAAGCCTTATACAAAGATCTGATTGTTCTTTGAGACTCATCTATTAGAACACAGAGAGTGGGGGACTGAGTCAACACTGTAAAAAGATTTAAATTAATATTTTCTCTTAAACAAAATTATCTGGATATTTCTGTAAGGAAAATGGTCAAGGGATCAGAATGGCCTGGATAATTACAGTCATTCCTAAAGTCACTCTGCTAAAGCTCACCTAACCCACTGGCCTTGGAGAATTTGTGAAAGGGGCCCTTCAAAAAATCAAAACACTGAGAATAATATTTTTTCCAAGGATTAGTGTCCACATGATGGAAGAGGTCAATGGCTAACTTACAAAATTAAAAATGAAAGAAATTCTTGGACCTAGAAGAAATTGCATGTTCAATAATACTTATGTAGAAAAAAAATAATACTTTCAGTAACACTTTATGTTTAATTGAAATAATCACTGTATAAAACATAGATCATAATATCTATGTTTACAGATGAGAACACAAGAGGTTCAGAAGGGGAACTGTTTTGTTCAAAGTCAAACAATAGTAAGTTGATCTCTCCTTACCATGCTTACATTGAGGTATTTCTAAGGATAGGGTTGAGAACAAGTGATCCCAAAGAAATGATGCTGGCTAGTGACTCAATGTGCTGGCCTGGGTTCTGCCCTGCTTCAACATGGCTCAACAATTAGCATCAACTGCAAATGCTGGACCTCCATCAAATGACTTAGCTGCTCATTCTGACTTGCCCATCATTGCCCTCGACTGATTACTGCAAAGATAGGTCCTGGGCCTGTCTTCATGGACAGCAATGACAGGCAGTTTAATGAGAGATACTTAATTTCAAAATTGTGTTCCTGTGAAATGTAGTGGCCCTGTGGATTCATGTTGGCCTTGTAGTAGACAGATGATGTCTCTGACTTGGTCCATTTACAAGCACTGATCACCTTTTGTTCAGCCTGTGTTTATGTGAGTAGATTTGGGAACTTAAATCATGGTGGCTTGTGAATAAAAAAGCACCCTAGAAAATAAGGCTGTCAAGATAAAGCAAAGAGAGAGAGTAAGTTTACGGTTAGAATCCCATAAGGAGGGAGAGAGTAAGTGAGCTACTCTGGGGTCTTCGAAACAATAAATTGAGATAATCAGGGGCTTAGGATGACTAGATAAAGTGCTTGCTACATGAGTGTGGGAACCTGAATTCAGAGCCTCAGTACTCATGAAATGCCAGGCACAATAACATGTGCCTATAATCACAGCCCTGGAGAGGTAAAATTGGGAGGAGTCCTGGGGCCAGCTGACCAGCTAGTCTAGCCAATCTATAAGGTCCAAGTTCAATGAGATACCCTGTCTCAAAAAATAAGGTGGAAAGAGACTCAAGGTGATATCACTGTCAACCTCTGGCCTCCACACACATGTACATACACATGCACACACTTAAATAAACATACACAGGGTGAGCTCACACACACATACACATACACACACACACACACACACACACACACACAAACACAAATAACTCACTGATTTACAGTTTACATTTAATGATTATATAAATATTTAAAAGCCATTGATACGTTCTAAAAACCTGAAATGGAGTTTGCATTCTATACATATTTTATTTCCTATTTCTTCTGATATAAGACTGTCTAGCATCCCCAGACTCCTGTTGGGTCCAATAAATGCCTCCAAGCACACATGCATGAAAGAGATTAAAATATCAGTATGAAAATAAACAGCTGGACAAAAAGACTCTTCAGACCTCAGAACTGAAACAGGAACTGTTAGAAAACAGGAGGAAAGTAAAAGTTGCCTGTGAAGGAAAGGGATTGGAACAATGGTCTAAGACCCTTGTTACTGGACGTTAATGCCCATGTACAGAATGTTCTGCTGAAGGAGCCAGTGAAAGGTGCAGTCAAGGAAAAAGATAACAAAAAGAAAGTAGATAAACTCGGAAAAGGCAAAAGAGACTGGTGAACCTCTGGGCAAAACTAAGCAGTGATGTCATGCAATAATCCCAGTAAGGATGCTGGGTCTAGTGGTGACAGATTCAGATGTGAGGCTCATCATCTGTAGAACAGTGACTAACAAAACAAGGCTCGTGCTCAGGGAGATGTAGTCCCAATGTCTTGCACCTGATGGGAATAAAGGAAAAGTGCCTAATTACAATCAATGTCAGAGTAAATATTAAATTTTCAGTGGAACACATGAACAGGAGGAAATTTTCAGACTAGCTAGTGAATGCAGGGGAAAGTCAAAAGACAACTCATCCTAGACTGAGGGAAAGGAGGGATGAGGGGCCAAAGGCACAGCACAGTGGGACTGAAGCACAAAACATAGAAACAAACACAAACGCAGCAGGGAGGACGGTGGTGTTCCTAGACAGCACGAGGTGGTTCAAGCTGGGTTTAAAACTAACCCAGCTGTAAGATTTTTAAAGCTGAAACACCTAAAACCCAGGGACAGAGCGTCATAACAAAGACCCAAAGCAGGTTCCCCAAGCAACTGAGGGGACAGTGTGCTCTCTTAATACTAGATGAAAGTGTTTTTAAGGTAAAAAACACTAAGGATAAAGAGAACCACTGCCAAAACATTGCAAGAAGGACATTTCCACACATATGAAAAGATACCAATTCTAAAACAAGATACAAAACCTGCTCTGAACAAAATTAATAGCCTGAGAGAAGATATCTGCAGCCCACACAGCTGATAACTAGAATCTAGATTCAATAAGATAAAAACAAACAGCATAAAACAAGATGATACAAATGTGAATAACCAAGTAACAAAGTCTATGAATATTAAGAAAATAAATAAATAATGCCAGCCTTGCTAGTGGATGGAAAAAAAAACTAAACAAATAAAAAAAATGAATAAGACCAGCCTTGCTTGTGAAAAAAAAAAAAGAATGTAAATTTTAGAAGAAAAAAGAGCACAATTGTACTTTGATTAGATTTATAAATTTTTAAAGTTTGATAGTGACAAACACTGTTGAGGATGAAATGAATATAAAGCTTTCACAGTGTGGACGGGAAGGTAGCTACTGTTCCCTTGGAGAATGATCCAGTCATATTCGGCACACTTAAAGATGTATCTGCTGTGCATGGAGCCATTCCACTTGCCTATGTTCAGCCTGGAGCTACTCTTACAGTGTGCCCAAGGACACAACAGTCCTCAGTGCTGCAATTTACATAATAAAGTGCAAACAACTTAAATATTTCTCAGTAGAAGAACAGATAAACTGTGTTTATTCATACAACATTAAAAGTAAAGGGGCTGGCTTATATGAATCAAAATGGGAAATCTAAAAAATATATAATATTGGGTGAACAAGAAACAGCATGCTGCAATTGATATGTGTGGTGGGATACCAAATTTGCAAATTTTTGAAACACAAAGAACACTAGTTTTATACCATTGAAGGATTCATACATATGGATACAGGTACTGGCTCTGGAATAAATGGTTCTGGGGAGTGGGGGACAGACCGCAGGGAAGGAATGAGGAGAGTAATTATGTTTGTAATGACTTGTGTCTTTTGTTTAAAAATTCTTAAATAGCTCTGGCCAGGAACAAGAGGCAGGAAAGACTAGAGACCTAGGGTAAAACCAAACACGACTAGCAAAAGAAGAGGAGGAGGAGGAGGAGGAGGAGGAGGAGGAGGAGGAGGAGGAAGAGGAGGAGGGAAAGAAAAGTCAATGAAAATGATTCCTAATGATATTCTACAGTACTGACAGACTACAGCCTAGCCCAGTTGAAATCAGAGATGCCTAATCCAGCAACTGATGGGAAAAGATGCAGAGACCCACAGCCAAACATTAGGCAGAGCTCAAGGAACCTCGTGGAAGAGGAAGAAAAGGATTATAGGAGGCAGAAGGGTCAAGTACACCACAAGAACATGACCCACAGAATCAACTAAGCAGGACTCTTGCTCTTGGGACCCTTTTCTTCTATTGGGTTGCCTTGCTCAGCCTTGATATGAGGGTATGTGTCTATTGTAACTTGTTATGCCATGTTTGGTTGATATCTCTGGGAGGCTTGCTCTTTTGGGGAGTGAAATAGAGAAGTGGATCTGGGGGAGAGGAGGGAGGGCTGGGAGGAGTAGAAGGAGGGGAAACTATAGTCAGATGTAGTATATGAGAGAAGAATTATTTTTAAGTTCTTAAGTAAGGGCTGGGAAGATGACTCAGTATGTAAAGTGTTCTCCTTACAAGCATAAAAAAACCAGCATTTGATCCCCAGAACCCAGTCATGGTGACATAAACTTGTAATCCCAGAGCTGGGGAGGCAGAGACCAACAGGTTCCTGGGGCTGAATGACCAAACAGCCTAGCCTACCTAGTGAGTTCCAGGTCAGTGAGAGACCCTTCTCAAAAGAAGGAGGAGGAGGAGGAGGAGGGAAGGAAGAGAAAGAAAGAAAGAAAGAAAGAAAGAAAGAAAGAAAGAAAGAAAGAAAGAAAGAAAGAAAGAAAGAAAAAGAAAGAAAGAAAGAAAGAGAGAGAGAGAGACAGAGAGACAGACAGAGAGAGAGAGAGAGAGAGAGAGAGAGAGAGAGAGAGAGAGAGAGAGAGAGAGAGCAAAAAGACACAAAAACAAAATCAGAAGGTTGGGGAGACACATAAGTTTTAAAGTCAGTATGTTCACATTTCACACTCCCAGCCTGGTGGTGCTGCACTATAGTCCCAGATACTCATTAGAGAGGCTGAAGCAGAAAGGTCATCCTGTTCAAAGTCTACCTGGACTATAGTGATCAGTGGCTTCAGGAGCTAAGGAAATGATACCCACCTCACCTGGGCCCTGACAGTGGCTGGAGGCAGCCTGCTTCATGGCCTTAAAACCCATAATTCAAGAAAACAGACTTTGCCCCTCAAGTTGGAGGAATCCAGAGAGACCTGAGATTATGTCTGGATCTGGCTGCAGAGCCCACTGTAGCCTGTGGTGTAGGGTTACTGCGACTCTAGACAGAACCACATGGAGTAAGACTGAGCTGTTTTCAAAGTAAACATCAGAAAATGGATCAGATTCTTGCAGACAGAAAACAGAGTTTTGGTTTTGGGGGCTTTTTGTTTTTGTTTTTTGGGGGGGTGTTTGTTTGCTTCTTTGTTGTTTTTGTCTTTTAATACTGTTCTTCACATCTGTAAAACCCTTTGATGAGATGAGAGAGCAGAGACTGATCCAGGCTTGCAAGCCACCTGAGCTCTCATATCAAGGAAGCAAAGCCTAACTTTAGCCCCAGTCTCCCTAGTCAAACGCACCACCCGAATTCTGCTGTTCTCCTCATTTACAGGATACAGACAGCATCTCAAAAAGCAAAGAGGTCTTCATCTTTGCTGTCATTTTTCTTGTTGCTGTGACAGAAGAGCTGGCATAAACAACTTAAAGAGGGAAGGGCTTGTTTGGACTCACAGTTTGAAGATGCAGTCCATCACAGCAAGGAAGTCAAGACTGCAGGGGTGCAAGGCAGCTGGTCACACTGCATCCAGTCAGGGAGCTTGGGGAGATCAAAGCTGGGCTTGGCTTCCTTCTCCCTTTTATTCAGTCTAGGACAGAAGTCCACAAAATAATGCCACCCAATGGGTTTTCCCACTAACCCCATCCAGAAAGTTCCTCATAGACATGCCCAAAGATTTGTTCCATCAGTAATTGGAGGTACTGTCAGCTTGATTTAAAAAATACACTAACCCTAACACCATTACCAAGAAATTACTACTGACAAATCTTTGATATTTTTACCTTAGACTCTTCTTCTGTAACTATGACTGGTCTACAAGATACACCCAAAGTCCAGGACAACAGACTGGACTGTCAACCCCTCAGCTTCTGTGAGTGTTGGTGACTGTCCCACCTGAAGTAACTAGGAAATAATGTTTCCTTCAGGATTCCCCTGGCAAAGACATGGAGGTTTGAGTTCTGGTTAAAGCTCAGCTGCCCTCCCTCAGAGCAGGAAGCATTGGGGTCCCATGGGATCAGGTGGGAGCGAAGCTTCCATTGAAAAGTCTTCCTTCCCTTCATCTGTTTTTCTCACCCGGCAGAGCTTTCCTGTTGTTATTACTTACACCCAGATTCTTAGCGCTGCCTCTAAAGGAAACCCTACTCTACTCAACCAGTGGATATTAATCCTCCCAAGGCCTGGGATTTTGATTAAGTGCTTGAGGAAGATGGGATGAGCCATTTTGGCAGCCAAGCCCAACCGGTCACCAGCATTCACCTATCAATATAGTCTTTGTGGTTTCCTGATTCTTTACACCTAACAGTAACTCGTTAGGGAGTGCTAAAAGCCATGTTTCCTGGGTTTAAAAGCTATTACTTTATACATTTCTCTGTTGTCATGTATTTATACAATCATTAAGGCACTGAAGAAAAACATGCATTATTCAGTTAAATTTTACTGCATTTTATGATGGGAAAGTATATGCTGTAGTAGAAGTCTTAATTTAAGGATTCATGGAGGTTTTGAACTTATTGATTATCATATCCCCTCCATTCTAAGGCATGTAAGTTAATGGTTTTGAAAGTATTAGAATCAATGAATACATTTAGTGACTATTTTTGCTCTCACGGCACTCCCCTAAAAACCTATTAAACATTTTTTTATTCATCCACGTGAACTCTAGAATCACCTCACTGCATTCCAATGCATAGATCCCCATGAATAAAATTGAGGATAAAATTAAGTCAAGCCTATAAGTTAATTTGGGGAAAATGGCATTTTTATAACCTTGAGTGTCCTTAAGCAATAATACGGTGTGCATCTCCATTTATCCAAGTTTTTCTTTATTTCTCTCAATTGATCACTGTCACTTTCTCCATATTACATAATCCTTATCAAAGTTAGCATTTGTATCTGCATTGCTAATGGGAATCTGGGCTGTTTTTCTGTTTTTCTATTATAGTTCCAACTAGACTGTTAGGATATATCAAAGCTGCCTTTAGTATTTCTTAAATAGTCAATTGCCTTACAGAACTACTTTCTTGCCGCTGCTACTGTTGTGTTTTGGTTTTTTGGTTTTTTGTTTTTTTTTTTTTTTTTACTCATTTAATTTAATGTGTACCAATAATTGTGTCACATGGAAACAAAAAAAAGTCACTTGCTCTATAATTTATTTCTGATCCATGTCTTATTACATCGACCATAGCATCTATAACATTTTATTTGTTTATTTACTTATTGCACATGTTTATTTCACGTCTGTGTGAGCCTGAGGGTGTATGTGTGTATATGTATGAGTGTTCACATATCTTGGTATATAGATCAGAAGACATTTTGTGGGAGTGGGTTCTCTCCTTCCACCATGTGGGTCCAGGGGGTTAAACTCAGGTTGTCAGACGTAGTGGCAGTCACCTTTGCCCACAAAGCCATCTTGCTCATGTTGCATCTATAAAATGTTAAATGGAAATAGCAGAAGTGATTGTGAATGACCCTGAACTTTTACTAATAAGCAGGACACTGAACATTTAATATAGATATTTTAACATATTATTTAAAATGGTGTACCCTAAGTAATTAAGGTGTTTCCACCAGTGATGGGTTCAAATGGTATCTAATACAACTCAGATGCTGCTTTTACACTCTGGAGGAGTTCAGTGTCAGACCTGGGGCTCACTTTAACTTTGGCCAACTCAGTCAGCCTTACTAACCTTCTGTTTCTTTAACTGTAAGATTCTGACATTAGTAATGCATATGCCCTGTGAACACTGGTTAATCTAACTTGTAATAAGTGTATAACACTCTGATGATCACACAATAGGTAGCAATTACTCAGCATTTCCCAAACATTCTACTTTGCTGTGGCCTATCCTTCTTTTAACATACTAATAGACTTAGCTATCATTTTATTTAAATTTGATCCATGTATTTCTTTATTTTAATCTTTGTAAGAATTTTATATATGAATACTACACTTACATCGTTTCCACCCATCCTTCCTTCTCCCTCTCTAACCTATCATTTTCTCCACTCCCTCTTAAATTCATAACTTCTATAATTATTATTGAGATATATATATATATAAAAAAGACCTGGTGAGTCCACTCAGTGTTCCTCATATACATGTGTTTAGGACTGACCACTTAGGATTAGGTCACCTGTGTAGCATATAAGAAAACATTGTATTTTCTCTGTTCAAATCACCTAGAAGATAACAATGCTCAGGTCATTTTCATTGATACATAAACAGCTCACAAACATTGCATAAGGGATGCATTTGCAAATCCATCTAGACTCAAAGTACTTGATGACGTATTTCTGGCAGCTGCTCAATGCCAGTGACTGTCACCGTGGACACTTAGGATGTGCCAAGTTTGTGCTCATTATTTAATGTGATCATCTCAAAAACACCATGAAAAGGAAATTGCTCTCCCCAGGGGAAATGAAGCTAACAAGTGGGCATCCTGACTAAGGTCACATAGTATCTGGTGGTACAAGCAAAAGCTGACTCCAAAACAAATCCTCCCTTAGTCTTTTGAAAAATGACTCCATTGTGGTCCATAATGGCTGTGATCTTTTACATGACCACCGACAGTATACAATGGTCCTTTTTTTTTCTACATTTTTGCCAGTATTTAGCTATTCTAACTGAAGTGAGAGTATTTTTTTTTACAGTTTTGGTTTACATTTTCCTGTTGGCTAGTGATGTTGAGCATTTTTTCATATATTTCTTGGCTATTTAGACGTCTTCTTTGGAGAAGTTTCTGTGCAAAGCTACCCTACTTCTGGGTTCGTGTCCAAAGGACATGAAAACAACCCACCTCATGTCCACTTTGACACTATTCATAATAGCAAAAAATGTGGAATCAACCTAGACACTCAACAAGAGATGAACAGATAAAGGCAATATGGTACATACGGACAACTGATTATTATTAATCCATAATGAAGAATAAGATCTTATGAACAAAATGTTCTTCCAGCAAAATAAATGGGACTGGGTGAGGGCAGGGAGGGGAGGGTGTCATGTTAAATAAAATCAGCCAAACATCAAAGACAAGTATGCATATTCCTTTTTTTATGCAGAAGCTAAGCAAAGTCTACCTGGATGGAGAGTGGAATTTGAGAATGGTAATATGGTTACCGTGGAGAAAGGAGGCTGTATTTGATCAGTGTATGTGGTTATGCAGGGGTTGAAAAACCACACTGAACTCTGTTATATGACTACAACATATTAATCAACAACATAAAAGACTGTACTTTCAAGGATCATTAATTTCATTACTTTGAGAAGGTTCGCTGGATGTGTAGAGTACTAGAAAGCATGTACAGGAGGCTCAACATCTTCTCCTGAGCATGTACAGGAGGCTCAGCATCCTCTCCTGAGAATGAACAGGAAGCTCAGCATCCTCTCCTGAATATGTACAGGAGGCTCAGCATCCTACCTGAGCATGAACTGGAGGCTCAGCATCCTCTCCTGAGCATGAGCTGGAGGCTCAGCATCCTCTCCTGAGAATGAACAGGAGGCTCAGCATCCTCTCCTGAGCATGAACAGGAGGCTCAGCATCTTCTCCTGGGCATGAACAGGAGGCTCAGCATCTTCTCCTGGGCATGAACAGGAAGCTCACCTTCCTCTCCTGAGCATGAACAGGAAGCTCAGCATCCTCTCCTGAGAATGAACAGGAGGCTCAGCATCCTCTCCTGAGCATGAACTGGAGGCTCAGCATCTTCTCCTGAGCATGAACAGGGGGCTCAGCAGCCCCTCTTGAGCATGAACAGGAGGCTCAGCATCCTCTCCTGAGCATGAACAGGAGGCTCAGCATCCTCTCCTGAGCATGAACAGGAGGCTCAGCATCCTCTCCTGAGCATGTACAGGAGGCTCAGCATCCTCTCCTGAGCATGCAGTTGCCTTTTGCTCTCACTCAATGCACCTTCCATTTACACCGAGTGTCCTCTTCTCTTCTTCTGGGAGGGCAAGAGGGAAGGGGTGTCATCTCAGTGTGAAAAGAGAGAATGATGATAAAAAATATTTTTAAATACTACAAAATAAATTCTCTTATGTGCTAAGCAGTGGCGTCTCCATGAAAAAACACCCATTGACTTGTCTCTTTGATCATTTAACAATTGATATTGCTCTACAGATAATATACTCCTTTTAAAAAATCAAACATATTAGAATTAAGCAGTGTATAATAAGTCTTAAAATATAAAACTCTAAACACATATTTTATTTCTTTTAGCCCAGTCCTAATTTTCTGTGTTTATGCTAACTTCCTCTTTTTCTAAATTACAGTTGCCAGACTTATTTATTCTGTTGTCATTTACAGAAAACATCTCAGGTTTCCATATCAATTTTATATTATTCTGTTTTCTGAGTAATGTCTGCTCTTCTCTTTACTGTTTCCTTCCTCCTGGTTTATTTGAGTCAGTTTTGAGTTCCTTCACCTTAATACTTCACACGTTTAAATTCTATCCTGTCTAAATTGAAAACAGTAAAGCCTAACTTCATGCACATGTAGCTTTGGCCATTTCCAAGAGTTTTTAAATGCAGAGATCTGATTTTTCCCAATTTCCAAATAATGTGTAATCATGGTGTTGATGTTTTCTTGGCTCTCAAAGTATGAGAGTTTTTTTCAAGGGTTTGGAATTTGTTTTTGGTACTCTATGCTAATTTTACTTTGATTTCATCCCCATCACAGAACTTAACCAGAACCCTCCTGATAGTCTCCTCAGCAACTTTTTGGGGTTTTTTGTAAAGTACTATAGGTTAATTGCTGGCAAATGCTCCAAGAAGAATGAAAACAAATTTCTATCTCCATTTCTAAACACAAAATGATCCAAATTCACTAAAACAAAGATCAATGTTATTATCATCCATTTTCTTTTCTGCCATTTTGCCAAATCTGTATAATGGTTCCTTGGGCTGTGGGTGTTAGGTTACATGGGTTATTTGTTTTTTGTTGTCTTCACATCTATAGGATGCAATGTATGTCCATCCACGGTGAGTCTGGATCATGTGGAAATGGTATTCCATGACCCCACCTATGAATAAAAGGGAGTTTGTGAGCTTATAATATCTTTTAATTCACTAGGTATATTCATTGTAGATGGCTCTATGTAACAGCCATTTTCATATATGGTATCATTTATTTTGAACATATTTCATATGCCACGCTACCCACTTTTTCATTCTTCATATGAGCCTTTTTCACTTCTCAACTGAAGATACTGCTTCCATGTCATACATGCATACATAATTTTATATATCTAAGTAAAATATAGAAATCATAAATGAAAGAAAGCATATATTTGTCTTTCTCACACTGGCAATCTACTTCATGTGATTGTCTCCAGTTGCAATCATTTTCCTAATTACATAACTCCAACCCTCCTTTATAACTAAAAAAAAAATCTTCATTATGTAAAGACCACATCCACTTTGTTGTTGGATATCTAGGCTGGTTCAATAACCAAGCTATTGTAATTGGGACTGCAATAAATATTGACTCTGGGTGGGGACACTTGCATCAGTATCCTACTCATGAACTTTTTAAAGAGCATTCTGGGAGACTTAGATAGGATCCTTTGAGCATCTTATACCATACATCTGAGAATGACTCAGATGA
This sequence comes from Peromyscus californicus insignis, assembly GCF_007827085.1. NCBI lineage: Eukaryota > Metazoa > Chordata > Mammalia > Rodentia > Cricetidae > Peromyscus > Peromyscus californicus. The sequence continues at coordinate 136,061,270 of NW_026294595.1, read as the reverse complement.
TGGAAGTTCAAATTTCTGCAGTCACTTCTATTGGCAAAACAACCAAATATCCTATAGGAAGCAACTCAGCTGAAGAAGGATGTGCTTTAGCATAGCTTCATGGTGGGAGCGGGATGCCACAGCAGGGCTCTGGCTCTTGAGGAGAGAGCTTGGGACAGAGCTTGTTAACATTGTCTCATGGGTCTAGAAGCAGAGCCAGGATAGGAAGAATGGCTAGGCTACAAACCTCACTGTCCGTCTCCAGAGACCAGCTTCCTCCAGCTAGGCTCCATCTCTCAAGGTTCCTTCCAAAGGTTCCACCACCTCCAAAAATAGCATCGGCACCTGGGAAGCAAGTATGCACACATGAGCCTATGGGACACTCATGCCCCTCCTGTGCCTCTAACTCCTACTGGACAAGACTTTCTGTATGCCAGTTCCCACCCAGTGACTTTCCCCTGGATCTCAGTGACACCACCTCCTGCTTTGCCCCTACAGTCCAGGCCCTCCACTCTCTGTGCTTCATACACCTCCCTCTTTCACTGTCCTTCTCCTATTAGATTTTAAGAAATGCACCCAGTGAGACCTTCCTTAACTGTGCTCTCCCTAACACCGATTACATCTTCTGTGGTGTTCCTTTCTTTACTGATTCAAATGTAAATTGAAACTTTATTATGCTATTGCATTTTGTATTTCTCTGCCCCCTCCCCCATCTCTCTCTCTCAATCTTGCTTCCATCTCAGCAACATTTTAATCTTATTATTTCATTCTATTTTTCTTTTGTAGAGTCCAAATTTATTGAGAACACAAAGACTCATCCTAGTAAATGTTTTTAATTAACTATTCCATATTTTCTCAAAGGTTTGTTTTTCTTATGAATCTCATATTCTCCATTTTATTCCTCTCCCCCACATCTCTAAAGATTCCCAGTTTTGCCTTCTTGTGGTTCATACATGGTCATGAAGAGATTTTATGCTGCTAGTAAATACTCACATGGTTCTTCTTTGATGCTTGTTACTAACCATATGATTAGTATGAGAACTCATGAGCAGACCTTACAATGGAAGCTGATTAAAATGCCCAGCCCTTTGCCTCATGTCTACTAAACCAGAATGGGCTTTGAGTCTTCACTGCCTGGCCATCTGAATGTATGGAAAGGGATTTGTTCAAGAATAGACCTACATGGACTTCTTGTCTTTGTGAAAGCAATAGAGACATTTGTACTCACCAGCATACAACTGTGTCATGGAGCTATCTGTCTGCATGCCCTCAGCCTATTGATTTCATAATCCTGTATTGCTATGGGCTACATGTATTCCCCCACATTCACGTACTGAAGCTTACCTACCAGGGTACAGTATTAGAAGCAATTCCTTTAAGAAATTCTTGTCATGAAGGCAAAGCCTTTGTGGATGAGATCAGGGTCCTTAGGAAGGGGGTGGGGGCCAGTTTGTTCTCTTCTTCCATCAAATGAGAACACATCTCTCCCTTTTCAGAGTTTCAGCATCAACTGTGATGTTGACCCAGAGTAGATAAATAACTCCCCCAGAAAGGTTAAATAATTCTACCTTTCAATTCATTCATTTACTAGGAGCTAAAAATTCACACAGTAATAGGAGTAGTGGAACAGGGTTCAGAAAAAAATCCTGAAATTTACTGAGACCTAAGCAACAGCACATCAGTTTTTGCTCCTCCACTCCATTCCCTCCTACAGTTCTTCTGTGTGCTTTATCCTAGCACTTACTTAATTGTGACATTTCATGTTCACTTGGGTGTGTGTCCATATGCCAATAGGGATCCACGTTCATCCTGGGGAACAGTGATGTCTTAGTTTCCATAGCCACAGTATATTCATTTCTCTTTTGAAGGATTGATGGACGAGCAAGGAAGTAAAAAGGATGAGTAGGTCCTGACAAGGTGGGATTGGCAGACTCCTGAGCTCACTAACCGGAAGCAGTGGGTGTTGCTGAATAGTATAGGATTGGGGCAGATGAGAACTGATGGAGACAGGACATGGGGTAATATCAGAAAAAGCTGCTTTCCAAAATAAGCCCAAGAATCACAGAGCAGATATTATGAGCTACAGTGTGAGCCATAAAGGCAAGTAGGAAGGAAAGAGAACAGAACCCCGAGGATAGACACTACATTGCCTCTATTTAGCATGAACTGTGTGATTCCTGAGAAGGGGTGTTTAAAAATCAGAGCCAGGGTAGATGTAAAGCAGACCTTCCCTGAATGTTTTATTACGTTGGTACCACTGAAATGAGTCTTGGAAGGGAACGTTACCACTACTCCCATCAATCCTTAGCTTGAAATCCCTCGCCCCCAAATGACCCCAGGTGAACAGGATTTGAAATTACACAGACACGTCCCTTTAGAATCCACTCATCACTTCTGTCTGAGATCTTGGACCACTGCCCTTTTTTGAGCACAGTTTCTTCAGCTGTAAAGAGGATAATAGCACCTGTGTCCCAGGGCTTTGTAGAGGATTGATCCGCATAAAAAAGAGTCAACCCCGGCAAAATCATTCGATAAATGTTGGTTTCCACCCCACCTTCACAGAATACCTGTGAGTCTAATGAGGGTGAGACTGGAGGCTTACTTAACAATTTAGAGTGAGGCAGGTCTGGTGAGCAGACTTGCATTCCTGATTTCATTATGTGCCAGAAGATGAAAACGAACAGCCCTGCAGTCACGCCCCATCCCTTGCAGCTAGCTGCCTCTCTGCTGAGGGATTTACGTTCTGCATGATTAGGCCTGAAATGGACAGGAAGCTTTATTGTGCTCGGCTGGCAGGCCGTGGAGTAGCAAATTGATAAAGACGCCTGGGTCAGTGGCAAGCTAGGTGGTTCCTAATTTATAGCAAGGTATCCAGGTCCATTACTCAGCCCCTTCTCCCCTGCTCCTACCTTCCTACCCTTGCAACCAGACCCTTCTCTGCCCTCTTCTGCCAAATGGTGTCATATTTATGGGAAAGAAGAAAATTTACTGATAAAGATGAGGCATGAGCCAAGCCCACAGCAAGTAAATCCCCAGGCAAGCAACATGTTGTAATTTGACTCAACACAACAAACAATTTCAGTACCCTATGCTGGGTGTTGGGATGTCGATGATGCAAGCACACAGGTTCACTATAGTCTTAGCATCTTACTAACTTCTTTGTTTCTTGTGTGTCAGGGTCAGGGAGGAATAGTAGATGCTCAATAAAAAAGTAGCATTCATTATCATTGTTGACTCCCTAGGTTCTGAGTCTCCAAACCTTGGTACCAGGCTTTCTCTTTTCATTGTGTGTGTGCACAAACACATGTGTAAGCATATGTGTGTGCACAAACCCGTGCATGAGTGTGTGTGCGTGCACATGCATATGTTCATGTGTGTCAACCTTGAGTCATTCCTCAGGAGCCATCCATCTTGATTTTTAACACAGTCTCTCACTGGGACCTGGGACTCAACAATTGGGCTAAGCTGGCTGGCCAGGGAGCTCCAGTCTGTCACTGTCCCCAGAATTTACATCACACCTGACTTTTTTTTTTTTTTTTTTTTTTTGGTTTTTCGAGACAGGGTTTCTCTGTGTAGCTTTGCGCCTTTCCTGTAATTCACTTGGTAGCCCAGGCTGGCCTCGAACTCACAGAGATCCGCCTGCCTCTGCCTCCCGAGTGCTGGGATTAAAGGCGTGCGCCACCACCGCCCGGCCCACACCTGACTTTTAAAAAAATCTGGGGTGGTGGGCATTGAACTTGGGTCCTCGTTCTTGTGTGGCAAGCACTTTACTGACTTACCTAACTCCCTAGCCTCTTTCATTTTTCTGGATTTATTTTTATTGATATTTTTATTTACTTTTTGACAATTTCATACATGTATACAATGTCTTGTGTGCTGTGGATATCGTTCTGTATAAATAAAACACTGATTGGCCAGTGGCCAGGCAGGAAGTATAGGTGGGACAAGGAGAGAGGAGAATTCTGGGAAGTGGAAGGCTGAGTGGGGGAGAGACACTGGCCACCATGACAAGCAGCATGTGAAGATACCGGTAAGCCACGAGCCATGTGGCAAGGTACAGATTTATAGAAATGGATTAATTTAAGATATAAGAACAGTTAGCAAGAAGCCTGCCACGGCCATACAGTTTGTAAGCAATATAAGTCTCTGTGTTTACTTGGTTGGGTCTGAGCGGCTGTGGGACTGATGGGTGACAGAGATTTGTCCTGACTGTGGGCCAGGCAGGAAAACTCTAGCTACACTTGTGAATATATTCACACCTCATTACCTTCCCATGACCCCTTCCTACTCCTGGAGTGTCTGGTTCCTCCTCTTAGTTAGTCTCCACTTTTCTTATGAGTTTTTAGTTGTTTGTTTGTTTGTTTGTTTGTTTGCTTTTGTCCATTTGTTTGGATGAGGCCCTGCAGGTAGCCAAGGTGGCTGTGTGCTCATGATTATTTTGGTCATGTCACATCCAGCATACAGTCTCTCCTCGAACTCTTCATCCTCCTCCTGGTCTTTTTCCACTATGTTCCCTGGACCTTGGAAGGATGATAGAGATGTCTTATTTAGGGCTGACCACTCAACAGTCACTTACTCTCAGCACTTTGAGCAGTTAGTTATGAGTCTCTCTACTAACTAGAGTCCACTATAAAAAGAAGCTTCTCTGGCCAAGGCTGAGAGCTAGTCTAAAGGTACAAATATAAACACTTATCCATTTAACATAATATCAACCATAACTACCTCCCCCAGGTGGGGGCTGTGAGCTTCCCCAAACATAGGTTTTTGACCAATTTCAACTTACTAGGTATGCATTCCTTCTCATGGAGCAAACCTCCAAACCAATCAGAAAGCAGTTGGTTACCCTCAAAACAGGCATGCCACTATTACACTAGTAGGCACATTTTTTTTCTGGCAGGACAGTATTACCGTACACAGGGTCTGCCGCTAGACCATTGATGCCTTTTCTCTCCTTACAGCCTATAGAGCATCTTCCAGCACTATGACTGCTGGCCAGTCAGGAGGACTCGTCTAGCCTAGTTTCACCTTGATTTATCTGTGTGCTGCAACCCATGTGTGTGGTGTCTTCAGCAATTATCCTGTGATAATTACTACCCTGTGAAGGTAGTATCTTTTTTTAGGAAATCCTTCTCAAGTGACCACTCTAAGTCCCTAAATGCCAGATTTGTTAAAGACATCTCAGCTTCTCTCAGGGCAACTGTGCTGGCTAGTTTTATGTCAACTTGACACAATTTAGAGTTACCTGAAAGGAATGAATCTCAATTAAGAATATGCCTCCATAAGATCTGGCTATAAGGTCGACATATGGGGGAGGGCCCAGCCCCTTGTGAGTGGTGCTATCCCTGAGCTGGTGGTCCTGGGTTCTGTAAGAAACCAGGCTGAGCAAGCCATGAGGAGCGAGCCAGTAAGCAGCACTCCGTGGCCTCTGCATCAGCTCCTGCCTCCAGGTTTCTGCCCTGATTGAGTTCTTGCCCTGACTTCCCTCAGTAGTGCACTATTACCTGGAAGTGTAAGCTGAAATTAACCCTTTCCTCTCCAAGTTGCTTTGGTAGTGGTGTTTTGTTTTGGTTTGGTTTGGTTTGGTTTTGGTTTTTTCAAGACAGGGTTTCTCTGTGTAGCTTTGGTGCCTGTCCTAGATCTCGCTCTGTAGACAAGGCTGTCCTCAAACTCATAGAGATCCACCTGGCTCTGCCTCCTGAGTGCCGGGATTAAAGGCGTGCACCACTACCACAGTAGTGGTGTTTTTTATCACAGCAATAGTAACCTTAACTAGGACAGCAACTGTCCAAGTTCATCTCCTCTTCAGACCTTTGCTTCAGCAAAGGGAGATGATATGGAAGAGAAGGAGAAGACATGAACATTCACCAAGCAACTCCTTTGGGTCTTCCCACTGAGCTCCTACTCTTAAACTCACTGTTTCCTAGAATCAAATATGTCTTAAATATGGTTCTGATTTTACTGGGATCTTCACTAAAATTCCCAAGCTTCTTAAGAGTTGCTATATGAAAGCTAAGATCCTTTGTCTGTCAACCAAGGTTCTTCATGACTTGGTCCCAAGGTCATATACCTCCTTAATCCATCTAGATCACATTTGTTCCAAGGAATCAAATTTCTCACACTCTCTGCTTTTGCTCACACAGGTTTTTGTTAAAATTGTTTTGAGTTTGCTCATTAATTTACAAAAGGCTGACATCTTGAAGCTATCGACTGACACATTCTATCTCAGGACCACACTATAGCTCTTTATTGATTCCAGCATTCTTCATGACATTCAGTAATGCAGTTTGCCATCATATAAACCTGGTGCATTTCTCATTAGTACTCAATAGTTTTAACTTCCTTTCGGCATCATTGTTACTATTATAAATCAGTTCTTTCACATATTACATTTTCTAATTACATGTTTCTAGTCAATAGCAATGCTATTTTTTCCTCATGTTCATCTTATAGCCAGCTACCTTATTGAACGCTCCTTGTCACATCAAATATCTTCAGATGAGTCTCATGAATTTTCTAAACAGACAACCAGCCATCTATAAATCATGACTTTTTGATTCAAGCAAGTATGGTAATTTCATCATAAAGATATTGAGGCATTTCTTCAAACCCAGCAGCTCATTAACAAATAGAGTCAGAACCCCAAATGCTATGAGAACTTTCTCTATCACTTCCTATGACCCTCAGTTCAACATTTGATGCTAATTTGCTTAGTTGTGTGTGGGTTAAAGTTTATAAGGTTTCCCTTGTTTTTCTCAACTGGTTTATATGTTAATGTGTCAGTTCAAAATATCTTTATGTAAAAATATATATGCATGTACTAAATGTTAGTGTGATTATTATTAATGTTATTAAGAAATTTGTTCTTTCACACTTTTATACATGTACACCATGCATTTGTTCCCGCTCCCTCTCCAACTTCTCTCTCCCTGTTCTCCAATTTCCTGTTCCCAGTCAATTCCACCGATTTATTACCTTTTTCTTTGTTTAGTGTTCTCAGAGAATTTCATCAGAACCATCCATGTGGTCCTAATTTTTTAACTTACCATCAGAGTATGGTGCTCTCATAAAATAAGTATTTTTCAAAATTGTATGAAAATTCAAACAATATAAAGCAAATTTGTTTTTTTGCTCAGCATTGACATGCAGAGGTATTGATACACATACCTGTAGTCTCTTTTGCTTGTTTTTTAAAATTACAGGTGAAAATTATATATGTCTGTATATTATCTAACTAACTACTACTGTAGCCAGTATTCACCACAATTCTAAACAATTCTTTCTCTTTCCCTTTTTGGTCAGTGCCTCCTCCTCCTAGCCCGAATACCTGGCAATGCCTAACTGCACCATCACCATAAATTTGCCTTTTCCAAGACATTGTGTAAATGAAATCCTATAAATCCTGGCATTTTGTATCTTCCTCTCTGGTGTTTATCACTTTTTTTCTTGTCATACTGCTTTGGCTAGGCTGCCATTGGAAATTACTTTTGCCTAGCTCATTAGACCTCAAGGTTCTAGAGAACAGGGATAGTGACTCCAGCATCTAGCCGACTCTTTGTCAGTGTAGATACTTACTATGTGTATTTGTATATATAAAGAAACTGGTGTTAGTGGCCGAGGTTTCTTTGGGCCCACCTTGAAAGCTTCCCATAACACCAAAATGTTTCCTCAAGGAAAGAACAGCTTCGCATGCCTCACTGGCTCATGGGCCTGGGAAGAACTCCTCAGGCCTCATTAATTAATTTGTCAAGATACAGGAAAAACCCCACCTTTTACAGGCTTACTGTGCCACGTGGAACTGTCAGTCTCTAATTAGGATTAATTAGCTAACGTGGGTTTCAAATTTGGAAGACAAGACGCTCTGCCTGCACGCTCATTTGGTGTTAATTATCCTGGAAATCTGTTTCAACCTGAAGACTTGCTCAAAGCACTGAGACAACCCTTCCCACACAGCCTCCAGGAGGTGACTGATGTGATGCTGGCGGACAGTCAACAGGGCTCTCTTGAGGCAAGATCTTGAAGGAGAGAAGGGCTCTCTTGGGATGCCCAAGACAGAAATTCTAAGTTCAACAGACAAATGAAAATCAAATTAGGAAGGGCTGAGGCTTGAGCTGCCCAAAAGACACAGCAGAAGGGTACCCAAACCACTTGAGAGATCCATTTAAGGAGTCTGAACCCAAAAGACATAACCCCACCCCAGACTGTGGGCATGACTGCTTCCTATATTTGCCAAGCAGGGGATGTTAAAACCTTCTTCTTGGAAGAGAAATTTATTAAAATTCACACTGAAGAATATCTTAGGAGAGAGTATGTGTCAGGGATTCCTGTTCACCCAGTTGTCCACACTGACCTCCCATAATATGTGAGATTTTCACAATCCCTGATGCCTGCTCCACATCTCCTCTGGATAAGGATGCAGCATCTAAACATTCATGGCTCCCAGAAAGACCTGCCCTTTTTTTGGCTTTACCTATGACCAAGACAGAGGAACTTGTTGGCAAAGCATGAATGACAGGAGCCTTGAAAGAAAATGATCATATCAGTTCCAAGTTCCAAATGGCCAAGGAAAGGTTGTTCAGACAGCCTGTAACTTAAAGATATTTTAGAAGATCCAGGTGAAGATTGGCAAAAGGATGTGACCGATAAGATGGCTTGGGACAGTTCTCAAAGCCTCAAGTCTGGCCACTTATGACCCTGGGAAACAAAGAATAGCCAATGTATGAAGATCTTGCCAGTCTCCGGTTTCTAAAAGTAAAGCAAAGGTAGAGACTTGGAATGTCATTGAGAGGTGACACAGATAAAAATGGATGAGGAAACCAAAGTCTCAAAGAGCAGGGCTAAAAATGTGCTCAAAACATGGTACATATGTGGGGTCATTTGTAGCAAGAATGAGGCGATGAAGGTGGTGCTTGAGTGGCAGGCTCATGTCACCGTTTTCCCAGCCCTGACGCCTCTCTACCTTTTTCTATTCTGCTGCGCCAGGAGCATGGGCTCTGAAAGATCTACCCATGGCTCTTGCTTTCTCTGTTTTGCAAAGACTTATATACACTGAATAATCCAGGATGGATATGGAAAGACAGACATTAGGTAGGATAGAAAGACAGAGAAAATTAAAAGCATACAAAAAAGTTTTCCCCCACAAAGGAGTCTAGTTGAAGTCTCCCACCAGCTATGAGTCAAGAATTCCAGCACAATTAACATGTTGTTGAAGCTGCCAGTACACAGACAATATTTCTTTTAGAGAGAAATGTTTTAAATAAGAATGTTAGAATAGCAATGAATCACACTTAAAGCCTAAGCATACATGACCTTCAAAGATGGCCTTACTTCTTTCCCCTAACCTTTGCTGTAAGCCTACAGTCTTCTAGGAATCTCACCAGAACACTCAGTTACAGGAAAAGCATGCCTCAATCCCTTATGCAACCCTTGTAACCCATGGTTTTACCTTATCAGATTGCAGTCCCGTCCAAGACACATCAGGAGCCACCCTCTAATATCATTTACCAAAGGGGAGGGGCGTTCTCAGCAACTCTTTGAGATTTAACTGACAGCCACCAAAACCAAATTTTAGCTACTGAAAATGATATGTATGGTGACTGCTAGGACACTTTATCATGACTCTCTAAGAAGCTCACACTCATGCTCAGGTGTTTCTTATCCTTCCCAGATCACCTCTCTGTTAGCACCGGTGCTTATTTTTATAAACTCCAACTCTGCTTCATACTGGCTCATCCTAAATTTCTTTTCTACAGCCAAGTCAAGAGTACCAGCTTCACTTGAGTAGGGGTCTCTGAAAATAGCCCCTTAGGCTGCTGCAGTCAGAAATGTGGATCTGTCCCTGACTGGCAAGGGGAAGAAAGTCAAGGCATTTATTTCCAAGCTCCATTTCTGCTGGACCAGAGCAAGTCCTGACAGCACTTCACCCAGCTCACAGCTCTGTCTGATAGTCCTCTCCTAAAGCTGCAGCATTCCTAATCTTCCAGCCTGGATGTGATGATGGCAGCTTCTACAAAGGCTAAGGACCTACTGGTAATTTATCCTCAATTACTGTGTCTCTTTGTACATGCCCCTTCATTAAATTCTCTTATTTTGCTCCTCCGAGTGCACCTGTTTTCTGTGAGGACCACGACTGGTGCTGGACATTTGGGAGTGTCCCAAGCTCCCCACCTGAAGAAACTCATGGAAAGCTGTCTTATCTCTTCCTGGAAGACAAGCATGCCTAGCCCCTGGTCAGAGAACACCTGAACAGCGGAGTGGGATATATGTGATTCCCTTCCAGGAAATGCGGTGGCAAGAAGTGTAGCTAGAGTTTTCCTGCCTGGCCCACAGTCAGGGCAAATCTCTCTCACCTGCCAGTCCCACAGCCATCAGACCCGACCAAGTAAACACAGAGACTTGTATTGGTTTCAAACTGTATGGCCATGGCAGGCTTCTTGCTAACTGTTCTTTCAGCTTAAATTAATCCATTTTTATAAATCTATACCTTGCCACATGGCTCGTGGCTTACCGGCATCTTCACATGCTGTTTCTCATCGTGGCGGCTGGCAGTGTCTCTCTGACTCAGCCTTCCACTTCCCAGCTTTATTCTCCTCCTTGTCCCGTCTACACTTCCTGCCTAGCCAATGGCCAATCAGTGTTTTAATTATTGACTAATCAGCAACACATTTGACATACAGAACATCCCACAGCACTTCCCCTTTTTTTTTTTTCAAAAAGGAAGGTTTTAACCTTAACAAAGTAAAATTACATATAATTTGGGAATTTGGGCGTAGCTTCTCTTACTACTTCCTGCTGGAGGGGGGCGCTGTATCTTATGGGGAAACAAAGAAAATTTTAGGATTATGAAATAGTCCATGAGGCTGTATCGTCTGAGCCAGTTGCCTTCAAATCGTTCTGGATGTTGGATCATCTGGGCCATGGTGTCATCGGAGACCTTTCAGGGGGTCTTGGCTGGTCAAACCTGATGTGTCTTAATCTGGAACAAATCCATAGCCTCTGGCTTTCTGTGGAAACAAAAGCAGAGTCTCCTTTCCAAAGTAACATATCCTTATATCCAAATTTTGAAGTCAAGGTACCTTTAAAATATACATTTTGGCATAACTCAACAGCTTTTACAATCAAATATTTTTCTGCAGTTAAAAGTCCCAAAGACAACACAATGCAGATTCTCTGTGTAATATCCATTTTTACATGGCTTATTTTTTATACTACCTTTACTGTCTCTTTAAAGACTTTATTTTTTAAAACTATGTATTTATTTCTATAACTCTATATATCATCTTTTTTGTCTCTTTCAAGCCTACGTATCTTTTACACACATTGTAAACTATTACATCTGAATCTGTCTTATTGTGAATCTATTGCCTTAAACTGCAGCAGCTGTGGCTGCTGGATCCACCCACCTCAGCTTCCCAACATGGCCATGGTTTACCGCCAGCTCTGGGAGCTATCGGGGGTCTATGCTTTTAGCCAAGCAGCGTGTAGCCCAGAAACCTCCCCTTTTGCTCTGCACCAGCAAAGGCTAAATCCACCATGCAGCTCAAAGTGCCACTTGCAAAGGCCTCATTCCCGCCATAGGCAGGTCGAGCACGCACGCTAGGAACCCACCAGTAGCTCAAACCAGCAGCTGCCGCTCATTTGAGAGAGACAATTAGGAAGCTGTTTTCAGCTCCATTTTAGAATCTTTTTTTCTCAGTTTTTAGGTGGAAACTCTTGCCACCACGTTGGACGCCATTTGTAGCTAGAGTTTTCCTGCCTGGCCCACAGTCAGGGCAAATCTCTCTCACCTGCCAGTCCCACAGCCGTCAGACCCGACCAAGTAAACACAGAGACTTATATTGGTTTCAAACTGTATGGCCATGGCAGGCTTCTTGCTAACTGTTCTTTCAGCTTAAATTAATCCATTTTTATAAATCTATACCTTGCCACATGGCTCGTGGCTTACCGGCATCTTCACATGCTGTTTCTCATCGTGGCGGCTGGCAGTGTCTCTCTGACTCAGCCTTCCACTTCCCAGCTTTATTCTCCTCCTTGTCCCGCCTACACTTCCTGCCTAGCCAATGGCCAATCAGTGTTTTAATTATTGACTAATCAGCAACACATTTGACATACAGAACATCCCACAGCAAAGAAGTCCAGGGAGAAGCAGAGGAATCCAGGTCTCATTTCCAGTATACTGAAGTGTTACAATGATTAGGGTCAATTGTCAACCTGACAGGACTTGACTCACCTAGGAAACAAGCCTGTGGGCACACCTGTGAGGGGTGACTTAGATTAACTTAACCTCTTGGGCATGCCTGTGAGGGATTATCTTAATTCGGTTAATTGGGATGGGCGATCTCCTTCCATGGGGGTCCCAGGCTACATAAAGAGGAGAAAGGGAGCTGAGCCCCAGCATTCATGTCCCTTTGTTTACTGACTTTGGATACAATGTGACCATCTATCTCAAGCTCCTGCTGTTGTAACCTCTCTGCCATGATGGATTATACCCTGTGACCCTGAGCCAAGATGAACTAAGTTGCTTTCATTGGGATATTTTGTCACAGCAACAGGAAAAGTAGCTAATACAAGTTAATACAAGTGCCAGAGTCAGTTTACAAATGGGTAACCTCAGGCTTGGGAAGTGATCAAGTGGAAGGGAATTCAAGGAAGAAAAGTGCAGGTCATCCTTGTTGCATCATGGTGTATGTGTGCATGTGCGTGTGCATGTGTGTGTTGCACAACAAGGTGAATATCCTTTGTTTGGCTTCAGGATAAAATAATTATTCTCTCTCTCTCTCTCTCTCTCTCTCTCTCTCTCTCTCTCTCTCTCCCCTCCTTCCTTCCCTCCCCTTCCTTCCCCTCTCTCTCCTCTCACTCTCTGTGTCTGTCTCAGAAGAGCTTTTCATCTCAATTTGGTTTTCTGCAGTTACTTTTTAATTTACCCTTGCTTTTGTGTTCCATGTCCAATGGGACAATGGCTATGTCCTCGGTACTGGAGCCCTGACCTCATGAATAGAATCCCCTCCTGCTACGCGCTTCTGTCCCTGGATGTGTCCTAGATCACCTGTTGTCTGCCTCTTCTTAGGCTTTATCGTGTCCACCCTATAACTGTGGCTACCTTCCATCTGGGCTATGACTACACCCCATTTGTGGACAGAAGCCGCAAACACACTCACTTCTCATCCTAGTGAGGGTGTCAGAGTCAGGCACAAACTGTAGCATTTTCTCTAAAAGTTCCATAAGGAGCCTAGTGACACATACATAAAGGACAGTGGGTCTCTTAGAGTTTCTATTGTTATGATAAAACACCATGACCAATTCAAGTTGAGAAGGGAAGGGTTTATTTCATCTTACAGTTCCACATCACAGTCCATCATCCAAGAAAGTCAGGGCAAGAACTCAAAGCAAGAACCTGGAGGCAGGAACTGAAGCAGAAGCCGTAGATGAATGCTGCTTACTGGCTTGCTCCTCAGGCTTATTCAGCTTGCATTCTTACACAGCTCAGAAATACCTGCCAAAGGGTGGCACCATCCACAATGGGCTGGGCCTCCAACATTAATCATTAATCAAGAAGATGCCCTACAGGATTGCTCACAGGCCACTCTGGTAGAGGCATTTTCTCAACTGAGGTTCTGTTCTCCCAAATGACTCTAGCTTGCATCGAGTTAAAAAAACAAAAACAAAAACAAAAACTAACCAGGACAGTGGGACAAGAAAAAAACTAAAAGTCTTACAAAAATATCACCTTCACAGAGACAGGAAGTATCTCTGTTTATGTTTATGTTCAGAATTTTCCCTCTATCCATTGGATAGGGAGTTTCCCTAGCAGAGACCTAGATGATTCCACCTTATGTGTGAGTTCCCTGTTACTGAAGATGTTCAAATATAGACATTGATGCTAGGAGGTTGTATGAATCCACCTGAAATGGGTGACTGGAGAGCATGTGAGCCTGTGAGGTCTCTGAACAAGCTCTTCTCTTCCTGGCTTGGTCCAGGTCCTCTATTCCAGCCCTTATGCTATCTTGTTTCCTTTACTCACCTCCCAGCACAGAGCTCCTAACCTGCCTTGTAACCTGTCTATTAGTGCTGCTTTCTTCTTGTTCCCTCTGGGGCAGGAGGGCACAGAAGAGTCTTTTTCTGTGACTACCTCATTTTCTCTCCCTAAGTTGTCCATGCCCTGTGCTCTCTGCCTCGTGTGGCTGCATCTCTGGATATCTATGTTCACACACTATATTAGTTCCTTTTCTGTTGCTGTGATAAAACACCATGACCAAGGCAACTTATCCAAGGCGGAGTTTATTTGGGCCTACTGTCTCAGATGGAGAGAGTCGATTCTAGCCGGGAGGCACAGTAGCAAGCAACACACATGACAGCAAGTGCAGGAAGCTAAGAGATCACACCTTCTACCACAAACACAAGCAGAGAAAATCCTGGGATTGGGATAAGGCTATAAACTCTCAGAGCGCACCCCAATGACACACTTCTTCTAGTAAGGCTACACCTCCTAAGCCTCCCCAAATAGCATCACCACTGGTAACCAAGTGTTCAAATATATGATACCTCATTTCCTTACTCTAGCTACACATAAGCCCTACCAGCTTCCCAAGTTAAAATCCCCCAAACACAAAATATATGCTCAAGACCCCATGCTCAATTTAAGAACCTTCGGTGGCTTCCCATAGTCCTGAAAACAAAATCTTCACAGGCTTGTAGCATGCCCTGCAAGGCTCTGCTGATCTGAATCTCTATATATCTCCAAAGTATCAAGATGGATGTTGATAACATGGTACCCAGCTGCTGGCTCTTGTGCCAAGTTCTATGTAAAATGTCAGAAGTATCTTGAGTCTGGGCTCAATGAATTCAGCATGCTCACAGATGTTTCCATTTGTTTCTTGCCTTCTAGAAGCTTGAAATACTTTGAATTCTGATGTATCTTCTCATACAGAGTATGTATCCCAAAGCTCAAATTAGAAGTGTTGCTTAATTGGCAGAAAAAAGCATCAGGTATCTGTCAAAAGGACCACGGAAATGCAGAATAATGTGGGAGCAGGTATCCTATAGCAATTAGCCAAGAACAAAGAGAAGCCACTGTGTAGACGAGTAACTATTTAGCTCCAAGCAGATTGTGGTCGAGATACCCGGGGTGAGGAGGATAATTGAAGGAATGTTTTGTTTTGTTTTGGGGGGTGTAGGATTGTTGCCTCTTCTTGAAGTTCATTCTACTTCTCTTTGAAAACCAGGCTTTTATATAATTAATATTAGGGCATTCTACCATTAGAAATCTTCAGCCTCAGCTTGTTAATACCTATTAATAGGAAACGCTCATAAAATAATAACACTTCAATATGTTTGGCACTTTATTCATATTAAAGTAATGTTACATACATTATCTCATTCAGTTTCCTTTATCCTTGAGATTAAAGATCCAGGTAAAAATGTCCACAAGTTGGTACTCTCACTCAGATCCTATGTAGTGAAAAGAGGCAACAGATAATAAGTTACATGCAATGCTCTGAATATGGAATATTTTCTTAACTTTCTTTTTATTTATTCTTTGTGTCTTTCACATCATGCCTCCCAATCCTACCCATCCCTCACCCCCAATAAAACAAAATCTAAGAGAAAAAAAGGGTGGGAGGAAGAAAGAGAAAACAATCTCATCATGGAAGCTGCATTGTGATACAGTGAGTCAGGCAGTAAACCCCTTTATCCATACATTTTTACATGCAGGTATTCATGGCAAAGAATCATTGGTCTGGTTCGAGGCTCCTGGTCTCTGCTGCACCATCGATGCTGTGCCCTCACTGGGACTCTTCCTGGACATCTAGTTGCTGCCCTGTGTTGTAGAGATCCTGCAGCCCTGGGTCTGCAGGACCAACCCCAACCACTGGCCCCCTCCCTACCCACCCACACCCACTTCCCATGCTCCTGCAGATCACAGATGGGGTGGATGTTGGGGTGGACCAACACATAACCCTGGTTCTGGGTCTGGGTAGTTGCAGGGTTGGGCAGTCTGCTAGCTCTCCAGTCTTTACCACCAGGGTGGGCTCTCCAGCATTGCCCCTTGCAATGATGAGCTAGGGGAGGAGCCAGTTCTCCCACTTTCACATCCTCAGGGTCAGTTCTCTCACACTCACACCTTTAGGGCCAGCTCTACTGTGCTGCACAGGTGAGGTACAGGGTCCACTTTCCCAAGTGCCCCAGCTGGTAAGGGGGAGGGTCAGCTCCCTCACCCACCATAGGTCTCAAGGGGGGGCATCTTTCCTCACCCTTACTACCACATGGCAGACAAGTGGGGGTGTGGCCAGCTATCCCACTTACACATAGTCAGGGCTATCTCACCTGCACCTCAGCCAACAGAGTTAGCTCTATTCTGCAGCCTAGGTGAGGAACAGGGCCCATTTTCCTGAGTGCTGCAGATAAGGGAGGGTCAACTCCCTTGTCTGTTGCAGGTAGCAAGGGGTGAGGGATAAGGGGGGCATCTCCCACACACACACACCAATGCATGCCAGACAAGTAGTGGGGACAGCTTTCCCATGCTCACAATTTCAGGGCTGGTTATCCACCCCTCTGTCAATAGGGTTGGCTCTATTGTGCTGCCCGGATGAGGTGCAGGGCCTGCTCTCCCAATTGTTGCAGCTGATGGCAGGCCGAGGCAGCTCTCCCAGCTGCCTTGGGTGTTGATGGGAGCGGGGAATCTCTCCCCCACCTCACCCATTTTGCCATGTGGCAGATGAGAGGTGGGGCTAGGTCTCCTATGCTCATGTTCTTGGGGTTGGCTCACCTCTGCCATCTTCAACAGGGTCAGCTCCACTGTGCTGCCCAGATGAGGTGCAGGGCCCTGTTTCCCAAGTGTTGCAGCTGGTAAAGGGGTAGTAAGGACGAGGGGGAAGGGCACTTTTCCCTTGACCCAACAGCCACACCACAGATGAGGGAGGTGATACCAGCTATGCCCCTCTCACACCCTCAGAGTTAGCTCACCCATGCCCCTGTCTACAGGGGCTCTATTGTGCTGCCCAGGTGAGGCAGAGGACCCGTTCTCCCAACTGCTAAAGGTGTATGGGGGGGGGATCATGTCCCTCATCTGCTTCAGGTGTTGAGGGGCATCTTTCCCTCAGCCATGTTACCACACGGCAGATGAGAGAGGTGTGACCTGCTCTCCCATTCTTACACCCTCAGGGCCAGCTCACCTATGCTGCCCAGGTGAGGTAAAGGGCCCTCTCTCCTGAGTGCTTCTGCAGGTGAGGAGCGCAACCAACTCTGTACAGCCCTATCCTCTCTGCCTTCATCGGGGTCACAGGACCAAGTCATGGCCCTAGGCAGCAGCCAGGACCTAGACATCTGGCCCTGGGTGGCAATAGAACATCTGTGTCAGCCCATTCCTCACCAGGCTTGCCTCTTCAAATCTACTTCTCTCCTGTGCACATGACTCATTCTGCCTCTCTCTCTCTCTCTCTCTCTCTCTCTCTCTCTCTCTCTCTCTCTCTTTCTCTCCCCACCCCCATTGCCACCCTGTTCTCACTCAACATAATGGTGCCTGATTGCCAGGTGCCAGAGGTGCTGGGTGGGCTCATGGGTGAACTTCTTCCCAGCTGTGGTTGTCCCCCCAGGACCCTCCAGGCCTAGTAGAATAGTTTCTTAAGAGTTGCTATTGATGCTGCTTGAAAAACAAAAACAAAAGGAATTAGAACAGATTTAACCCAGGATTGCTAGAATAGATCTGGCTTTACTGAGCAGATAAGAGTTAACTTACAATTATCACATCAAATTATAGGCATCTGGGGCCGGACTTGACTGTTTATGCAGCAATGTGCTCCGGCTGGATGAGTATTATTCCTGACTTTGGATTTTATTTTCTTCCTAAACTGAAGATGATGCTCTTTCCATGGACACATGCATTTACAGACAAGTTAGATATGATACAGTGAGGATGTTAAAAGTACCAACTCTGGAATCACCATGATTTGTGTCTGTATTCAGCTCCTCTAAACTCCATTTGCAAGGCACACTAGCTCTCTAAGTGTTGGGAGGCCTTGCTGGTCAGAGGTTGCAGTCTATCATGGCCTGGCAGCTTTCTCTAAAGCTTGGCAACATGAGGATCCCCACCCCCAAGCCCCAGCAAGACTTTCTGCTCTCTACATTCCCTTATCTAGAGAATGGCCCTGGGCCTGGAGGACTGACTTTATCTGAAAGCTGTCTCTAAGCCTGGGTGCCTGATTTATCTCTAGGGTGACCCTTGGCAGAATTTCCTGCTAGAAGCACATATAGTAACTAAGATTTGTACTAGGAGCTTTGCTATAGGACCCTGCTGCCACATATGAAACCTTACGATAGGAACATGCTGCTTAATGCAAATTAAGATTTGTTCTCAGGGTCCCCAATCCTATTCCCTATACTCTGGAATAAAGCTGAGCTGATTCACCAAAGTCATACCCCGGACGGCTACCTCCGTCATACCCACAGCCATCCAAACACTGTTCCCCACTTCTGCTCCCTCCACCCTCGTGGACCAACACTCCAATGATCCCAAGGAAGACGCAGAGCCATAGCATCTAAGGCTGAGGATCCTCATCTATTAAAAATGACAACAACACACCCTCACTTCAGACTGTGGCTGAGAAAAATCAAATCAAATACTCCAAAGGAAGACCCGCTAAATAACAATATTCATCAAACTTTCATTGTTGTTTTTATTACTTAAGTCCACAGATTTCTGTGTACTTCTCCCTTCTCTAAACTTCGCTTCCTGAAGGGCAGGACCAATGGCTGACACCCTCACCCACCTAGCAGTACAGTCATGCCCACAGCATTGCTGCGAGGTTGGGCCAATCAAGTCACATGACTAAACAGCATTCTACCTACAGTAAGTACATGATAATTGTTAACTCTTAATGTTCTGTCTGTTAGGTCAATATGAACGGTCTGGAAGTATGGAAACTCACAAGCAGTGTTCCCTAGTGAGTGTCTGGGAGAACCCAAGGTCTCCAGGAGCTGATGGGAGAAACAAGGACTGGCCCTGGGCCAGAAGAGAGGCTTCCTGTCTGGCTCTCTGCATAAAATGCTATGAAACTCGAGGCATCTCACTTTGCCCTGCAGAGCTTTGTTAACTAAGAATAGAGTGAAACGCTCTTGAGAGATTCCATCTTGAGACAGTTCACCATGAAGCCCATGGCTTTGGATGGACCTGCCTTCCAGGCCTGGGTATATAACCTGAAAGTGCATGGATCCCATCAGTACACTTGCATCCTGCCTGAATGGGATGTGATATTATCTGCATAGAAATTGTTTAGGATTAAATGAGTGGATGCATGAAGGCTAATGAATGACAGCTCTTGTCATTGGAAAAACCGTGGCACTTGTTCCAAGAGTTTTGCCTGACAATGTCAATCATAAGTTTAGTTTTCAAGATGTGGCCCAATATCATCATCACCTGGATCTTGGCAGAAAAACAAATTCCCAGCACCACATGAAATCTACTGTATCAGAAGCCCTAAGGGTGAGGCTTTGTCACCTGTATTTGCAGCAGACCTCCGAGCATTTTAAAACTTCAGCTCTGGAGTGCTTAGTGATGAAGAGATGAACTGCATCCACTCAGCTGAGGCTGCTGGACCAATGAGCCTGGAAGTCTGGATTCAGGTCCTGGCCCTAACACTCACTAAGGACCTGTAAGCCTCCATTTCCTCTTCTCCTAATGGACATCACAATAAACACACACACACACACACACACACACACACACACACACACACACACACACACACACACACAGTACTTCTCCTTCCTGAGGGTTTACAATTTCTTTTTTGCTTGCTTGTTCTTTGTTGTTGTTGCTGTTTTATCTTTGCAGTTCTGATCATTTTATCCAGGTGCTTTAAAAAACATTCATATGACACATGAAGTAGTTAGATACTCTGTTAAAATGCAGATTGTGATTCTTAGGTTTAAGGTAAGGGCTGAGCATCTGCGTCTAACAGGCACGGTCACTGGTGGTATTGACTTGTGAAACCCTCTCTGAGCAGTAAGGATCTAACCAGCATGGTTGTTGTCCAGTTTCTACATGATACGCCCTTAAACCTTCTGTTTTCATTCTGTAACTTCCACAAAAACTCTGCAGACAGGTTGAAGAAGAGGCCAGGGAACATTGAGGATTCTTAAGGGACACAATGCCTAAATAGGCCTGGTACAAAGTAGCCTATGTTCCCGCTATGACAGATGGCAGGTTGGGGTGATTTGGGGAGAAAATGATTTGACCAGAGAATTATTGAGAGTACCATCTTCAGAAGATGACAGTCACTGATTCAGAAAAACAATGAAGGAGCAGCAGGTGGGTAGAGGATGGCGTGCACCATGAGACCCAGGTACACACAGATACACTGCCTTAAACTGCTTGTAGATCATCAAACCGCATACATCCAAGTAGCCAATTAGGTATTTGGGTCTGGGTTTCAGTGTGAGACCTGTGCTAAAATCTGAAATGTGGAGGTCATGGGCATGCAGCAGCTGTCTTTCAAGTAGATGGGTGGAGGAGGAACCTAAGCCTATGGGCAGCAGTGTCCATGGGCCCATACACATCTGTCCGACCTAAACCTCTGTAGTCTTCTTTCTCTAATACTCATCTTTCCCTATTATGACCCATCCTGGTGGTTCTGCGAGGGTACAGTCTGGAGGGAAACTTAAACAGCCCCTCACTGGAATATATGTCAAGATTTTGGGAGCAATTGAAACTAGGTATGAACCTTAGCTCTGCCCCCACTGGCTGCATGACCTCAAGCTTGTTGACTCACTTCTCTAGTCTCTAGTTTGTTATCTGCAAAATAAAAAAAATAGTATCTATCTAGATGGAGAGAAGGGACTCAATTTAATGTGTGTGTGTGTGTGTGTCTCTGATGTGTTTCCATTGTACTCCGTTGGTATCAGGACATGTGTGTTCTCTTCTGCCTTCCACCATCATTGCTATCTCAAGGCCAAGAATTCAATGATTAAATGGCACCCAATCTCAATCTCTGGCCTCCACATGCATGCACATACACATGCATATTCATCCTTATGTATATGCATCTGCTCACATGCAAACACACACACACACACACACACACACACACACACACACACACACTACACATGCAAAAAGGAACCATGCAATGTTTTTCACTTTCCCCATGACATCTGAATTTCTTCCTAGTTGAGTTAAACATCCGTTCAAGTCTTCTTTTTCATTCAGTTTCTCTCAAAAGTCAAAGTGCACGGTTTCCAGATAAATCCAAATCACTTCTGCATTTATCAGGGTCATTCTCCATTTGTCCAAGAACAGAGCCCCAACCAGGAATTGTATGTAGAAGCTGCCTCGAAGGATGCCGCTGTAGAGATTTCCCTAGAGTCTAACAGACCACAGAGGTCAATGCCATTGTTCCTTGCTCCATGCTGTCTCCTGTTCATCAGATAACCATCTGCCAAGGACAAAGCACTAGTCAAAGTGCTTGATATTGCATGATGTCTAGAGAACCAAAAAGCAATTCACAGCAATGAGAACAAACAGGTAAGTTTAGAAAACAGAGATAACTGCCTCCCAACGGCATGGCCCTGCTCTCTTCCCTACCCCTCTGGTTGTCCCCACTTACTTTGGATCTGAGCTGGGGGTCTTCACCCACCCACCAGATATACCAAGGCTACTATCACTAGCAGGCATCCCCCTGAGAATGTGAGACTCTCAAATCTAGAAATAGTCGCATGCTCTTGGTAGTCATCCTGATTCCACTAACTGGAAGACAAAGCAACCAGTTTATGACTCTGTTGTTCAGATTTAACAGCATTCAGCCCAAGCACCAGTTCATAAGAGAGAGGAGAGACAGTGTTTGCTTATTAATAATGTTCCAGCTGTAATTACCAGACCAAGATCGGCACACTTACTCCATTCCCTTACTCTCTGCCATCTGCTTCTTTCTACCCTGAAGCTGCACAGAAGAATATGCAAAGGCCTAAGCATTTTCCTCCAAATGTTAAGAAGCACACAGTCTACAGATCCCCATAGCAACTTAACAAAGAGTTTGCAGTTACATATGTGTATGGTTATCTGATTAAAATTTATTTTCTCCTCTGGACTGCTAACTCCATTAGGAAAGAGTTGGTGCTCGTGGGTAACACAGTAGGCCCTCAATATTCACAGGAGTAAATGAATGAAAGAGTGGAACTTCTCTCTGCCTCTTCATACACTGAGCCACAGGTATGCTAAGAGCTGGTGGAGCAGAAGCTGGGAAGGTTGGAGAGGTGTAGGGAGCTAGACTATCTATAGTCATCTGGCTCATGAAAGTTAACAGTCAGAACGTTGTTCTGAAGGGACTGTGCATCATCACTTTCCCAGAGAACAAGTCAATGGTCCCAGAGTAGACAGAAGCTCACTTCAATCTTGGCTGCAGGAACACACACAGTATCTCACATCAGCCATCAGATCTGACTGTTCTCAGCCTATTTTTCCAGGACCAGCAACTGGAGTTATGCTTCCATCAACCCCTCAGATGAAATCACACTTGAGCTTACCAATGCTTGACAGATCATATCAGGATCTCTCTATTCCAAAATGGCAGCCAGCATACCCACAAAGTATATCAAAATCAAACTGGAACAGGTAGGTGAGAGTCCCAAGCAAGAGAAAGCATTCATGCACATTGCTGAGTGTTCCACTCACGGCTTCCCACCCTAAACTATAGCAGTGTCTGACCTTCAGCAGCCCACATCTACTACTGTTCTCTGCTTTCTGGATCTCTCTCATTACAAAGCCCACTTTTTCCCATCCAAGTGGCAGACCAGGAAGTGAGAAAGTTTACACTTCTCCCAACCTATCTCTCAGCAGCCTCCCTACCTACCTCGTAACCCCCTTCATGTGATAACTCCAGGTACCACACAGGTTTTATAGTGCATATTTTATGGGCTACCTTTCCTTTCCAGTCCACTTTCCTGCTCCCTTCCATTGCACCTTGAAGTCAACTCTCAGATAAGCCATGCCCACTTGAATCTCTGCTTCCGGATCTCCTTGTGGAAAAATCTAAACTAGTGTAGTGCTGAATGCTGCACACTGCAAAGACCTGAGAAGGAGAAACAGATGGTGAGGCTGGTGTGTAGCGGAGGTGGAACAGAATTCAGGAGATGGGAACAGGGGAAGTGAGGCAGCAGGCTGGGAACAAGCTGGAGGAAGTTCCTGAACCAGGCTGAGGAGTCTAGTTTTATCAGAAGGGTAATCTCCGTAGTTGCCTGGAAACAGTGTTGCAGAACAGCTCTTGGGGCCAGAAAGGACTCTCCAACACTGCCCCTAACCAATGTGTGAACCCCTTGCAGGAAGTCTCATGTCTCTAAATGCTCCCAGTTGATGAGCTCTCATTTGCTTGCCAGGCTGCACTATTAGCCAGGTCTACCAACTAGTAACTTCTAGAAAACGCTAAAAACATCCTCTCTATTTCTTAGAAAGAGATAATTGCTCTCCCACTTGAATTCCCTCAGGATATAAACTATCTCCTTCCTAAACCCTGTCTTCTCCAGGCTCAAGCTCTCCCATCCCTTCACGGTACAGATATGGCGAAGGCATTTAACCTGCCCCACCCAAGCCCTAGCCTATCAATATACTCTAAACTCTCAGATATGGGAATGATATCCCAAATGACATCCAACCTTTATCCATGGAATAAGAAGCTTCCATGGTCTGTCAGAGGCAATCTCTTGCTCACGTTACATTGTAACAGTCATCACAACCCTGCCAAACAAGAAGCTGTTGAGTCAAACACTTCCCACTGCCTCGTTTGTGTATTCAATCATTCATTCAGTGTCTTTCATGGCAAAGCACTATTTGGTCTAATGCAGATACTGGTCCATATATTTTCTTTAAATTCCTTCTCTCATAGAGTTTATATTCAGCTGCAGGAGTTGGCAAGCCCCTCCAGATCTAACCTGCTGCCCGTTGGGTAAAGTTTTACTACAACACAGCCATGCCTGTTCCGTCATGTACATTGGTCTATCTGCTTCCACTACACTGGGGAGCTGAGGCTGAGTAATAAATAGCCCTCAAGGCTGAGCATGTTAACCATCTCCTTCCTCCCAGAAAAGGATTGCCATCACTTGTCTAAAGCATCAACTAGGATGTTAGCTTGAGATATAGCAAGGATGAGACAAATCCCCTGCTCTCCCAGGTTGTGTTCTAGAATTCCTACTGTATGTGTGTGTGTGTGTGTGTGTGTGTGTGTGTGTGTGTGTGTGTGTGTGTGTGAGAGAGAGAGAGAGAGAGAGAGAGAGAGAGAGAGAGAGAGAGAGAGAGAGAATGGCTGGGACATTGAGGAATTCTGAGATGAGTAGTCACAGAATGCTCCCTCCTGAAATATTCTAGAAGGAAAATGATTTTGAACCAGACTGATAATAATCTTTACTCCCATGCACATCATACTCTAGCTGGGTATAAGGCAATAAATAAACAAATAAATCAACAAAACATATGTTTTGGGGTCATGATAAATTCTACGCAAAAGTAAGCAGGAACTGGGATGTCCTTGCACCTACTTGTACCCTGGCTCCACAGTTCTCTCCCTGCACCTGCTTGGGATACACATGGTGGCCCTAATGTGGACATAATCCTGTTAAGTTCCATCTGTTGGGCTTTTTGTCCCAGGCTACTGGGTTGTGACCCAGGACAGATCTTATCAGCCACGCCACTCAGGCATGATTCCCCGGGGGGCCGAACTGACATCCCTAGTCTTGTGAAGGTGGGGCCACCAGATCCACAGCAATGCGCCTTGTGTATCTTACCTCTTCCTTTCAAATGAGAACTAGAGATAGGCATGTGGGCCTAACACTTTAAAAAGATCTTTACTGCTTCGTTTAACTAACGTATTTTTCCACATAAGTTCCTCTGCTCAAGCATTCTTTCTAATTACCATTTTCCTTTTACAGTATGTTGTATAGCACTGCACAGAAGTAAGCTCATGGTGAGCAAGCACCCCCCCGGGTGGCAGGGAAAATAAGGCCTGGCTATTAGGGGGTTCAGTGAAGCGGCAGCTTCTACATCTTCCCTGCAGGAGGGAGAAACAGCCCAGAAACTGCATTGCACCAGGCCAGACCCAGCTCAGTAGGACCTGGCTCTGAGATGGCTTTGTAAGGTTGGAAAATACCACTGTCTTTACAGGGGTTGTAGATCTGTCTATCTATAAGTCTGGAATGTTCTGGAAATTTTAAGTCACTCTGTGGACTTAAGGCACAGCCACCTGTCCCACAAAGATTGGATTTCCTTATCCCATCAATTGGCATGTCAATTTGACAAATATGCTGAGAAGCATCTATTATGGGATGCATTCAGAACTTAAGTGCAAGATGAAGAGAAACATGTTAAGTTATAAGAGCTAGCAAGAAACGAGTGTAAGATAAAGCTGAGCATTCATAATTAATATTAAGTCTCTGTGTCATGATTTGGGAGCTAGTTGGTGGCCCAAAGGAAAGCCTGGTACAAAGGGCCACTATCTTGCATTGCTCAGGGTACAGTTGTAGTCCATGGAAATCAGAAACCAAGCAAAGGTCTGAGGTGGCAGAGGCTGGGCCATAGGAGGCTTTGGGAATTTGATGGGTAGGCATTGTCTGTGACTATCCCAGCAACAATGTTTAGGAAGTTGGGACTGAGAGAGCCTAGAGGGGTTTGGGGAACCCCAAGTTGTGGCATGGGCTACCCGAGAATCTATTCTTTAGATCAGAGCTGATTCTCACAGATCAAAGAGAGATTAGCAGATCCCTGGGACTATTAGCACAGGCATGCTTTCAGAGGGTAATTATCAATCAAACCTCAAGAGCCTGGGCTGGGAAGTTGATGACTCAGAGGAAGTGCTTGTTGTACAAGCATGAGGACCTGCATTCAGATCCCCAGCTGATTGGTTACTCTTATGTTGTTGTGATAAAACACAGTGTCAAGAAAACACAATTTATGGTTCTAGAGAATTGAGTCCATCATAGCAGCAAGCAGCAGGCAGGACAACAGGAACTAAATGCTGAGAGCGCTTGACCATCTTGAATAGCAAGAACAAAGCAGAAAGAGCAAACTAAAATTGGCTTGAGCCTTTACACTCTCAAACCCTGTCTCCTGTAATATACTTCCTCCAACAAGGCCACACCTCCTAAAGCTCCCCCAAAGAGCGCACTAACCAGAGAACCAAGTGTAGAAATGCCCAAGACTATGGGAGCATTTCTCATTCAAACCACCATACCCAGCAACTATGGAAAACCTAGGTATGATAGTCCATGCCCGTACTTCTAGTACTGGGGGCATGAAGATGGAGGTTTCCTGGGCTTTGCTGGCCAGCCAACCTGCTTGAAACATTTAGCTCCAGGCTCAGTGAGAGACACTGTCTCAATAACAATGAAAATATAAATTGTAGCATAATAGATGAAGACACCCAACATTGAGCGCTGGCCTCTGCACATATGTGAGCTCACACATATATGCACACATACAAGCACATACATGCATACACCACATATATCAAAGAAGAGAAGAAAACCCAGGGCTCTAAACTGCCTTGATCCTCTGCTTGAGAGGGAAACAGACCATCTAACAGACCACATTTTATTCTTCTGTGTACACCACTATTTATGTAGATATTGCTATAGATTGTGTACACCACTATTTATGTAGATATTGCTATAGATTCAGACATAGATTCACAGAGATCCTCAGTGTACTGAGTCACCGAGCCCCAACCTATGTGCTTTATAAATACTAACATTCTCACTGCAACAGGATGATTAGCTACCACTGTTGAATTTACAGTTAAGGAAAATTTTAAAAAAGAGGTCAAGTAACTTGCTTACAGATTAAAAACTATTAAATGACAAAGCTGGAATTCAGACCCAATCTGGCTCCAAGGTTTTTGCTTGCTTGCTTGCTTTATTTATTTGTTTGTTTACTTGCTTACTTTTGAAGTACTGGGGTTCAAACCCAGGGTCTCACCTATGCTTGGCAAGCATTCTACCACTGAGTTATGTCCCCAGCTCTCTTTTTACTTTTTAACTTCTGAGACAAGGCCTTACTAAGTTGCCAAGACTGGTCTTGAGCTCACTCTGTAGCCCAGGAAGGCCTCGAAGTTCAGATCTTCCTGCTGCAGCCTTCTGAGTAGCTGGGTTTAAAGGCCTGCATTGCCAGGCCCAGCTGTTGGTATTCTTAACTACTGGCTTGATGCTCCCTGGCACCAGTGAGACAAACTGGAGAAATATCCCAGGGCCCTATCCCTAGAATTTGCTGGGCTCCCAGAAGAGGTGCATGTCTCTTTGGCCAGTACCACAAGCGGCTCCTTCTTTTCACCCCAAATCCAGATCCCCACTTCTAGCCTTTGCGCTCTGACTTGGAGATCACACGCTGAGGCCAAGGGCAGTCCTCTGGCACAGCATCAAGAACTCAATCTTGGCAACAGGATGTCAGCTGAGGCTGCTTGGGTGTGGGCTGCCTCCTCCAGCTTTATTAGTCCCTTTTAAAATAGCTACTTCTATTTCAAACACCTCCACTTGCCACTTGCTGCTCATCTTTCAGCACATCCACCGTGTTTGCCTGTCATCGTGATCTGCTGCGTGGAATCTCACAGACACGCTATTCCGTGCGAAACAGCAGCCCCTGGAGAGAAAGCTTCTGTTCCCTCTGAAATGATGCCGTTCTCCAGCTGTCTTGTTCTTAAAGGTGAGCCTCCGCTCACTAGCTGCCCAACCACTAATTTCAGCTTTTTGATCACAGTTTTTGGTAGAGCTCGGAAGAATCTGTGGTTAATCATGTCACTTCACCCTCCTGTTTTGCAAATGAAGTAACTAGGGCTTAGAGAGAGAGCTGGGCTTGGCGGAGAACACACAGCCAATCAGTGGCAGAGCTGGGACTGCCAGTTAACATGGCAAGATGGAGGTTAATAATAGTAGTCATAATAATTCACTATTTTTACATTTTAGAAAACGTAAGCTCTCTTCCTCGTGTGGACTCATGTGGGTGGCTGTCTCTACTCATCAGAAAGGACCCTCCCTTTCAAAGCCATCTGTCTACCTACACCTGGAATCTCGAGCTTTCTCATCCCATAAGAGTCCAATCAAGTGCCTGTGATGACATGTAGGGTTTATCCAAAGACACCAAGCAGGTTAAGCAGATGGTTCATTAGTAAAATGCTTGCACACAAGCACAAGGACCCGAGTTTGGATCCCCAGCACCCATGTAAAAGGCCAAGTGTGGTGATATGCCTGTAATTCTAGTGCTGGGAAGGCAGAGACAGGTAGATCCCTAGGACTTGCTACCTAGGTAGCAGGCAACCTAGCTGAAGCAGCAAGCTCCAGGTCAGTGAAAGGCCCTGTCTCAAAAAGTAAAGTAGAGAGCAACTGAAGAAGACAGCCAGTGTTTCACACACAGAGAGAAAGACAGAGACGGAGAGAAAGAGAGAAACATGAGTTTATTCAAGACTCTCATGTCAATCCCACAGTCCTTCCAGGGATGACTCTGTAACTATACTCCTCCATCTCTCTTAGGGTGATTGTTTCCCTTTGGGGTGGTAGAAGCAGGTTGAGATTCCCCTAGCTACATTGAAACACCTCCCCAGTAAAGAGGGCAATAAGACAGGTATGGTGCCACACATCTGTAATCCCAACATTCAGGAGGTTGAGGCTGGAGGATTGTGAGTTCAAGGGCAGCCAGGGCTATATATCAAAACCCTGTCTAAAAAAAACATCAGAGACAAAAACTAGCAATGCTAAGTATCTACAGTGAAGTCCCATAACATGCATCTCACCTAGCCTCCACTTCCGTGAGCTAAGACTCAGAGAAGGAAAGTGTATTACCCAATGCCACATTTCTTTGACATAGAAATGATGTCTGGATAGGTATGTACAGTCTAGATAAACCTAATATTAACATCAACCACTGGATAAACACTGCATGACTTTCCTTATTGTTTTGTTAAATAAAAGTTCTCCCATCCTATAAGGAGTAGCAGTAAAAGTTTAAGACACCAGCAACTTGCCCACCTCATCCTCTGTGGTCCGAAAACATGTCCTTAATTCTGGTTGCACATCAGAAGCTCCAGGGAGGCTTTGCAAACATTCACATTCCCAGGCTCCACCACAGAGTGAATGGACCAAGTCAGGGAACAGAGCTCTGGAATCTGATTGTTCAAAGCTGCACAAGTGATTCCAAAAGATGGCCAGGGATAGGACAGAGAGATTCTCCTGATAGCCAAGAATCATATCCATGGATTTGAGTCATTACAACCAAAATGAATGTAACTGATAATATCATATGAGCATTAAGGGCTTAATTCTAATACAATTGAAATATAAAGCTGAGAGAGTATGAAATATTTCTGAGCACAAGAGCTCTTTCTGGACCATACCCAGTACCCAGAGCAAGTTTAGAGCATCTTCATGCACCCTTGTTTGCAAAGAACACATGATATCAAATACCTAGTTAGTATCACCAAGTATCACCTAGTTGCATCACCAAGTGAAAACTGGTGTCCAAGTATGTACAGGACTGCTTGCTTTTGTTATTGCAAGTTAAGGAAAATAGATAGTGAATAATAGTCCAGAATTAATTGGTCCTCTAAGGTGATCTTTTCCTCCTTTATCTCCATTTCTTCCTCATAAAATCCAAGTTGACCTTGAATTAAATAAGAAGTCTAAGTCCCAAGGTCAAAATGTTTTGTCACTTGTTGATCCTAGTTTCATTTGTGTTACTGTGACAAAAATACCTTGACCAAAAGCAACACAGGGAAAGAAAGGAAGGGTTTATTTGGTTGACGATTCCAGATCGCAGCTCCATCACTGAGGAAAAGTCAAGACAGGAACTCACACAGCTAGTCACATCACATCTATAGCCAAGAACAGAGAGAAACCATAGACTCACACTGCCTGCCTGATTGCTTCTAGCTTTCTTCTGTCTTAGTTAGGGAGATCAGAACCTCTGACTAAGGAATGGTGCCACCCACAATGGGCTGGGCCTTCCTATATTAATTAACTGTTAAGACAATCCCCCATCGGCATGCCCACAGGCCATCTGATCTGAACACTCACTTTCTCATTCAGGATTCTAGGTTGTAGCAAGTTGACATTTGAAACTAACCAACATATTTTCATTTCTGTGGTATTGTGAGTTGAATTGAGGACCTCTCACTTGCTTGTCAAGCACTACCTAGTCTCAGCCCTGACCAAAGTTATTTCAAAGGACAATAAATTCATACAAAAGTCAGGAAGTCAGAAGGAAATACAGAAAGATAGACTCCCTATGAAACTCCAAGTAACTGTGCCTTGAACTTCTTCACTCTACCCAACCAGATATTGTCCCATGGTGCACACTGGAGACAGGATGCAGGGAATCCAAGAGCATCTTTGAAAGTGAAAATTCAACAACAAATGTATATATACTTTTCACATTGATCACCTGCCTCTGAATTCACCATCAGCCCAACCAGAACAACCTGCATTCACAATTATTCCCATTTTAGAGATGAGGGAAAGGATCTTTGGAATGCTCATGATCCCACAAGATTTGAGCAGATATAGCCACCCTGTTCCCTGAGTGAGGAGTGATGTCTTTCCCCTGTGGAGACAGCTCTGCTGGGATACAAGGAAAAGCCGAGGGAGAAGCAACAAACTTTGTTTGTTTGTTTTTGTAGAAACCAAGGACATCTCTGGCCACTGGACTGCTTTATCAAACTAGAACTTGTTTGGAAGGAGTCTGGTGGGAGATCAACCTCAGCTCCCTTCCCCATCTCTTTCCCTAAACCCGCCCCTTCAAAGCCCGCCAAACACAGCTCCTCCCCCAGAGAGGCTCAGGATGACTCCCACAGGGGATATATAATCGGCATCCCAGAAAACATACTCGTGGTTCTTCCAGTCTCGAGTCCTTGTCTCCTCTCTGCGGGCCAGGGAATCACCCAGGACTGCTTTACCCATTAAAACTGAGCTTTCCAATTTGGTCTGATTCAGTTTGTTGCAGCGGAGAGGCCTTCAGCAGGCCTTCAGCAGGCCTAAAACTTATCAGAACTCTTTTGAGCTAGAACATCACAAATATTTTTGCATCTCCTACTTGAGAACAACCAAAAAAAAAAAAAAAGAGGAGCTGGAATGTGAACGTCAGTATTAAATCGTCCATCTCATCTTTCATCAGTCACTATCCATTCTCATACGTCATTCTTTCAAATCCTTGACTCGTTTCCTTTACTCTCCTGAGTTTCTCATCACTCTTCCTTCTACCAGGAGCCAAGAGTTGATCTCTCCTATCTCAAGGTTCATTCTGCCATGCATCAGAGCCAGGCAAGCCCAACTGCCCAACAACAGTCTGCGCCAACACAGAAAGGGAGCAGCAAGAGAAAACTGTTTACCTGCTGGACCCTGGGTTAAGGTTAGGTTCAGTATTCCAATCCACCTCGTAATAAACCTGGTGAGTATACACTTCCCTCCAACAATAAGAATGGGGGGAGGGTGAGAAAATGAAGAAACCTAGCCAAAGTCACAGAGCATCAGAGCCAGGCTTGGAAACCCGCACTAACATGGCCACCATTGTTTTTCCCACAGTGCAATGCATCTACAAGAGCTAGGGAAGGGAACCCAACTAGACTGGTTGGTGGAGAAAAGCCAAAGTGTGCAAGTAAAGTTTGGTTATTAGAATATTGGAAATGGTTCAAACTAAAGGAGAAGGTCTCAGTAAGAGTCCTGATAGGAACACAATGTTGCACTCAAATCGAGCAATTTGAAAACATTTTACTAAAGAGAGCATTTCCAAAGATGTAGGCAGGATGAAAGATGACAATGAAAAATAATGCATAACTGGAGGTATAGTCATGAGTAGGTGCTCTTACCTACACCAGCCTAGAATGAGCAACGGAATGAGAGACGGAAATTACTAAAAACTGGAATCAGTGGAACATGAAGAGAGCCACCTGACAGCGGTCTGGGCCCCACTGAGGCGCAGGAAGGCAGATGGGACATAAAACTGAACCTTGTTCTCTTCCTTCACGTAATCCACTGTAGAAGCTGGCATGACAGGACCCTCTGCACAGGCAGCCTCCCAGGCCTAGCGATGGGGGAGGAGTGAGGAAGAATGGAGTCAGAGGAGCATGGGTAAGGAACTTACCTGCCTAGTTTTGAAAAGAGAAAAGAACCACAAAGCCTCAGAGTCAGACCGATGGGAAGGTGCGGGGCTGGGTTGCAGGCACAGGTGATCATGGGAAGCCTGCTGAGATGAGGTGTGCCAGCTAAGATGTTCCTCTTAGGGGCTCAGGGCTCACTCTGTGCTAATTATTTCGGCTAATTTGAAACTCATTTTTCTGTTTAACAGCTGATACCACCCCTGCCTTTTCATGATGCTTTTCTGGTTTTCCTCCTTCCTGCTTTCCAAAAACACAGTTGGGGTAGTTGGAGGGATGGCGTAGTGGTCAAGAGCATGTGCTACTCTTATAGAGGACCCAGGTTCAGGTTCCAGCGCCCACATCAGGTGGCTGGCAACCACCTCTAACTCCAGTTCCAGGTGATCTGACCCTCTCTCCTGGTTTCCACAGGTACTGCATACATGTGGTACGCATACAGATAGGCACACATTCGCACATACATATGCACAGAGAGATAAAACCCATAGTGGTTAAAAGCAGAGGTTTTGACTTCCTTTTAAATTCCAGCCTTATTTCTCACCAGTTGTGTGATCTGGAAAGATTACTGAACATGTCTCCGTGTCAGTTTCCTCATTAGTAGAGCTATATATAGTAATATGATAATTATTATTTAACTTAACAAAATTATCCCAGCACTGCACTTACATTTGTTTCTTTTAGAAGAATCTCTAATCTTGTGACCTTACGGAGGATTGATACATAACTCAAAAAAATATTTTTAATTTAGTAAAATTTGAATGAAATAAATGATTTTAACTTAGGCTAAGTTCTCTGAATGTCAATTCTTTATTTAGTTATAAATTGAGGCAAGCACATACACTTCACCCTCCTTCGAGGTTTATGAGATTCAAAAGCATCCTGGATAAATGTTCACAGTCCAGATCTCCCACATTTTTAAACAAATCAATCCACAGATAAAAGGAAGTATCCCCTAAACATGGTATATGTTCAATAAAGTTCAATATGTTTCAAAGCATTTTTAAAAGTGTTTCCTTTAATAAAGCCTTGAAAAATGAATATGGCCATGGGTAACATTGTACCCAGCACAGACTAAGAGCTCAAAAAGTATTAGCAAATATTACTATTATCACACTCCCTCACAAATATTTACTGAGCTGTGAGTTAGATAAGGAATCCTCTGCAATGCTCATGAGTTCTAACAAATATCCACACAGAGATGCACCAGCCATTCTGGCCAAATAGAAGGAGATGTGCTAATGGGCAAGGAGGAGTCGCCTCTCAAGAGAGGCTCCAAGGCTGCAGCCATAAATCAAAAGGAAGCCAGAGGCAGAGAACAGTGAGTCAAAGGCAGGAGTTACAAAGTATAACTTAAAGAATGTGAACTTGGGGCAGAACAGAGGATGGAGTCCCAGACCCCCTTCACAACTCTGGGTAAGGAATATTGATCAAACCCAAACAGCAGTCATGGAGTTCAGCTAGTGTTGCACCCGGAAATTTGGGTGTTGCATTTCGTACCCTGGAGACAAGCGTCCTTCCCTTCCAGAGCAGTGGGAAAAGCGTGCTGCCGAGTCCGTCTGCATAGGAGTCACCTCATTTTCATGAAACACTGCTAGAGCAAATGGGAACAGGAATAGCTAAGCAATAGGAAGACTTTTAAGAGGCAAAGCTGTGAGAATTGTTATCACACAGGCTGGGAGGTCTCTGCGATTGGTTTGTCATGCCGTAGAGAAACCGGTTGGCAATATACCCACTGGACCAGCAGGGTAGGCATAGAGACAACCCTCTGCTGAAGGACAGATCCAAGAGGCAGGCAGTGAGCAGAGGAAAAGCAGCCATAGAGTAGGGTCAGTGTTGTGGTTTAAATGCGAAATGTCCCCTATAGTCTGATGCATTCCAACGCTTGCTCCCTAGCAGGAGGCATTGTTTCCCAAAGGCTGTGGAGCCTTTAGGATATAGAACCTCACTGGAAGAAGAGGGTCACTAGGGGCTGGGCTGACCTTCACAACCTAGCCCCACTTCCTGTCCGCTCTCTGCTTCCTGCCAGTGGACACTGCTCTCAGCTACTTCACATTCCTGCAGCCAACCCACCCCACCTGGTGGGCTGTACCCACTCAAAAGACAAGTCACACTGTCCCGCCCTTCTTCCTCTAACTTGTTTGTTTGTTTGTTTGTTTGTTTGTTTGTTTGTTTGTGGGAAGTGTTAGGTAGTTGGTCATCACAACAATAAAAATAGCAACACAGTCAGAAAGGAAGTTAGCCTGAGTGAGTCATATGAGAAACAAAGCAAGGTGGGGAGCAGGCTCCAGCCCACAGGTGTGTTAAGGGATCCCAGAAGCACCATGCTGAGTCACATTCCCCCCATCACTCGCTTGGGTCAGTCTCTTTACTTTCTGTTATGATTGACAGTGGTAACAGAGGCACCATGCTGAGTCACATTTCCCCCCATCAACTCATTTGGGTCAGTCTCTTAACCTTCTGTTATGATTGACAGTGCTAACAGCTCACACTTTCTAAGAGACAAGTCATGCTTCAGACACAGGGCTTGCCTCTGACACTCAAACAACCAACACAGCAAACAAGTCATTTTAAAAATAACGTTACCTTGATGCAGAGGACCTAAACGGCAGGTCTAACATTATGCAACTAATGAAAAGAATTAGAATAAAACCCTTGCCTCTTACTCCTGCAATGAAGCTCATACTGTTCCTTAAGGAGGGCAAGTGGAACAAGCCACGCCTTGATCTCTTAAGAGAAGGTAACACTTTATGTTTGTATCAGTCATTCACATTTTAGTATGATAGATTTCCAAGCCAGTCTTGGGAGTAAAAGAGCACGTGGGTGTCTAGAAATGTACAAGAAGGGCTCCACCAAGGGGTGGGACACAAGCGCTACTGTGAACATGGAAAACAGTTTCCCTCTCACACAATTCCCGCTTCTTTGGGACTCACCAGGTTCACCACAAGACATTGCAGAAATTCAGTAAATGCTATTAAGTCCTCACACTCCTCTAGCTGTGCTGAGTACCTGAGCACTGACGTTCCCATCCCAGGATGGAGAGGAGGCAGTAAATATGGATGCAAACAAGAATGTGAAATAGTGAGGTGGGCACGATGGCTAAGTGGGTAGAGGCACATGCCACAAAGCCTATCAATCCCCGGGTCTGAGCTGGTGGAAGGAGAGAACTGACTCCTTCCAGAGTCCACATGCGTCCAGTTTCGACGGGCGGTGGTGGCGCACACCTTTAATCCCAGCACTTGGGAGGCAGAGCCAGGTGGATCTCTGTGAATTCGAGGCCAGCCTGGTCTACAAAGTGAGTTCCAGGAAAGGCGCAAAGCTACACAGAGAAACCCTGTCTCGGAAAAAAAAAAAAAAAAAAAGAGTCCACATGCATGCCCCGGCACATGTGTGCCCACACACATACATACACATACATACACATACAAAAAAAAAAATACTTACTTAGTTATTCATTTAGTTAATATAATCAAAATAGTTTTTAAAAGAACATGAATAGTGGCCATGTTATAAAGACAGAGATGTGTCAGAGTGGGGTAGCAGGCTTTTAAAGTGACAAAGCAAGCTAGGGAGATGGTACAGTTGGATAAGGTGCCTGCTGCACAAGCAAAGACCTGAATTTGGACCCTGAGCATCTAGGTAAAATGCTGAATGTCCTACAGGTTTGTAATCTCAGTACAGGGAGGAAGAGGATCCCAGCGCTTGCTGGCCAGGCAGTTTAGCTGAATTAATGCGCTTCAGATTCAGTGAGAGACTCTGCCTCAAAAATACAGGGGACGGTAACAAAGGAATACACTCAGTGTCAGGCTCCCATTTCCACTTGGATAAGCACATATGTATGCATATATGAACACATATTCACACCCTACACAAAGGAAGAAAGAGAAATGGTGGGAGAGGGAGAAAGGAGGAAGCAAGGAGCAGTTGCTACTTTGGGTTTGGAGCTCAAGGAACGTCTCCTGAAAACATGATTGTTGGGTAAGCCTTGAACAAAGAGAAGGTGCTATGTTCACCTAGATCCAATTGGTTGAAGAACAACATCAAGACCTAGGTGATGTTGAAAGAACAGTGACACTGGCTACTCACTCTTAGGAAGTTAGACATATTCTGTCATTCCACAATCAGAAAATGCTCTAATGACCTCTATTGTACAGGTAAGGAAGTCAGGGCACCAAGGTTAAGTGATATTTTTTTTTTCCTAAGAGCAGATGAAGACCAAAGGGAAATGTCTTATTAGTAGTTGGATCCCCAAGTACACATGCAGCTTCCCTGAGGTCCCTGGGGTAATACAACCAAAAAGCCTAGAGATGAATTTGAGGTCACCAGGGCCATTTTCCAGATTATGTTCAGGACCCTGACTCCCATAGCTGGGGTCCATACCAAGAATGAAACTGAATGGCAAGACCAGAATGATGATGTTTAGCACCCAACTTCCCCTAGGTTGCCCACTCAGAAAGCATTGGCATTGCATGGGAGGGGTGCATGGGAGGCCAGCAGCATACCTGCCCCTATTCATATCATCTTGGTTGTATGACAGAGTTATGAAAAAGGAACCCACACTCATGAGGTATATATATTAGGTCTACTTTGGTTTCATCATCCCATGAGCATGATGCAATGGTCTTAACCCAAACTCGGGCACCGTGAACTTCAAACCATCAGAAAATCAAATGGTTCAAATCCAAAGACTCAAGCACAAGCTCTCACTACCATAAACAGAAAGGGCTGTAGGGGCTGCGGAGATGCCCTGTTTGTTAAAGTGCTGGGGAGACAGACATGTGAAGCTCTGGGGCTTGCTACTCGGCCAGCCTGGTCGACTTGGTGAGCTCCAAGGCAGTAAAAGACCCTGTCTCAAAAAAACAAGGTTCCTCGGAAGCACTTGAGAACCAATAGACAGCCAAAGTTGTTCTCTGGCCTCTGCATATACATGTGTATGCACCCAATATACACACAAATGCACATACACACACATGAGGGAGCTCTTTGCTCTCTCCTCACAGGCTTTATCTCAGCTGAGGGTATCATCAGCAAGCCAGAGTCTAGCTCCCCTGTTCCCCTTTACCCTCTGTCCCTCCTTGTTTTCATTAAGAGAGCACATGTCACATTATAGCATTACAAGAGTTGAGCAGATACTGGGGAGTGGGAAGGAATAAAAAAAAGAAGAGGGAAGGAAAGGTGGAGCCTTCTGAGGTGAAAGGAAAGAAGGACATTACAAAGTCTCTTCCCAAAGAGCTCATAACAGATGGGGCAAATATGCCCAAAACATATGACAACAACCCAACATGGCATAGTACAGAAAAGATCCAACCAAAATGTAGAGAAATCTCAGAGGCAGCAACAGCCTTTACTGAGAGAGCAAAAACACACTTGGCACCCAGTTGTGAATGGGCAGTGGGAGTTCATCAGGTTGGGAGGGGGGACAGCATTTGGGCAGAGAAATTGGTGTATGTAAAAGGCCAGTCAGTGAAAAATCCATTCTATGGGGATCCAGATCCCTTCAGAATAGGAGATGTGATAAGACCTTATGTTGCCCCCAAAGTTGGAATTCTAGAGCTGCAAGTGGAGCCCATACCCAACTGTTCCCTTCCACACACATCTGCCACATCTGCCCTATAACACGTTTTGGCTTTATGCCTGACTCTGGTCACCCCTACCACCATTGTCATGAAATGTCATTAATCCACAGCCTTTTAGCTGAGCCTTTACTGTTTCAGTCTGGTCTCCCTGTCTCTGAGTTCTCCATTCCAATTCATCCATTCCCAATGACTCTTCGTTTTTTAAGGCATTTTCAAAAGGTCTTCCTTAACTCATCGTAAAGCAAGGATACTTTCTCCAGCTAAATCTCAGAAGGAGCACCAAAAGGCAAGCAAGAAGTGAGATTGACCTGCAAGGACCATAAAACTGAGGACCAGATCTGTGCAAATGATAGACACATTTTATCCATTTCTCACATCTACTTACTCAACAGTATCATGGGCCACTTCACTCTGAGCTAGTCTTCACACTGGGTGCAGGGCAGCAGATGGCATACAAATGACACCAGCGTGTTGTCTCCATAAAGACAACTAAATGTTCATCAAATATTTATGCAAATAAACATGAAGTCCCAATCTGTAATAAGCACAATGAAGAAAATGTGAAGGGAGCTCTGTGTAGTTGCAATGGTCTTGAAAGCAATCAGGGAAGATGTCCAAGGACAGAACATTTGCACGAGATGAGGAACATTATAACCAGATCCTAATCAGCAAAGGAGTGCTGTCCTATTTCATCTGGAGTGGGAGAAGCTTTCTAATGACAATGGGAACTGGCAGAAGTCCTCAAGTTGGTTGTCACTATTTGTAAAAGTTGACACAAAGGGCTGGGTGTTAGCTCTGTCAGTAAACTGCCTGCATTGAAAGCACAAAGGCCTGGAATTGACCTCCAGAACCCACATATACAAAGCCTGGCATGGCAATGCATACTTGTATTCCCACTGCTGGAGATGTGGAAAGAGATGGATCCCTGGATTTGCTGGCATATTTGGTGAGTTCCAGGCCAGTGAGAGGTCCGGGATCAAAAACAATGAAGGTCCTTGAGGAACACCTGAGGATGTCCTCTGGCTTCCATATGCACACATACATGTATATGCACATGAACACACATACACATACATCACACACACACACACACACACACACACACACACACACACACACACACACACACACATACTCACATACATATGAACATACAGACAAGCACGTGATGAACATTTGTATTTTTACCCCAACTCTTAAGTGTTCAAAAATGTGTATAAGTTCACAAATAATGCCTTTCAAGATGCCAGCCTCTGAATTTGAAAACAAAGAATGGAGCAAATGCCACCTGGTTTCTGTGTACTCAGGCTGAACATGGCTTCCCTGGGCACCTGGCTGGCCCCCCTGTGCTCCATGTCAGATGAGATGATCCAGCTGAGGCTCCCAGGTTGCTGCTTTGGAGCCTAGAAAACAGGCTTTCATTGGCTGTGTATTTCAGCGTCCTTGGCTCCTGCAGGAGTTTAGCTTAGCATTGAAGTCTGGGCCAGAGGCTGAGCAGGGATGCTGGAAGCACATTTTGGCCGTGACAGACAAATTAGTCTGTGTGCTTTTCTGTAGACAGTGGTTAAAAGTGAGTCCCCGGGGACTGATGCAGATTTTGTCTAAGACCCAAGCAATTCATTTATCCTTTCTCTGCTTCCAGTTTGCCATCTGGGAAACTGGAATAATAATGGTGTTTCTCATTTACCTTATCTGAGCTCTTGCTGTGACGGTGCTAGATAATAAACAACTTCCAAATCTCCATGGCTTGCCTCAACAAGCGTTTATTCCTCGCAGGTGCATGGGCTGCTTGTGTTCCAGGCTACGGGCTGAGTTCAGGCTTTTCCACGTGTTTCTCAGTTTGAAAGGAAATGGAGAAGTCCTCCGGAGTATGCCTTTCCCATGGCCAGTGTCAGTTTGAACATGAAATGTTTCTCGTAGGCCTGTGTGTTTGAATATTTTGTCCCCCCAACTGGTGGCACTGTTTGGGGAGAGCATATAACCTTTAGGAGGATGGGTGTAGCTGGAGGAAATGGGTCACTGCTGGGGGATGCAGTCCTGAGAGGCTACAGCAAGGCGACACTTTCAATCCAAGGTCTTTCTGCTTCCTGGTCCCCCAAGATATGAGAGGTCCTAGCTTCAAGCTCTTACTACCTAGAACAATTGTGTCTTCTCCATCATGGTGAACTGTGCCCTTTCAAACTGTAAGCCAAAACAACTCTTTCCTCTCTTAAGTTGCGTGTGCCAGGCATTTTGTTGTACTAGTGCAGCCAGTCACAGGAGTGCAAGAGGACCACCCAAGTAACCTGAGTACACGGAAAGCTTCTGATTGAGGGTAGGAGTGGGTGGAGAGAGGGCTCAACAGTTAAGAACACCTGCTTCTATTACAGAGGACCCATGTTTGGTTCTCAGCATCCACATAGCAGCCTATAACCATCTTTTAATCTATTCCCATGGGATCCAACATTCTCTTCTGACTGGACATATGTGGTATACCTACAAACACAGGATAAAAATAAATATTTTTTAAAATAATTTTGACTAGACATAGGGCATGTTATATCTACTCACATCTCAGTAGCCATAATAAATCTCATATCCAAGTTCAAAGTTCAGTAGTCCTACCCACATGGTAACCGTGGAAGCAGCAAGAAAGTGTAGTGCTA
Organism: Peromyscus californicus insignis; assembly: GCF_007827085.1. NCBI lineage: Eukaryota > Metazoa > Chordata > Mammalia > Rodentia > Cricetidae > Peromyscus > Peromyscus californicus. The sequence goes on along the minus strand of NW_026294595.1, from coordinate 136,020,968 downwards.
TTGATTTATAAAAGGAATAGGGAGTAGGTAGGTAACCTTATTTATTCATTTTTCTTGCCTCTTGTTGATCATTAAAAACTATGCCTGCTAATTTTTGATGCTTGACAAGGATGTTCTGTGTCCCTTCCCCCTGAATCTGAGTCAACCTTCTTGACTTAATTGTGACAAGTAGAAGGCTATAGAATCAATGTGGGACTTCTAAGACAAGATCAGGAAAGGTCATATAACTTCTACTCAGGTCTGTTAGAAGGTTTACTTGGGGAGATGCCAGGTACCATGTAACAACTCTGACTATGCTACCCTAGGACTTGCCCTTCTTTGGAGGTCACAGGTATACACTGTGATTGATGGCCTAGCAGTGACTAGCATTAAGTGCCAACCATGCTCAGTGGGGCCTAATGGTGGCCAAAACCCAGCTGTCACCTGCCTATCATCACTGCAGAGTCCAAGTGAGAACAACCCATTTGAGCTTTGCCCAGATTCCTGACCAAGGTTGCTCTTGGCCCCAAAGTATCTCATCTAATCTCAGTAAGCATATGAGGCCACATTGATGTCATCGTTTTTATACTCTGAAATTCTCATGTCCACCCATCAAATGTCAGTATTAGAACATGTCACCAAGGGAGTGTGTATCTAGAGGAGCAATCAAATATCCCCTCTCTCTCCCTACCTTCCTCATTCTTCCCCTGTTTAACAGCCAATGTCATGAGAAAGTCCATGCAATTTGTTCATGCCTCTGTCACAGCCCCCATCCCCCCATCTGTCAGCCTGCTCCCACTGTCACATCACTCACATCACTGACAGCTCTTTGAAGACAGACCATGTCTAACTTCTGGACCTATGCTCAGGACAAAGCCTGGCACAGAAGAACAGGGATACTTTCCATTATTGCTTCATGTCCACTCGGCAACACTTCTCTGCATGTATGGATCACCCATGGCTCTTTTGACCTCTGCTTCTGGCTGGTTTCATCAAGGAGACATCCCAGCATGGGACTAGAGAAAAGAGGAAGAGCACAGTCTGAGTATTCATCACCACAGCTTCTTCTTTGCAAGACTGACGGATCTGACTAGTTCTCCAACTGAGAGCCCAGCTCTTCACCTATACCTGCCTCCCCTCCATGATGCTCAGCATCCAGACTCCTTATCTAGCACCTCTTACTGTCTCCCCTTCCCTTGGGCCTTTTGGCTTGCTTACACTTTACTAATGACTTCATAACAGCCCTTGCATCCATTCCTTCCTGAATTAACCTAATTGGCATGTGCAGTCAGCATCAGCATCCCACTACCCTTGAATGACACAGAGAAATCAGAGACCAGCAGCCAGATACATGTTTTCAGGCTATAAGGCCTTGGATCACAGGCTTACTTAGGCACACAGGAGGATGGACCAAACAATAATGGAGGCAGTGGTGGGTATAGCAAGCTCTGTCAGTGAGCCATTAAACTGCTGAATTGTCTCTACTCAGAAGCTGTCAAGCTTCCATCCAAGGTTTCATTAGGGGAAGAGCCATCTACTCCTTGACATTCCTGTGACAGAAAGCATTTCAATTAGAGCCACAAGAGTCCTTGAGGACCTGACACACCTCACAGCAATAGTCTCACAGTTCCCTGAGGATGATCAGGTCAGCCTTCTCTCAAGCCTTTCTCTTTCCCACTCCAGCAGCCCTCTCCGGGCCCCCACAGTCCTCTGGCCCACAGGTAAATCAATGCTTCAGCTGCCCACCCAAGGATCTCCTAAAGCTTACTCAAAAGGAATGAGATCAGCATTGGGGCAGAACTCTTCAGACCCCTGCTTAGATCCCTTTGGTGACTCCCATTTACCTAAGTTCCAGATGCTGCCTGAGCCCTATATGAACCCCTTCTACCCCCAGACTGAGTCAGGGTCTCCTGTTGTCCTCTCCCACTACACCATGCCCTCTCCATCCTAGCTCTTGTCACACTTGTCACTTGTCAGCTCCTTATACGACTGACATGTTATTTTTTTTTTTCCTGGGGAGACAGGAACAAAGTTCTATTCACCTGATAGGGGACTGTCTTGGTTAGGGTTTCTATTGCTGTGAAGAGACACTGTGACCACAACAAGGAAAACATTTAATTGGAGTGTTCTATGGTTTCAGAGGTTGGTCCATTATCATGGTGGGACATGGAGGCACGGTGCTGGAGAGGAGCTGAGAGTTCTACATCTTGATCTGCAGGCAGCAGGAAGTGAACTGTCTGCCACACTGAGTGTAACTTGATCATAGGAGACCTTAAAGTGACACAGTGACACACTTCCACCAAAACGGACATACCTACTCCAATGAAGCCACACCTCCAAAAAGTGCCACTCCCTATGAGCTTATGGGGGCCAATTACATTCAAACTACCACAGGGACCAAGGACAGACCAAAGTACAGATTCTCCTGAAGTCCAACTGGGCAAACCAATGAATGTATGATGTTTGCTTACAGAGCACAGGTAAGAGGTTACTCCCAGGAGTATAGGTAACCCCCAAACAGCTGCAGTACTGTAAAACCCCACTCCATCATAGATGATGACCTCATGAGAGCTACATCATGGAGTCTTTTCAGTCAAACTTCTACTTCCTGCGTCCTCTAGTGTCTCCCAAGATCACGTGTAGATGGAGAAGGGCAGACAGTAGGAAGGGTCAACAGTCCTACCATATGCCTAACTACCTCTTCATTGTTCTGCTCCCCATTAATCTCTACTTCAAAATAATGACCACATTATCCCTGGAGGAAAGAAAATCCACAAGGGTCACCTACATTCTCTTCTCCAACCAGGTCACTCCCTCAGCTCCAACTCTTCTGTGACTTCCCTTGTCCCTTGGCTAGAGCCAGTCCTCCCAGTGGCCCAGGAGGCCTCCATGACCTTCCAGTCTTTCCTTTTCTCTTGTTCTAAGCCACTCTAGCATTCCTTCAGTGCCTAGGACAACACCAGCAAGTCCCTACTTCAGGGCCTTTGCATACACTTGTTCCTTTGCCTAGAATGCTTCTGCTTGTGAAGTCTCCTCCCCTCCAGCAAACCTCTATCCCAACACAGCATTTATTATACCTCGGGTTAACAACAGTTTAGAAGATTCGCCATGCACAGAACACAAGCAAAGACCCAAGAAATACAACCATTACCCCTCTTTCATTTCCAAAAGTCAATGCACAGCTCCATACCAGAAAATTGTGGGCTGAAGGTATGACTCTCAGGGATGGCTTTCCAGTGCTGTTTCCCCAGCTGACATTGTTGTTTGATTCTCTTCCAGGCCATGTTACACTCTTCTGCAAGAAGAAAATTCAAGACCACAACATTCCCATCTATGAACCTCCCATTTATGGTTGATAACATCACACAAACCATATTTTCTGTTTGATTCTTTCTTTGACTAATTGATTAAGGCAAAATACATGTATAACATAAAATTAGTTGCTTTAAAGTAAACAATTTGATGGCACTAAGTGCATTCCAGTGTTGTGCAATCACTACTTTTATCTAATTCTAAAACATTTCCATAACTCCAAAATGAAATCTCACACTCATTAGACAGGCATTCACCACTCCACCTCGTGACTTCCCATCCCTAGAAACTATCAATTTGATTTCTATTACTATAGATTTGTCAAGTCTGTATATTTTATATAAATGAAATCACGTGTCAGTTTTTTATCTGTCTCTTTTTATTTAGCATGATTTTTGGAGCTCCATCTACATTGTAACTTGTATCTGTGTTCCACCTTTTTTTATGGATGAATAACAGAGCATTGTATGCATATACCACAATACGTTTATCTACTAATCAGTTGATGGACATTTAGGTCAATTCTGTCTTTGGTGATTATAACTACTGCTGCTACGAATATGTGTATGTGGCTTTGTCTAACGTCTATTTTCAATTCTTTGAGGTATACAGCTGGGACTGAAGTCACAAGGTTGGCTGGTTACTCTGTGTTTACATTTTTTAGGAACTTTCAAACTTTACCACACCACAGCTGAAGGATCATACATCTACCACCAGAGCACACAACTTCTAATAGGTCCACAGCTACCACCAGAGAACAGCATCCAACAGGTCCCTAGCCATCATACTTTCACCTTCATTTTTATCATTATTTCAAGTTATGATCATCCCAATAATTAGGAAGTAGAATTCCATAGTAATTTGCTTCACTCTGCCCTGATAACACATGTTATTGCACCCTGTTTCTTGTGATTGTAGGCCATTCACTAAAACCTCAGTACTAAATCCACTATCATTCCATACAAGTAAATATGGCTCAGACATAGAAAGAAATGAAAAGTAGATTCATCTACCATGCAAAGAACCTCCAAAATATTATGTTAAGGAAACAGAGCTAGAAGATTTAACCCTTTGTTATTGTCTGAGAATTTGTGGGTTTAGGTCTTGCATTAAGTTGTTGATCCTTTTTTTTTATATTATCTTTCTTTTTAATTTCATTGAAAACAGATTTTTTTCTCTCATACAATAAATATATGCTGCCCCAATTATCCCCCTCTCCACTACCTCCAGTTCCTTTACCTTCCCTTTCCCCCAGATCCAGTATCCCTCCATTTCCTCTTCAGAAAAGAGCAGGCCTCCAAGAGACGACAACCAAACAGGACAAAACAAGATACAGTAAGACAAGGCAAAAGCCTTCATTTCAATGCCAGACAAGGCAACCCAACATGAGGGAAAGCTTCCCAAAAGCAGGCAAGAGTCAGAGACACACCTGTTCCTATTTTCAGCAGTCTCACAAAAATACCAAGCTAACAGCCATAGCATATATGCAAGAAGACCTGATGCAGACCCATGCAGGCCCCAAGCTTGCCACTTCGGTCTCTGGGACCCATGTGAGCCTTTCTTAGTTTATTCAATGGGCCATGTTCTCTTGGTGTCCTCCATCTCCAAATCACAGAGCAGCCCAAGAGGTACAAGGTAGTAATAGGCAGCAGCCTGTAGAAGATAACTGCATTCTGAGCCAAGGGAGGGGTCCCCCATAAACAGAGCCTAAGTTACCAGACATAAATGGGAAGCTAGTAAGCCACAAGGTCAAAATAAACAAGACTCCTATAACAGGCTTTTATTTGGACCACCAACCAACTCCCAAATCATGGCGTGGAGACATTATTAGTTATGAATGCTTGGACTTATCTTAGGCTTGTCCCACTAGCTCTTATAACTTAAATTAACCTGTTTCTCCTCATCTACATTTTACTTCAGGGCTTTTTACCTTTCTTTCATTCTGTATGTCCTACTTTCACTGCTTGCTCTATGACTGCCTGTCTGGCGGCTGGCTGGCTGGCCCTGGGTGTCTCCCTCTCTGTCTCCCTCTTTCTCTCCTCTCTTCTTCCACACCACTCCAACTAAAAAAACCCATGCTACACCCCTCCCTGCTACTTCCTGTCAACTAGTTGCTAACCCCACCTCTCTGAGCCCAGGTTAATTTTATTTAATTAACACAAATGCAGCACATCTTTACGTAGTTAAACAAATGTAGCATAAACAAATATAAGACATCTTTGCCTAGTTAAACAAATATTCCACAATATTTCCCTCTTTTTGTCCAAATAAAAAGAAAAGTGTTAACTTTAACATAGTAAAACTATATACAATAAGAACAGTTATGCAATAAGAAGTACATTTACAATATCCAGTCCCTTTGCATTTGGCAAATTTGAAGAAATCACTCTATTATCTCTCCTATCTTGATGAGTCCAAAGCTCTGTACCTAATTTACCTCTATCATAACTAAGGAACACTGTAACCACAACTATCTAGTCTTCAACTCCATCAAAGGATATAATGTTACCTGAGTAAACAGGAAGTGCCGAGCAAGCCACTTCCAAAACTATAGGAATGACAGAGACATCCGATCTCCTGGACAGTCAAGATTCCTCTGCAATGTTGGGGCACCCATTTTCAGCCTACAGGCCTAAAATATCTAGCAGGCTTCTCTATGAAGCAGAAATTTTGAAAGACTGTCCTATCTTGTCTTGGTAAAGTTCATCAGTCCTTTTCCTTCATCTCTTGCTTGTCCAGTTTGGACATCATACTGTCAGCAGTCAAGGCAAGGACAGTTTCTTGCCCAAATGGCTAGCTTTGCCACATTGAAAGCAAACTCCATATGGAGGTTTTCAATGCCCATCATTCTTTTATGAAGTAGATGGTGCTGCCAGGAGCAGACAAGTCTTATTGTCATGAAAAGCCCTATGTTAACCAAACATTTTAAATGCCATATTCTGTAGGTCTTTGAAGTGTTTGAAGATCATCTATTCAAAATATATCTCTGTATAATCTTGAAAATATACCTAATATAACTATAAGTTTGATTGTTATAGATTACTAACTCCTAACCTACATCTCTTATCCTAAATGGTTTATAACAAAAGCTTTCAAGGACTAGAATTTTACCTTACATTTTTAAATGAACTGCATAGGTACAATACCTTAAACATGAGTAGAAACATATACAGCATAACAAAAAAAACCTTAAATGTGCATCAATATACAAAAAAAACCCCTTAAACAAGAGTAGAAACATATATACAGTATGTTGTAACAAAAATAACCTTAAATCTGCATCAATATACAAAAATCCATGCCAATGTAAAATATTCGAGACTAATAGTTGCTTTTAAAAGTAGATTCAATAATCTATTCTTTTATCCTATCATCCCTATATTCTCTTATTTCTTTTCAGAAAAAGATCCTTGAATCTAACCTACCTTGCTTAGTTTCTTGCCTTACAATGAACAATAACAATTTGCAATCAACCCTCCTAAATGATGACAAATATCCATAACCCACCAAATGACCAAAAACCATCCACCCCACTCTTGGGAACATGGGCATCATGTTTTCTAGACTACTTCCTGTTGTCTAAGAGTGAAGGCATCTCCAGAGTACCATGAGAAAATTGAGATAAGGTCAAGTCATGGGAAGACTAGTTCCCAAAACTTTGTTGTCCGGTCTCAGAACTTTTCCCATGCAGAGGGATCAGTATATACGTCACCTGTCTTGTAGTTTTTCTTGGTTTACTTCTTTATATCTGTATCCAAGATCTTCAGGAGGTCTTCCCCAATCAAACCTGATTGCTATTAATCTTGAAGGAATCTACAACCTTTTCTTTCCTGTGGAAACAAAAACATAACCTCTTTCCCATTGCAATACATTTTCTGAATTCCATTTTAAAGTGAAGGCATCCCCAAAGTATCTAGGCTGGTTTATTTCAGCAGTTCCTTTTACAATCCAGTATCTCTCAGCAGCTATCATTCACTCATCACCATTCAAAAAGTTCAAAGCCAACACAACACCATACAGAATCCAGACTCCCTGTGTATTTCCCATCTTTACATGGCTTTTTTCCTTTATATTACTTTACTTTCTCTTTTTAGACTTTACATTGTTTTTAAACTATTTTTTTCTATGACTGTCTATGCCCATTTTTCTTTTCTTTCTTAAGCCTATGCACATTTTTTTTAATACACTGTAACCTGTTTGGAGGTTTTTTCCCATCTGGACCTGTCTTTTCTGCCTCTCTCTAGCCTTTTCTGACTACATGAACCAAAACTTAAAATGCTAAGCTACAGCTGCATGGTTCAGCTGGCAACTGGCCTGGCCATAGCCAGCCTTAAGACTGAGGCCTTGGTCAGGAGCTGCATTTAACTTAAGTCCCTTAAAATGTTTAACTGGGAGCTGCATTCAATCACCCCAGCTCTGGGATGTTGGTGACCTCACTGTGGCAGGCATTTTTTACTTAGCTTGCTGTTTCTACTTAGCATATTAGTATGGCAGAGCCTCTTAAAGGAGCTGTATCCTTTTTTTTTTCCAGCTTTCTCGGGCCCTGTGAGGAAATTTGAGCCCCACATTGGAAGGCCAAATGTAACAGGCTTTCCTTTGGGCCACCAACCAGCTCCCAAATCATGAGATGAAGACTTATTATTAGTTATGAATACTTGGCCTTATCTTACGTTTGTCCTGCTAGCTCTTATAACTTAAATTAACCTGTTTCTCTTCATCTACATTTTGCCTCAGGGTTTTTTACATTTAATTCATTTTGTATGTCCTACTTTCACTGCTTGCTTTGTGTCTGTCTGTCTGATGGCTTGGCTGGCTGGGCCCTGGCATCTTCTCTCTTGTTCTCTCCTCTCTTCTTTCACACTGCTCCAACCAAAAAACCCATGATACACTCCTCCCTGCTACTTCCTGTCAACTAATTGCTAACCCCACCTCTCTGAGCCCAGGTTAATTTATTTTAATTAACGTGAATGCAACACATCTTTACATAGTTAAACAAATGCAGCATAAACAAATATAAGACATCTTTGCCTAGTTAAACAAATATTCCACAACAGACTTCTAGTCAGCACCTATGATGTCTGCAAACCAAATGGTTGTCCTTAGATTTATAAGTGGAATCCAGAGTGAGAGTGCAGCCAGAGACAGCCCTGTGACCCATTTACACCAGGCCTTGTAGATGACTGGCAATCAGCAGACCCTGGAAACAAAAATATTTTGTTCAGGTCTTAGACAGATTTTATGCACATATTTATTGCCCTCTTGGCAATTTCCGAATGCACTGTCAGTAGGAAAGTGTTTCTCAAATACTGAGACTAATCAAAAGCCTGTTCAAAACCCATTATTGAAAATACCTAACGTAAGCACATACATTAGTTTCTTATGGTTTTATATTCAACTTAACAAAAATTTATTGCACACAGGCTCCATGTAAGATACTATGTCAGGTGCTGTGGACTGCTTGACAGATAATGCACAGTTCCTCTCTATCACCAGTCCTTGACTCCCAATTCTCAGCAGTCATATTCAAGTTCAAGGTGAATATGAGAAGGAACTAACCCACATGGATGGCTTTACCACAAGAAAAAAAATCTCTATTTGAAATACCACAATGGAGACACAAACAGGAAGATGAGAAAGTGGAAGGATGTGTATAATTCTCCCTGAATGGTTTAATATAGGTCTAATTTTTCCTCTAATCTCATCCTCATAGCAACCAAATAGGATAGGTATTATTATTTTCATCCCCATGTTATGGGTAAGGAAACTGAGGTCCAGGGTAGCTGAGTAGACTACCCAATAATATTCAAGAAGGTATATCAAATCTATTTGGCTAGAGCACTTGGGCTCTTTGGGTGATACCAGCAACTCTTGCTAGAGGTGCATGTCAGTGTAAAACTTGTGCCTGAATCCCACCTCTGACCTACTGAATTAGTCTCTAGGGGTGAGTTCCAGACATGGGTTTGGAGAAGCTCTCACAGTGAGGCCATGATAAATCTTGACTTATGTCACTCTATGAAAGGCTGAGGGTGACATCAACAGATGAGGGTAGGGAAGAAGAAATCATTCCAAGGGGCAGAACCAGGTAGGCAAAAGTGCAAAGTCAGAGGACTCCCATGGGAAATGGTGAGTGTCCCCCAGAAAAGGAAAGACAGGCAGTCTTAAAACAAACCAGAGGAAACCCAGATCACCTTCCCAGTAAGGTATGATCAGCTTGTACCATAACTAAATGATGCCAGAGTCTGTTCATGGGGAGATGAAGGTCTACGTACTGGCTGGTGTTGTGTGTTAACGTCACATAAGCTAGAGTCATCAGAGAGGAAGGAGCCTCAGTTGAGGAAATTCCTCCTGGAGATCCAGCTGTAAGGCATGTTATCAATTAATGATCAATGGGGAAGGGTCCAGCCCATGGTGGGCAGTGCCATCCCTGGGCTGGTGGTCCTGGGTTCTATAAGAAAGCAGGCTGAGGAAGCAAGCCAGTAAGTAGTACCCTCTCCATAGCCTCTGTCTCAGCTCCTGCCTCCAGAATCCTACCCTATTTGAATTCCTGTCCTGACTTCTTTTAGTGATGAACAGCAATGTGGAAGTGTAAGCCAAATATACCCTTTCCTCCCCAACTTGCTTTTTGGTCAGGTGTTTCATCGCAGCAATAGAAACCCTAACTAAGACAGTCTGTATGACTCACTGCACTGAGCCCTTTGCATACATTAGCTCATTGATCCTTCCTGATAACAGTGAAACTTATATATTTATCTTCATTGTTCAAAAGAATAATGAGGTTTGGAGAATAACTGGCCCCAAGTCACATAGTCAATCAGTAACCTAACCATGATTTGACCTCCCATCTGTCTGGCTTCAATGCTGCCCTCTTACCTCTGGGATCAAATGTTTTCTGAGGATTTTCAGAAGGTGATCAGACAAGAGCAAGATGATGTTGAGCCATATGGTCAGCAAAAGATCAATAGACATTATTCCCAGATCAAGACTGAAAGTAGCTGTTTAGTCTTCGTCCACTCAAAAACAGAGCCTATGACAAGGTTTTAGGTGCATTTGATTTATTTGGGAGGTGATTTGAAGAAGTACTAGGAGAGAGTGGAGGGCTGAAACTGGGAAGGGAAAGAAAGAAGCTGGTGAAAGGTGTAGCTAACCCTCTGCAGATAGCTGTAAATCATTCTACTAGAGACACTGTAAGACTGAAACACTCAGTGGGCTATTATTGAACTTTGAGGTCAAAGTCCATGCCTCAAGTCAGGCTTGACCACCCATCCTCAATAAGTCAATTAAAAGAGCCAAATTAATAGTGAAAAATAGAAGAAGGAGAAAGATTCAAAGCAGCCACTTTGGGAAGAGTGACAGATCCAGTGACATCCCCCCCTCAAGTCTGTCTTCAGGGTCAAGTGTAATTAAAGTTTAAATAGCTGAACAAGGATATGCACATCTAAGCATTCTACTCACAGTGTGGTCCTGCCCACTACTGACCGAGCATTGTCTGGGCTTCAGTCTCATCCTGTAAGGTGGTCTGAGGGGTTGTTAAAACTAAATGGAATCTCTTTCCAGGAGACAAGGTCCCCCTCTGGCTGGTACCTTTACCTTCCCCCAGTGGGAGATTCTTGGGGAAATTTCCATTTCTTTGAGGTCCATTGTTTCAATAGTCTAATAGTCAGATTGAGAGGCAAGAGTATTTCGTTAGACTATCTTCATTTTTGCTGGCCTTTTACAGGGCTGCCTCAAACAGGAACAAGAAGACTGAGAGCTTCATTCTATTCCCACAGCATAAATCCCCACATCTACCCTGTCCTGCTTGAAAGCTAAACATAGACTGTGGAACCTGTTAAAGTAGAGAGCTAGTTGGAAGCCTTTAGTGCCCAAGAGCCCTGTCTATAGAGGGTCTCCAGAGCTGACTGACTGAGTACAGGATGTCAACCGCAGGACTAGGCTAAATATTTGGTGACTATAATAAAACATCTCTTGAGAACTTGGAAAGTAGGAAACTAAGATCTCCCCATATGAAATAAACTTAGAAACTTAACAGGAACTGAGCAGAGAGATAATAGAACAAGACAGCTGCCAGATCTGAAGATCAAGTCTGTAATCCGATCAGATGTATCAAGATCTCTAAGGAATCAGGTATGGAGTAGAAGTGGGTAGGCCAATTGCAGAAACACAGACCATGTTATCCCAGAAGCAGGAGTCAGTTTACCAGGCTAGTCCACAGAGAAGAGTCCATGGTCAGCAGAAGAGGAAGACTTCCAGTCCCAGTAACCAAGTGAGCCTTATTCTAAAATGGACACATCTCAGCCTGGAGTCCTTAGATATCATAAGACAATCTCTCCTAGTCTGAGATGAGATGTTCTTGCGTGAATCTGGTTCCAGAGACAACTCACATAATGAGGCTCATAGCTCAGGATGCTCATCTCAGATGATCTGAAATTGCCCAAGAGATAGCCCTGCTCAGCAAACTAAAACAGACATCTAAATCTACAGGGCCATAGTTCAAATTCCAAACAGAAGCATACTCCGGAGTGCTGGGGGTGGAGGTCCTCCTAGGTCCCAGCTCATCAGGCTTTCCCAGGTCACACAACTGATAACAACATCCCTACACTGTCTTTATATATGTGTCTATAGTAAGCAATGTAAAGAAGATTTAGGAGATGATGGCTGGAGACTAAGGCTTTGAGTCATTGCCGATCTCAAGTCTTGATCACCTGCCTTTGGCTAACCATTCTTGACTGTATGTGCACATGTGCATGCATCCATTTATCTGAACCTTTATGCATAGGAATGTCTGTAGGCATAGACATTAGTGTAGCTGCATATCTGCAGAGATATGAACATGGAAGCAGAAAACATGAGCTGTGCTCTGGTTCTATGATCTTGAACAAATCCTTGACAACCCTTTCCCAGCTTCACTCTCCTCGTTTGTAGAATGGGCACGGCAGTAGTTCTGACTTCTCAGGACAGGTTGGGGGGAACATGAAGTAGTCCAAACCTAGAAATGAATTCAGTGAATGCTAATACTTGACATTTCAGGGTGGCATGCAAAGTGTTTCTGTGGGCATGCGCAGAGTGGACCCAGGTTTCTGGTGATAGTGATCTGTGTATGCCTGTAGTTCCATAAGCACTGTATCAATAGCATGCTCACCAGTGGGGTTAAAAACAGTCAAAGATGAAGCATGATACTCTCTGAAGGAGTAGTTGCAGTAGAACAGAAGAACAACCAAAAGGGACCTGAGATTCATAATGGTGGAGAAGAGGAGAGGATGGCCAAATCACACAGAAGGGCAGCCTGGGTGATGGGCAAGTGCTCCCAGTGACCTTCCATACCACATTCCCAGGTAAACTAGCAGCCTCAGCCAGCAGTGTCCGTGGGTACAGAATCTTAGCCTGTGTCCCAGACCAACACAGACAGGTACTTTGTACTTGTTTGATTTTAGACACTAGCTTGTCCCCCACTCCCATCTGAATATATCTAGGAAAAGGGATTTCAGAAAAACACCCCTTACCACATGGTGGGACTGTGGATTTGGCTGTTTATCTGTAGTCTCGAGCCTCAGATGATTATTCTGATAAACTGGAATGAATCTTGCAGCAGAAGGAGAGCTAGCAACAGTCCTGCTGATTTATCACTCTTCTCAACCCAGTTGGGTTCCAAGAGAATAAATCTTGCTTGCCTCTGGCTAGGTACCCACAATCATGCCACGGACCATGACTTTCATATCCCATTAAATCTGAATTACTCAGTCTGGGGCTGAGCTGAGAGGTAATTTAAAATGGCAAAAGGGGGAAAATGTTCTGATTTAGATCTGATAGAGACTGGATTAAGTCCTCCCATTTTTCAGGGCTTAAATGTGAGCTTTGTGAGGGCAAGCACCTGCGGGTTGGATGGCACTCCTGTGAAGGACCTGCGCCACAGATTAAACTAAAGGAATTGAACCAAACACGCATTCAGAGGTCTGCAGCCCCACCTCCTCCCACTGGACCACAAGCAGGGGCTGAGTTTTTTCAGGGGAATGAGCCACCATGTTCTGGGGTGTAAATCATTGCAACAGTTTCTGATAGCAATTTGGCAATTCCTATCAAAACGAAAAGGACTACACCCTCTAACCTAGACAGTGCCCTACAGACACACTTGGCCATGTGCTTAAGGTCATGTACACATGGGTGCTTATTGTAGCCTTATTTATAATCCTGAAAACTGGGATATTAACAAAATATCCTTAGTGGGGTGTACCTTAAGAAAGGATAGGATGCTCACTCTAGAGGAGAATTAGCACTCATTTAAGAAAGTGAAGTAGAGGGACATCTGCTGATATAGAAACAACATGAAGAACACTCATATGCAAAGTGTGCCTGTTTTTCAAAAGCTGTCTAAGATGAAGCTAAAAGCAGCCTATTCTTCCTCTGTCTCAGAGTCTTAATACAATAAGGAATGCCTCTATCAGCAATCACTCAAACGCTGTAGTTTAAACCATCTCAGAATAAATTCCACATCCAACCTGACCTTATAGGTATGTCTCTGTGATCAGACCTTCTTGCCAGAACCTTTCCTGGGGCCTTGCATAGAGGAAGCCTGCTAGTCAAAGGCTTGGAGCACATTGCTCTTCAAGAGCTGAATGCTCTTAACATAATATTAAAGGACTCTAGGAATAAAGGCATACATTAGTCAACATAGAAAAATGATGCTATAATGGCAAATCAATGCCCAGATCTCTGTGGCATATCATAAATGTATTCACCCCTCGCAAGAAGTCTAATTCAACAGCCTCCTCCATGCAGAGTGCCTCAGAGACCCAGGCTGCTACTACCCTGTTGCAGGCTTGATCATCTTAGCCTGCAACCTCCATGGTTGCTAAAAAAAAAAAAAAAAAAAAGACGTGGTAGTTCTTATCTATATCTGCAGAAAAATCACCCCAACTTGCTCCAGTGGTCACAATTGTCACAGGATGCAGCTCAATGCACAAAGTGGCCTTCCCAGACCACACTACTAACACCATCTCTGTCATGCTCTACTCCTTCACTTTGTTACAGGTCTCCTAAAATCATTCATCACAACAATCAACAAGCCTGTACTGAGATCAGCATGTCACCAGGGCACCAAATCACTGCCCTGGTTCTGGGATGCAGAGCATGGTGGGGTTGTCCTTTGAACCCTCCTCGGTCCCCAAACCTGAAAGCACGCATGCTTCCTTCACTAAACATGTTCCTTGACTGAATGTGATTTTTTTTAATGGGATGGCAGGGAAATTATTAAGAAGTATGTTTCTGTACTTCAACTTTTTAAATTATGTTAAACTTCAGAATTTCTGTAGGCGCCTGTTTATAAATAAAATTAGATTCATCTGAAATTGAGTTATTCTTCATGGTTGGTTAGCTATTACTGGGAATTTAAAAGCACTTATTTGGATAATATCCAGGTCATTTGGAGTCGGCATCTAATAAAAGTTGGACCTGTTATAGATAAACACCCATGCTGGGCTCTAGGCGCTGAAAAAGGCAAAATGGTTCATTTCCTAGCATATCGCATGAAAGGACCTCTCCCCCTCCCATCTCTAAATAAAGCCTTTCTCTAAACAAAATATTCAGTACATAGCATGAGGCTACATTTGTGTCCCAACATGGGTTTCTGTTAACATACCTCATGCTGCTTCTCAAAATCAGAGAGATTGGTTAAATCCTTTTAAGAAAATTAGGCAAGCAAAGATGCCATCAATTCTGGGGACCCATCACATACATAACAGAAGCATAGTAATTATTTTTAAGGCCATTCTTTTTTATAATGCTTGTCATTTTTTTGAGCATCAGCTCAAAGAGCCAAAACTTGGAGTCCTTTTAGGAGATGGCCTTAGTATCAAAGATAATGTAACTCATCACAGGGTTGGCGGGTGGTTTTTGATCTCCTTTTCAATTCATTTGTCAGTTATATACAGAATGACAATATAATTTACTTCTCAAAGACACTTATGGGGGTGAGAAGAGCTAGATTATGCTGAACAATGATATTAGAACAGCCAGGTCCTCAGTATCTCAGCTTTATATTCATTGAGATTTTTTTTCCCTCAAGAGCAAGGTACTGAGCCAGGCTCTGGAAGGTAAATATGCTAAAATCCTGGGAGTTACTCATGGAAAGAAACATCAGAGCTGGGTTAAGGATGAGTAAACTTTCGTAAAGGTGCAAATAGTAAATATTTAAGATCTGCAAGCCCAGAGACCAAAGTAAGGTTGCTATGTTGGTGTTTATGTAGCCATTTAATGTGTAACCACTCAAGAGGCTGGAAAGGTAGTTCAGTGGTTTAGAGCACTAAATGCTCTTGAAGAGGACCCAAGTTTGGTTCCCAGCCCCTACAGGAGGCAGCTAACAATCTCTAGTCACTCCAGCTCCAGGAGATCTGATGACTTCTGGCCTCCATGGGCTCTGGCACTCATGCACATAAACACAGACAATATACACATGTGTAATTACAAAATAAAAATAAACCCTTAAGATGTAAACTACCCAAAGCTAGGAGCCAGTTTAGCATATAAAGTGCTTGTCCTACAAGTACAAGGACCTGAGTTCATGTCCCAGAATCCATGTAAAAAAGCTAGGCATGAAAGCACGTGATTGTAATCCCAGTGCCAGGAAAACAGACAGGGAAGAATGGCTGGGAATCACACGTGAGTGAGAGAGACCCTATCTCCAGAAACAAGGTGAAAATAAGAGCATGAAGTTGGGAGAAATAGAAGGGGGTGGGCAGTGAGGGGAGAATCTGATCAAAATATGTTGTATACATCTATGAAATTCTCAAAAAACAAAAACTTATTTTTGTTTGTTTTTTGTTATTTTGAAAGAGAGAGAGAAAAAGAATATAAAGTTGGTTAGGTAAGGAGGTAAGAAGAATCTGGGAAGAGTTGGAGGAGTGTAGCAGGCTGTCTTGGACCACCAGCCCTCAAATCATGACATAGAGACTTATTATTATTTATGAATGCTCAGCCTTAGCTTAGGCTTGTTTCTAGCTAACTTTTTTTTAACTTAAAATAACCCATTTCTATTAATCTATGTGCTGCCCTGAGGCTTGTTTATCTCATCTACAAACTGTCTATCCTACTTTCTCCATGTCTGGCTGACTGGCACCTCCTTTTCTTTCTTCTTTTCTTTCTGTCCCACCCACCCTAAATTCCTCCTCCTCCTACTTACTCTCCCTGCTCAGAAGTCCCACCTATACCTCCTCCCTCGCTATTGGCCATTCAGCTTTTTATTAGACCAATCAGGTGCCTTAGGCAGGCAAGGTAAAACAGCAACGCATCTTTACATAGTTAAACAAATGCAATACACCTTTGCATAGTTAAACAAATATTCCACAACAGAAGAGGGGAAAAACATGATCAAACTATATTATGTGAAAAAAAAATAAAAAATTATTTTTTTAAAGGTGAATGGCCCATGAAGAACAACATCCAAGGCTGACTCCTCGCCTCCACATGCATGTACAACCCACCACACATGCACACACACACACACACACACACTCACACATGCACACACAAACACACACACACATACACACAAGAAACTACCTAAAAATGTCATGGGGTGAAGTGGGTCCACAGGCTTAAGTTGCCCAAAGACTGAGATAAGCATTGAAGACATTAAATGCTAAACTAAGAAGTCTGGATTTAATTCTGCAGCCATTCGTTTCCAGAAGTATTCTTTATTTTAGGAGTAGAAACTTGTCCACAAATGAAATCTTATGCAGAAGCCCAATATATATGCAAAGCAGATGACAATTGGTCAGCAGCATTTGAAATAGGAATGAAAGAAGACATGAGCCCAACCTTTGTCACCCCAGCCACACTCCCAGAAGCCCAGAGGGGCCCTGCCAATCACGACTTAAAAACCACAGCCACCATCAGTGGGGTGCGATTAAAGACTTCTGAGGAGGGGTGGAAGTGATCCCAGCTGTGTACAACCATCGCTCTGGGCATAGCGTGAAAGATGCAAAGAGATCAGAATGCCTGGGGCAGGGAAGCCAGTGAGGGGGTCCAGCCTAGGAGAGTGGCAGTACTCTGCAGCAGATAGCAGGGGCACAGGTACAGACTTGGGAGGGACGCAGCATTCAGACAGGCCTGAATCACCGACTCAAAACCAGTGCGGCCCCACAGGGCTCCACATATGAAAGGGCTCACACATGGCTCTGACTCACCATCTAGAAAGTTTGCATTTTCAGTTTGTATTTTGCACTGAATCTACAAATGACAAATTCTGTAGTCCATCCTCTATTCAGGGATGTCCAAATCCATAGGGGCCAGAGCACGTGTACTGGCACTACCTTCCACCCATTGTAATCCCTAGTGTTGATTTCTTAAAAAAAAAAAAAAAAAAAAAAAAAAAAAAAAAAAAAAAAAAGTCAGATGTTTCTTACTCTTTCTCAGGACCTCAGATTCTGTCTCCTGCATGCTGCTTTACCACCTCACAAGCACCCAGCATGTCCACCCATCCTCCTTCTGTAGCTAGAGTTTTCCTGCCTTACCCACAGTCAGGACAAATCTCTGTCACCCGCCAGTCCCACAGCCTCTCAGACCCAACCAAGTAAACACAGAGACTTATATTGTTTACAAACTGTATGGCCGTGGCAGGCTTCTTGCTAACTGTTCTTATAGCTTAAATTAACCCATTTCTATAAATCTATACCTTGCCACGTGGCTCGTGGCTTACCGGCATCTTCACATGCTGCTTGTCCTGGTGGCAGCTGGCAGTGTCTCCTTCCGCCATCCTGTTCTTTCTTTTCTCCTCTCTGTTAGTCCCACCTATACTTCCTGCCTAGCCACTGGCCAATCAGTGTTTTATTTATTGACCAATCAGAGTAATTTGACATATAGACCATCCCACAGCATCCTTCTGCCTTCTAAATCCTGGAAACAGTGGTCTCAGCTGTGATACCCCAAGTTCAAACCTCTGTGATTCAATTCAAGGCCAGGTGCGGGCAGGACTCTCACTGGCCAGCATCTGCCTCCTGCAGGCCAGCAGGTGGGTCATGGATATGAAATGCTGGGGGCCCCTTGACTTGGGCTCTGCCAGAGCACACTCTGAGTCAAGAATTCAGGAGCCAGGTGTGTGTATGTGGTGAGAGTCTAGAAAGCCCCAGAAAAGATGGGGGAAATGAGATACAAAGGAGCTCCAAATATTGCAGAATGCCGTAGGGCATTGATCACCAACCCCACCCTTCCTTTACTCAGCTCTTCCTGGGACCCCCAGAAGTCTGGCTGTACCTATAGCAAACCCCTTTCTGTGGCCAGAAATGACACTAAACAGACACAATGTTCCAGAACGATCTGCAGACAACATCAGGACTGGGGTAGGCAGAGGCAGGGGTCTGAACACAACATGACCATGTTTGTTCCATTCTCAGAGATCTTATAAGGAACAACAATGATTTGGGAAGAAAGCAAACTTAAGCCCCCTGCAAAGTTTGAGAGCATACCTGCCACCATTACTTCAGCCTCTCATTCAAAATATCCCAACTCAAGGCCTGTTAGGTACCAAAGCACTTCTTTTATGTGGAGCACTGTTCTCCATGCTGCAGAAAAGACAGTGGATGCTTGGCATCTGTAAGAACCACATGACAGGAGGTAAGCACAAGGGATTTGCTCACTCTACCCTAGTTTAGACATAGCAGATAACAGACTTGTTCACCTATGAATTTCCTCAACTTTGTGATGTCTATCTAGGTTCAGCAGAGGATCAGAATCATTGGAAACACCCAGAGAAGGGAAAGGAAGACAGCTCACCAAGCGACTAGATGGCATGTCTTTGAACGACATCAGATTTACCCAGCAAAATATCTCCAGTCTCTTTGTTAGCTGAGATTTCTTAATCCTTAAAACATGGAACATGACCCTCGTAGAATGTTGGTAGCATTATAATGGTACAATCACCCACCGTGGAAAAGCCTGTCAGCTCCTTTGTGGCCCAGCAAATGCATTCACAGGTTACCATAGGTTTCCTGTGGTGATATACCGTGTGCCCCAATAAAACTTATCTGGGGATCAGAGAACAGAGCCAAGCACTAGATTAGACATAGAGGTCAGACAGGTTGCAAAGCCTTTAATCCCAGCACTTGAGATCTCATGCCTTTGCTTGGGAAGCACACACGCCTTTAAACCCAGGAAGTAAGATGGCAGGGCAGAAAAGTATATAAGGCGTGAGGAAACGGGAGCTCACTCTTTAGACTGAGGATTTCGTAGAGGTAAGCCAATGGCTAAAGCAGTTCAGCTGAGACCCTCAAGGGTGAGGACTCCGAAGCTTTCAGTCTGAGGATTCATGGAAAGAAGATCGGCTGAGGAGTTGGCTAGGTGAGGTTGGCTGTGGCTTGTTTCTCTGATCTTTCAGCGTTTACCCCAATATTTGGCTCCGGGTTTCTTATTAATAAGACCTTTTAAGATTCATGTTACAGTTTCCTGTGGGAACAGGCTTGGAATTTGGACCCCATTAGCTTCCTTACCTGGAAATACTACATAAGCCCTGACACCATTAATCAGCCTCCTAGTTTATACATGGGCCGAGGGCTGGAGATATAATTGGAAATACATGTTCATAAAAATATTTGAACATCATGTTCTTAACATGACTCTCTGCAACTGTGAAAAGGGAAATAACCCAATGCCCACTAATTAATAAGTCAAATATATAAATGGAATATTATTCAACCATAAATAAAATAAAAAGGACTCTATAGACTACAAAATGGATAAATCAAGAAAATGATACTATTTCTGTGAGATGTCCAAAGAGACAAATTTATAGAGACAGAAAATTGACGAATGGCTTCCTCGGGCCCAGAAGGAATTTGAAAAGAAATGAAATGGGTACAGGTTTTCTTTTGAGGGTAATGAAAATGTTCTAGCACTGATTAGTAGGGGTGGTTGCACAATCTTGTGAACAAAGTAAAACACTAAAATGATGCACTTTGGGTGAATTACACAGTATGTGAATTATAATCCAATAAATCTGCTTTAACAAACTATAACATGAGATTTTATTGGGGATCCATTCATCCTTTTACAGGCACTTAGGATACATCATTGAATAAAATGAACAATATCACTGCCCTCTTGGAATCCACGTTCCCATGAGGAAAGAGGCTAGTGAATCCTAAACATGTCAAACAAATTGTGATGTCATTGTGAAAAGTGATCAGCAATGGTGAGGAGCGGGGTAAGGGAGCTGGTAAAGCCACAGTACTAAATGTGCTGGTTTGGAAGCTGTCATGATTGAGGGGACAAGTCTGCAGGAACTGGTTTTGGGATCAGACAGGGGGTACCACCAGGGCAAAGTCCAGAGTAGGAATGAAAATACTGGAGGGATAGGAGGGAGGTCAGCTAAGCAAGAAGCATCAGGTCATTTAAAAAAAAAAAATACAGGCAGCAAGGAAACTGAGGACTTTGTCACCCTGTGTGGCTGGGCATGTGGAGCCCTGCTGATGGTTCAGCTCAGAGCACAGCTCCAAGAGGAAGCCCTGTAACCCGTGGTACAGAGGTCTGTCTCCCTCTTCTTAGTGGCTCAGCAGCTGGGGATGAGGGCTCTGGGCAGAGGAACTAGGTAGCCCACACTCACCCAGGCAAATCATGGGGATTTGCTGAGCTCCAGTTGGGAAACAAGGGCTGATGGGAAACTCCAGTTTCACTACCTAATAACCCAGTGTGTTTGTGATCTTCAGGTTCCAATTTTTGTATTGTCGTGGTCAATTACAGGTCACAAATGATTTCCAAAGTGGGCTGCCTGAGGACGCCATTGTGCAAATCCATTTTTACCAACAGTCATCCCACACACCCAGGCTGCTCAAGCCCCAAGACATGCGCTGGAGCTGATCACATCAGACCCCACAGAGTGAGGAAGAGAGGGGACCCCTGGAATGAGAAGGAAACAGACTGTCTTGGGGCCTGGATGAAGGTTGTACCCCAGCTTTTCCACACTTTCTACCATCTCATCTCTCTGAGTCCCTCTCCTGTGGGGATGTCTAGACCTGCCTGACTTCAGGAGGAACGGTGTGTGCTACTCCACCAAAGGGACCATGAAAACTACCACACGCCAAACCCTGACCTGTCCCTGGACCTGAGTGAGCACCCTCATTTCTTCATTGAGATAATTTGCAAACTGTAATATGACCTCATTCTAAGTACACAAGTTGAATTTTGTGAGTTTCAAGTTATGCAAATGTCACAATTCAATTAGACTATTTCCATCATCCCCCCCCCGCAAAAAAAAATCTGCAGAACAACCCTTTGAGGTTACAGGTCCATACATAATGACATCAGCTCAATGCTGTATAAAAGCAAAAAAAGAAAAATGGTAATGTATTAGCCTGGAGTGCATGAAATTGCCATTTTTATAAGTTAAAACTGTCCAAATATTGGCAATTTTAAATAGCTTACCCGTTAAAAAATTTCTGCAAATATGCCGCTCTAAAAATATTGTTTTTGTATTAATGCATATACTACCTATGATTGCCTATGAATCACTCATGTTATGAATCTATACAGCATATTTTTATGCAGAAAGCCATGCACATTGAATGTGGTGGATGATTGAAGGGATCGAGGATTCTTCAAGGGAGAAATGTTGGCTATGCACAGTTTTTACCTTAGGCTCTGTCTTCGTAGCTGAACCTCCACAGAGATTGCCCACTTTGAGCCTGCTCTAGCTGAGGCACTCAATTCAGAGTTGAGGAAAGCAAAGCTTATATAAGATGGGTAATGTGGGCTGGAGAGATGGCTCAGCCGTTAAAGGCTAGGCTCACAACCAAAAATATAAGATGGGTAATGTATCTACACAATGTCAGCCGTACGACATTGTCTCTAGAAATGTGAACAAAGCATTGTGTAAAGAGCTCATATCTGTGGCATAAGGATGTCATGTTTTGCTCTGTGTTTTTTATAATTTTGCATGCTTGACGTTTTAAAATCTCCAGTCTCCACTGGAGTCTAATACCCATGAAGAAACATGCCAGGTCCTCTCTATGTCTCTATAATCCCAGCACTTCACCATCCATCATTGGGTCTATGCTTGATAAATACATAATGCTTAATAAATGAATCTGATGGAAGAAAGAGACTGACTCATGCATGCAGTAAACACTCCCCTCTTGGACACACACACACACACACACACACACACACACACACACACACACGGCCTTCCATCATTTCTACTAACATAACAGTTTCTGGGGAATGATTACATGTAGTTAGACCCAAGAGGCTTTTATGTCAACACATGGCAGATCCATTTTGAGCCCACTCAACCTCTCAGAGGTTCTTTGTGCTCAGAAACATGAACAACCTACTTTCCAGTGCCAGAAACAGGAGCTCCCAACCCCAAATATGTGAGGGAAAAGGGGAACAAAAAGAAGCCTCACAAGAGTGCCACCCCAGGACCTGAACATCTGGGGGTCTTGAAGGCTCAGAGGCCAGACCATGGCTGGGGCAGGGTTGAGAATACATTGCGGAGAGATTGGGTGTAGCTGGAAGGTTTCTCTGGTCTCGCCTGGCCCCAAGGTCTAGCAGCTGCTCAGACCCAAATAAACATAAAGAGGCTTATATTAATTATAAACTGTATAGCCTATGGATCAGGCTTCCTGCTAGCTAGCTCTTATATTTTAAATTAACCCATTTCAATTAATCTATAAGTTGCCACGTGGTCATGGCTTACATTGTGCTTCTCCTGGCGGTAGCTCGCAGCATCTCTCCTGCCTCTCCTTTCCTCTTCCTCTCTCTCCACTTGGAATGTACCGCCTAACCTAATTCTGCCTCACCATTGACCAAACAGCTTTATTTATCAACCAATCAGAGCAACACATATTCACAGCATACAGAAAAACATCCCACAGCAATTGGGTGCTGAAACAACAGCAAATTCACCTACCTGGGCTGCCCAGAGCTTGCAGGCAGGAGAGAGGTGTAGGGAAGATGCAGGGAAGACTTGGGACACAAGGGCTAGATGAGGACTGTTCAAGGTTTAGGTTTGGGATGGCACATACAATCCCACAGGAAAGATCCTGTAATCAATCTCTCCCTCTCTTTCCCTCCCTCCTTCCCCCCTCTCTCTTCCTCTTCCCCCATCTCCATAGCTGATATGGACTCTTGGAAGAAGGAAGTAGACTAAACCTCCACCTAGGTCCACTTTACTCAATATCCTATGCAGGAGCTCAGCTCTGTATTCAGCACCTACTCCACACCTGAAGAATAAGCACTTGTGGAAACAGCTCTGATGAAGAGACATCAGCGTCACCATTTACAAAGATGGGTAAACTGAGGCCCAAAGAGTGTGGAAGAACAGCTTTGCTGGTGCCTAAGCTGTTTCCAGCTGAAGGCTGAATGAATAGAAGTGGAGGAAGATTGGGGTAGTTTAGACCCTTGGTTCAAAGTGGAGGGGACAGACAGCAAGGGGAAGGGGGAATGTGAGTCCGCCAGAGGCCAAGTGATATTTTCCTTCATTTTCAGTTAAGTTGCAGTGGGGAAGGGTATGCCATTTTGGCAGATAGGTGTGCCTGCTACCTATTGTCAAAAACTGAACATTTTGTGTCCTTTGTTTTTCCACTTGCCATGGCAACCAAGAAGCTGAGAATCAGATTTCTCACTCAAGTAACAACAATCCCCAGTCTAGAAGCATCTATTCCTTCCTCCCCTCCCAAGGACCTGTTTTCTGCTGTCAGGGCTCTCTGCCCTCAGTCCTTGCCTTAACCCTAAAACAGCCTGGAAGATTCCACACAGTGCATTAACTGACCCATTCTTTGAGTCCTTACATTCCTATAGCCCTACACTGATCAGGGGAGTAATATCTACTATAATTAGGTATCATAAGGACAATGATTTCATTAGAGATTCTGTAATAGCCCCGGACATGTACGAGGCAGCATGTTATACAACACAGTCCAACGCTTTATCACCTTGTGATAATTAGAGTTGCTGAATTACAGTAAGAGAGCAATGGAAGGTAATTTCCTATTTGGCCAAAGTCATCTGACCTCCCCCAGGCCTCCAATTATCATATTTCTTCTTGGAATCAGGTCTCTCCCTTCCACTCAGAAGCTGCTGCGAGCTCTGAGCTGTTACTGCAGACAGCAAACTTGCATGGGAGCCCTGAAGTCGTAATTTTCTCATTACACAGCCTCCTCTGTCAGCCATTTCCTGGTGAGCCAGCCCTGTTTTCCAGTTCAGGTGATAAATAGGCATGAACAGCTTAGCAGGCAGAGAGGCAAATAAACAATTGAAAATGATCAGGCCCGGAGAAATCTTCTATCTGCTAGTATTATGGGTTAGAGAGAACCCAAGCAAGCCTCAGAGTGAAACGTGAAGAGGGGACTACAGCCAGCTTGCTCTCCTTCTCTCAGCACCCTCATGGCAGAGGGAGACAATTTCTTCTGCTGAGTGTATGGTCTCAGATGGTTCTTTAGACAGCATTGCCAAATAGCCCATGAAGCCGATCAAATGGCAAGCACTACCGTTTGCTGAGCGCCTAGTAGGTGTGTTGGGCTGGGGAGATGGTTCAGCGGATAATTGTGCTTGCTGCACCAACATGAGGACACGCATTTGAATCCCCAGTGCCTACTGTCAATCAATATATTCTTGTTTAAATGAATAAAACCGTGACATATTAAAAACACAGCAGAAGCCGGCCGTGGTGGCGCATGCCTTTAATCCCAGCACTTGGGAGGCAGAGGCAGGTGGATCTCTGTGAGTCTGAAGCCAGCCTGGTCTATAGAGTGAGTTCCAGGACAGGCTCCAAAGCTACAAAGAGAAACCTTGTATCAAAAAAAAAATAAAAATAAAAGAACACAGCAGAAGAGTTCGCAGCCAGCTTTTCATGCATACGAGCACTGTCTACATTGAGCTAAGACCCATGTTAAACCACAGAGATTTGATTTTGAATAATGTAGATACAATTGCTGGCCTCAAGGTGCTTATATCCTCATGAAGAAATTGATCCATCAGCTTATGAATACCAGGGTTCTTCTATCCCAATAAACCACCTTTTTCCCCAGGGTACTCTTGAGGAGTGAGGGATAAGAGATTTAGGTAGAAATACAGAAGGGAGAGATGCATAGAAACACAGGATAGCCTCGGGAGGGCCTGGATCCTAATTCGCCGGCCCCTTCTGTCTCTTCTAAAGGGCTTTTTAAAGGAATGCCAAGGGGTGGAGCAAAAGACCTCCCCCTAGCATAGCCAAGTGCAGACCCTTCCAAACACCTGGTAACCATACATGTGGCCAATCCATCACCTTATGCAGCCCTGCTGGGTAAAGCAAGCTCAGATCTCACGAGGAAACCTCTGTGGGCTCCCACAAATAAATACAAGAGGTAATACAAGAGCCAGAAGGTAGAGTCAGTGAGCTGATAGTCCAGTGAGGCAGAATAGATCAGCAAGGAGGTCATCTTGAGGTTAAGATTCAGGAGTGAGCCAGGTGAAGAGAAGAGGAAGGGGAGACAGTCCAGTAGATAAAGTACAAGCCATGCAAGTGTGAGGACCGAGTTTGGCTGCCCAGAGCCCACACAAAGCTGGAATTGGTAGTGCATGGCTGTAACCCAGCACTCCTTCAGGGAGATGGGACTTAGAGATAGGTGAATCCTCAGGAGCATGAAAACCAGCCACCCTGGTATACACAAGGGTGTATACAGGATGAGACTTGGTCTCAAGCAAGGTAGGAGATGAGAACTGACACCTGAGGTTGTCCTCTGGTCTCCACAGGTATGCTACGGCACATACACACCCACACGCACACACTTCCACACACACACATACACCGAGATTCATTAAAACAAACAAACAGGGAACAGTATGGATGGAGGCTCTTATTCAGGAAGGTGCTTGATATAATAAACAGGGAAAGGGGCACTTTCTAGAGCTTAATAGGCAACGACAGGGAGGTTTTGGACACAGATCATAGAGGACCTTTAGGACATGGGAAGAGTGCGCATTTTGTGTTCCCATTGAAAAACTGGTGATTGGTCAGTAAAGGATCAGCTCTGACTGACAAAGCAGGTCATGCAGGCCATCCCTTAATGAAAGTCTCCATGCAGGGGAAGGGAAAGTGGCCCATGGTGAAGGAGAGATAAGTCAAGCTCCACCTCCTGAAATTGCGCCACAATTTACAGACACATGACAAAACACAACAGTCTTCAGTCTTATACATTAGCCCTTGTTCTGGGATACAGCCCTGTTTCACTAAGATCAAGTGTCTTGGGTAAAATACAAGATAAAATTAGTCACACTTGGAGCCAGGACTTATGCCCAGGTCTGTTGGATGCCCCAAACTGGTGTTTTTCTCTTTGCACGCTGGCAGTAAAGGGATGCATGAGGTACCATATGGAAGCAACAGTCACCTGGACTAGCCCCTGGAGTCCTAAGATGGACTGTGGTATGCTCCCACCCTGGAGGGGCAGCTCACACTGTGGCAGTGGGTGTGTTCTCTGAAGGGCAAATGCCTGTAAGACAAAAAGCAGAGTGGAGGAAGAACCATGGAGAAAGATACCATGGGGGAGAATTGTTCATTTTTTTATGTCATTCCCACTGGTAGGTTCCTAATTTTCCAGTGGGTAGGCCTGCATCCACAGACATACCGGGAGCACTAATTGGACTTAATTTGTCATTAAAAAAAAAAAGAAGAAGAAGAAGACATGCAGTTGTGAGAGAGACATGTTGCGGTGGGGATATGGAAGAATTGGAGGAAGAAAATGGAGTGGATATGAACATATTCCACTGTATACATAGATGAAATTCCCAAGAATAAATTATAGTTTCTCATTTAGTTTTAAAATTTAGAAAAGCAACGGGTTAAAGGCTGTCTCTGAAAACCTAAACTATGCCCCCCAATTTTGATTAAAATGCATCTCCCAAAACAACATTTTTCAAGGAGATAAAATTTAAAAAAAAGCCAGGCGGTGGTGGCGCACGCCTTTAATCCCAGCACTCGGGAGGCAGAGCCAGGCGGATCTCTGTGAGTTCGAGGCCAGCCTGGTCTCCAAAGCGAGTTCCAGGAAAGGCGCAAAGCTACACAGAGAAACCCTGTCTCGAAAAACCAAAAAAAAAATTTAAAAAAAAAAGAAAAGAAAAGAAAAAGAAATTGCGCAACAAAAAACAAAGAGGCCTAAGAATTAAACACATAACACAAGGTTAAAGAAGTAACATCCAGTGGTTTTAACGGCAAATGCCAACGTGTGAAATTCCACAAGCAAAAGGCAACCGCTCCCAATGTAAGTCCGAGAAACAATCCCATTACAGAGTATTGGAGAGACACGCGTGAACTGTCTTTTTTGTTGAACATAAACAGGAAATGTGTATTAAATAAGTGCAACCTTTAAAAACACGATAACATTCACATCCAACAAATAAATTAAAAGCAAAAAGAAGCACTAAACAGGCCATTGTGGATTAGGATACACTGATTAAAAAAAAAAAAAAAAAAAAAAAAAACCAGGCTTTCCTTACAAAGCTTCAATGGTCATGTCTCAGTTTATGTTCTCCCAGATGAGAAGGAGACAGAGCCCTAAATACAAGGACACATGGGACATTAATTACCAAGTGACCATATACTTCAGGAAAGCAAAAGTCAGCACATTTCAAAGGACTTAAATAATGCAAAGTAAACTCTCTGACTGCCGCAGAATTAAGCTTGGAATCAGGAATAAATAATAGCAAGAAAATCCCCACATGTTTGGAGATTTTAAAAGAGAATTACACCTCAAATAACTCATCGTGAAAGAAGTCCCCATGGAAATGAGAAAATATTTTCATTTGAATCCTAATGAAAATAAAACATACCAACGTTCACAGGTTGTAACTGAAGCCTGTAAACATGGGCTAAAGATCAATGACCACGGTAGTTAATCTGGGAAATCTAAAGAAAGGAATAAATTGAAGATGAAAAAAATGTAAAGAAAACAAGGAATTGAGACCCTCACTAGTGAAGTTGAAAGTGGAATGCACTTTGTCAAGGTAGAGAAAGTGTTTGTTGTTGTTTTCAGTAATTCTCAGAGTTTTCAGACCAAACAGGAATATAATGAAGTCTTGTACTTTTAATCCCAAAGATGCTAAGAGAAAGACCACTGACCCAAATCATTATGGCCAAATTAATTAAACAGAGCAATTAATTAAAGCAAGCTTTTTTATTCATGTACATGGACTGCCTTCCCCTAAAGTGAGGTTCAAGAGGTCAGCATTGGGCATTGGGAAGATAAAGGCTTTTATAGCTCAGGGGTAGGGGGTTTCCAAATGGTGGATTTGGCAGGCAAATAGGCAGGTTATAGAAACAGAACCTCACAAGGTAGTCATAACAACAGGTCGTTATAATAACCTTTTGAAACAAAGGTAAGGTTGCAAGATGGTCATCATAATTTTTTTTTGAGACAGAGTTTCTCTGTGTATCTTGTGGTCCAGGAAATCACTCTGTAGACTAGGTTGGCCTTGAACTAACTCACAGAGATCCACCTGCCTCTGCCTTCTGAGTGCTAGGTTAAAAGCATGTACCACCACCATACCCACTGCCATAACAACTTTTTGAAACAAAAACCTGGTTGCTATTTCCTGGAACAGGCAGTACAGAACCATTTGTAGTTACGGTTACAGGTGGGGCACTGCCCAATCCTTGAGAAACAGAGGTTTAATCATGAACAGGAATGAAAGTATAGAGACATTACAGCAAAATATAACCAATTAAAAGAACCTGAATGATTCAATTGAGTAAAACCTTAATGACCAATTGAAAAACGGGAAGGAGACTTCACTATGAGTTTTCCAAGCAGGAAAAAAAAAATCCAAATGGGATTTTACAAAAAGGGAAAAAATGATCTGCTAATCATCTGAGAATTACAAATCAAACAGTGAGTGACCAGTGCACATCTGCCAACATGGCTAAGGTGAGAAGTCAGAGCACAGTGAAGTGTTAGCTGCACTGGAGGCTCCCCTCTGCTGCTGGTGACCGTGCCCATGAGTTTAGACAACTTGAAATCATTTGCTACACTGCCAAAACTGGACACAGCCCCTCTTCTAAGGACATTTTCACTCCTCGGGACATGCATCAAGAAACACATAAAGAATGTTTGTGAGAGCATTATTTATAAACATAAAAAAACTGGAAATGAACCATTTAATCCCATTTCACCATTTATCTGCTATCAGTTCATTAATCCCCAAGCTGGAGCAACCCATTAACCAAAACAACCCATTAGTAGTCAAATGAACAAATAAATGGTGATATATTCCTGAAATAGAACCAAAAATAAATTGCACTGTAGTCATACAAGGAAATAAACCACAATTAAAATGAGAGACCTATAGCCACACATCAAAAAGGAATCTCAGGAAATTATGAAGTCAAACAATCTAGATAGACAAGAGTGAACCGCAAGGTGCCTTTTCTACAAAGCTCAGACAGCAGACAGAGCTCACTGCTGTGTTTAGATTATGGAGGTAGTCGGTTAACTTAAAGAAAAGGCAAAGAAACTGCTGACATTAGAATCAGCAATGTAGTTCCTTCCCTAAGGGAAGAGGAGCAGCAAGTGAACACACCAAGGATATGTCTGTCCAAAGGCCAGTGCCAGAGACAATTCATATAATTAAGTAAATGCTTTGCTTGTAAACAAAAAAGATTATGAAGTATTTGGAAAACCCAAAACTCAAATCATAACTATAAAACATGAACTTCAGACCCTAGAGAAAGCATGCAATTATTCACTTAATATCTCTCTTCAGTATCTACAAATAAATCCATAAAAATTGCCAACAAATCACAATAATTCAGGAAATTATGAAAGAAAAAGTGTGGAAATGACCCTTATATCTTAGAAAATGTAATATACACTTCTTGTTAATTTAAATATAGTTATTTACTTAACACACATACCCTTCAGGGAAGCATTTTTGCCATAAACAAGATATAACCAATGATTAGCTGTGAACGCCATTTTCATTCCTAAAAACAGTAACAATTTGCATAGGTGTCAGATTACAAAAATGCCCAGAATGCCCTACCCCTTGCCATACATATGAATGGACTTTCACACTCCTGCCATTCAGGATTTGAGCCCATTTGACTAGATTCTAACCACAAGAATGTGTTTGAATTGGCCTTGTGCAGTTCTAAACCTAAATCCCCCAAAGCCATACCCATTTCTTCTTACTCTCTCTTGGAACAGCGCCATCATCACAGGAGCAAGCATAGGTCAGCTCTCTTGAAAAAGGAGAGTGCATTAAGCACATAAAGATAAGCCAACTGAGATGAAGCCACCCATAGACCAACTATTCCCAGCTGGCCTAGCAGGTAACTGTCCAACTCAATCCTAAAGAACCTCCCAGCTGAACTCTGCCCAAATGGCTAACCTACCAAATCTTGTTGGTTTTTAAGGTATCACATTTTAAAGATGTTTGTTATGCAGTGAAAGCTGACTGAGATTTATTAATGGGGACTACTATAGTAGCCCCCTATGAGTTCAGAACTTGAAAAATCTACAGTCTAAAGAAGGAAGACCCAGACTCCTTGTTCAACTGGTCAAAAATTATCATAGGAATGTGTACTTTCATTTCTTCACAGTCTGATGATACATTTCTGCTGTTCATTCTTATGAATTGCATGTCAATCAAAAGTGCTAGGTCAAGTGCCAAAGTGACAGGAGGAGAGTGAGAACACAGGAGCAGGTAAGGAGACACTTCAGTTTGTTTCTGCCATTATTGACAAATCAAATTTTCATTTTTAGCTTGCAACAACAAAATATGTAGGCAGAAATAAAAATAAACCTTTATTACTTTATATCTCTGGGAAAAAAATTCTGTGTGGGTTCTGAACTCTCTAACTTTAATGATGTTTTTTTTAATCCAAGCAACTTTTTATAACTTTTAAATGTGGTATTTCCAAATTATGATTTTTTAACCAGAAAATACTGTTTAAAAAAAGAATTGGGATACATTTATATATGAGCTCTCCATTCCCATTTATGGATGAGTTCCTTTTTACCAAGAAGACATTAGGCATAATTCCATGTTAAAAATTTTGAAATCCTCAGCAAAATAAATTTTGGTAAGTTATATTTTACTAAGGAATGGCTGGGAAGTTAGAAAGCTGGAGCAAAAGCACTAATCATATAAAAAGTATCTTTAAAGGGCTGGAGAGATGGCTCAGAGGATAAGAGCACTGACTACAGAGGTCCTGAGTTCAATTCCTAGCAACCACATGGTGGCTCACAACCATCTGTAGCTAGAGTTTTCTCCAGTCTGCCTGGCCCACGGTCAGGAAAAATCTCTCTCACCCGCCAGTCCTGCAGCTGCTCAGACCCAACCAAGTAAACACACAGAGACTTGTATTGCTTATAAACTGTATGGCCGTGGCAGGCTTCTTGTTATCTAGTTCTTCTATCTTAAATTAACCCATTTCTATAAATCTATACCTTGCCACATAGCTCGTGGCTTACCAGTATCTTACATGTTGGTACTCATGGTGGCGGCTGGCAGCGTCTCCCCGCCTCATCCTTCCACTTCCCAGAATTCTCTTCTCTGCTTGTCCTGCCTATACTTCCTGCCTGGCCACTGGCCAATCAGTGTTTTATTTATTAACCAATCAGAGCAACACATTTAATATACAGAACATCCCACAGCAACCATCTGTAATGAGATCTGGTGCCCTCCTCTGGCCTGCAGTCATACATGCTGTATACTTAATAAATAAATCTTTTTTTAAAAGAAAAAAAAGTATCTTTAAAAGAAACGTGTCATAATTTGAGTCCCATGATTTACAGTTCATGGAGCTATCTTAGGATACAGAAAATGCTGGTAGGAGGGACTAGCTGGAGGGAGGTTTGAAGGTTACACCCAGCCCTTATGCCTTGTATTTTGTCTGTTTTCTGATCTACTGTGGTGTGAACAGCCTCCTCCCTACACCCCTGCTTTCACAAACCAAGCTGCTCTCCATTGTCTTCCCCACCCTGGTGGACTGACTCGCCCCCCCTCACTCCGCCCCCTTGAGATGGCGAGTCCAAATAAGTTCTTCCTCTCGAAAGTTGTTTCTGAGAAGATTTGTTGTCACAGAATGAGAAAGCTAGCAAGTGGAAAATACAAGATTTTCTTAGGTAAGAGGAGAGCCCCTGGGCTGGAGAGATTGCTCAGCGGTTAAGAGCACTGGCTGCTCTTCCACAGGTCCTGAGTTCAATTCTCAGCAACCACATGGTGGCTCACAACCATCTAAAATGGGATCTGATGCCCTCTTCTGGCGTGCAGGTATACATACAGACAGAGTACTATATACATAAAATAAATAAATCTTAGAAAAATCTCAAAGAGAGAGAGAGAAAGAGAGAGAGAGAGAGAGAGAAAGAGAGAGAGAGAGTCAGTCCATACTCTTAAGATTAAAAATGTCAAAAACATGGGGCTAGAGAGACGCAGTTAAGAGTGTTTACTGCTCTTGAAGAGGACCTGGGTTTAGTTCCCAGAACCCGTATCAAGTGGCTCACAACCACCTGTAACTCCAATTCCAGGGGATCTGACACCTTTTTCAGCCTCCGTGGGTACCTGCATGCACATGGTGCACATAAACTCATGCAGGCACATAGACATAAATTATTGTTAGGAAAAGAAAGAGCAGAAAAAAAAAGACCCTCAAACTCAGCTTTTAATTTGCTGGAGAGATACTAGGACACTGAATGGAATTGTGGAAGTGAAAGAACTCCCCAGAGTTCAGGGTGGTTGCAGCTAGACACTCAGGCCCCTCTCACCCTATGGTGTTGTTGTTTTATTGTTTTGTTTGTTTTACCATGTTCATTCTGCCCTTCATATAGCAAGGATTCAGTTCAGCTACAGTTCCATGGCTTCACACAAATTAAAAAAAAAAAAAGACTTCCTTAGTTTCCTCACTTCCTAATTTAAAAAATAATAAAAACCATCATCATCATCACCACCACCACCATCATCATCATCCTGGAAAAGACTCTGTCCAACACAGTCAAAGAAACAAGCTTCCAGGGAACATCAGTATAAAATGGTCTTACAATCAGAATGAATTGCCCACATGGAAGGAGAAAAGCCCAAGCAATTTTACAGAGAGCTTCTTTTAATTTTTCAAGCAGCAAATAATTGGGACAATAAATAAACTCTTCCAAAGCACAAAAAAGTAATAGTTTTTTAATCTATTCTTCCAAGTTAGCAGAACTGAACACACAAAAAAAATACAAGAAATTAAATTTCCAGGCCAATTTTCATACAGTAGAATATATGCAAAATAACTAATAAAATGTTATCAAATGTGGTTTATGTTTAAAGGAAAAAGACTGAAGGTATCCCTATTCATCCTCGCAGCAAGGGTGCTCATGATTAATTTTAATGTTATCCAGAAGGACTGATAATAGAGGAAAGAGCAAGAGAAAGAGACAGAGATAGAGACAGAGAGCAGGAGAGAGAGAAGGAGATAAAGAGGGAGAGAGGGGGAACAGAAGAAGGCAGAAAGAATACTGAAGAACACACAAAATTGCAATAACTACAAGCAAACAATGTCAGTTCCCACTCAGAAACCCACAAGAATTACCAAGTATGAGAACAAATAAAAAAATTCATTCAGTTTGGCAATTTTTAAATAAATACAGAGACAGGTGTGTTGGCACACTCCTGTGATTCCAGAATTTGGGAGATGCTGGCAAGAGGATCAAGCAACTTAAGGTCATCTTGGCTTACATACTGAGTCCAAGGCTAGTCTGGGCTATAAGAGGCCTTGCCTCAGAAAATAAACTAAATATTAAAAATGAGTCATTTCTTATATGTAAGCCATAACAACTAGGAAGAAAATAGAAAAAAAAAGCAATCTCATTCACAATTACAACAAAAATATGCAAATTATTCAAGAATAAGTTTACTTGTTGATAATTAAAATATTAATGGACTAGAGACATAGCTCTGTTCTTATTATGCTTATTGTAAAATTATGAGGCCCAGGCATGATGATATGTGTGTGCTTCTAATCCTAGCTCGGAGGAGGCGGAGACACATGGATCCCTAGGGTTCACTGGCCAGCCAGCCTAGCCTAATTGGTGAGTTTCAGGCCAATGAGAGAGCCTATATCAAAAAAGATGATAAAGGGCACCTGAGGGATGATGACTGAGGGCATCCTCTGTCCTCCTCTCAAGCACTTGCATGTGCACACGCACGTGCACGCACACACACACACACACACACACACACACACATACATACAAACTTTACTAGAACCACACAAAGAAGAGAGGGTTGATACAATGCTTTCAAGGGCTAGACTCAATCTCACTATAATAAAATGATCCTAAAGTTTCAAGCAAGTGAAAAAATTCAAAGAACAGTTCTAAACACCAATGGCTAGAAAATCATCTGGGAAACCCTAAAACTATTGGTAAAGCAGGAAATACAAGGTGGAAGAATTATACAGGAGATAAGAAAAAAATGTCAGAAAGTAAAACATTAGATGCAGCTTCAACTATGAAACCACCTAAGTGCTGTACAAGATTAGACAGCTAGATCAATAAACACAACACAAAGCCTTATTAAAAGTATTTAGTATAAAAGAATGATAGCATTTTAAAATAAAAAACTGTATTTATAAGCACTGCTCAAATTATTTAACTATTGAAAAAGAGTTGCACTATCTATATGCCAAAATAAATCTCAGACAACATTAAATATTTTAAATATGTAAAATGAAACTATGTAAATGTTAATCTTTAAATAAGTAGATGATAGATATAACATTGGTGGATAGATGATAAACATAGATAGATAGATAGATAGATAGATAGATAGTTTGAGTTTTAGACCAGCAAAAGAAAGAAAACCTATCAGTGAGAAAATGATTGATCTAACTATATAAAAATGTAATATTTCACTGTGTCACAAAACACTATGAAGAAAATTGAAAGTCAGAAAACAAATGGGAAAATAATTGCACTGTGCTTGCCAAACAAAGGGTTAATTTCCTTAATATTTAAAGAGCTAAAGAGCTCTCAGAAGCTTCTAAGGAGAAGGAATGGGAAGTAGAAGATTGAACAGAGCATGTGAAAAGAACACTTATAATACAAGACAAATGACGAATAAATACATAAGGGTTTGCTCTCCCTAGTGATTAAGTCTATGAAAATTAAAACATTAATGTAACACCATTTGTCACTTGATGAATTGGCAAAACAAGGCACTGAAAGATGCACATGGGGTGATTTTTAAACCTTCCTAACTTATTTTACCTTCATAATATGTCTGAAATTGTGTGTGCATGCATATGTGCTTATGTGTGTGTGGAAGTATACATGCATGTATGTGTGCATGCATATGGAAGCTAGAGGTTAACCTCAGGTATCATTCTTTAGGAGCCATCCATCTTGATTTTTGAGACTGGGTCTCTCTCTTGGCCTAGAGCTTGATGATTAGGTTAGAGTACCTAGCCAGAGCCCAGGGACTCTGCCTGCCTCCCTTTCCACACGACTGGACTAACAAGCATATGCCACCATGTCCAGCTCTTATATGTAAGTTCTGGAGACTGAAAATTCCTCATGCATATGTAACAAGCACTTTCCCGACTGTGCTATCTCCCTGGCCCCCTGAAGTCTTTTATTAAGAATCTTATTTACGTTTATATGCTTTTACCTCTCAGAATTTATCCAGAGAAAATAATGAAGAACATACATAATTATTGATGAAGAGACTATGGATGCTACAATGATGATGATGATTCTGATTGTTATTGTTAATTGTCAACTTCACATTGAATCTAGAGTTACCTCAGAGACAGACCTCTGGACATGCCTGTAGGAGATTTTCTTGATTGCATTAACAGGGTGGGAATAATCACCCACTGTGGATGGTACCATTTTCTGGCTGGGATCCTGGACTATTAGGAGTAAAGACTGGATTCTAAGCAATAGCATGAATTCATGTTCTCCACATCCTGACTGTGGATGTGATGTGACAGCTACTCCAAGCTCCTGTCACATGACATCACCTCCATGATGGACTATGCACCCTTGAACTGAGAACCAGGATAAACCTCCTTTTTGAGTTGCTTTTTGTCAGAGTATTTCATCACAGCAACAGAAAAGTCATTAAGAGAATGATCACAGTAACAATGTAAATAATGATGGTGTGTAACTGTAATTCTTGCTAGATAACTGGTTTTTTATATGTAATTTTACTATGTTGAAGTTAAAACCTTCCTTTTAAATAGAAAAAGAGGGGGGAAATGATGTATGATGTTGCTCTGTATTCTGTGAATGTGTTGCTCTGATTGGTGGATAAATAGAATGCTGATTGGCCAGTAGCCAGGCAGGAAGTACAGGTGGGATAAGCAGAGAAGGAGAATTCTGGGAAAGGAAGGCTGAGTCTGGAGACACCAGCCCACTCTCCAGGGAGCAGCATGTAATGGCACACAGGTAAAGCTGCAGAACACGTGGCGACATATAGATTAACAGAAATGGACTGAATTCAAGTATAAGAGCTAGTCAATAGTAGGCTTGAGCAAATGGCTAAACAATTTTAATTAGTATAAGCTTTGAGTGTTTACTTGGGTCCAAGCAGGGGCAGGACTGGCAGGTGAAAGAGATTTGTCCTGACCGCAGGCCAGGTGGGACATAGGAAAACTTGAGCTACAATGGTGCATGATGAAGATGATAAAGATAATAAGGAACTGAGATAAGACATATCACTTCTTTCAAATATAAAGAAATTTATTTCTTATAGCCTCAAAATGCATGGCTTAATAACCAAATAGGAAAATAACTATCCTGCCTAGTAAGAAGAGGTCACCAAAATCATCTGTGACATTCACATGTTTCCAAGTTTGTTTGCATAATAAAATCTGTATTTCACATGTCCATTCTCCTCCTACATCTTGGAAATCTGAATGAAAATTTAGCTTCACAGAGAAATAAGAACTGGTTTCTGTTTCATCAAGATAATCATAATGATCAGGTAAAATTCTCCATCCCTCCATCCTTCCCCCAAACACTGTGTTTTGCCCTTTTACTGCTTAGGAAGAAAATAAGAATAAGAATTTAAGAGTTTCTTCCCTTTAAAGGCAAGTTAGAGCCATGTCCCAGACCACGTCCTTGCACTCTGTCAGATCAGAACACTAAGCTGCTA
Source organism: Peromyscus californicus insignis (assembly GCF_007827085.1). Classification (NCBI taxonomy): domain Eukaryota; kingdom Metazoa; phylum Chordata; class Mammalia; order Rodentia; family Cricetidae; genus Peromyscus; species Peromyscus californicus. Next base: position 135,983,576 of record NW_026294595.1, on the reverse strand, counting down.
AAGTATGCTTCACTTATATTTGAACATATTTTATTGGGGGAAAGAGGGCTTGAGACTCACTGGAAGTTTTGAGTTCATAGACTGATGTCTATGCACAACAAAGAAAAAGTGCTTACTCAACATGACAAACAAGACATCTGCAACAGAATGAAAACTCACAAACCAGAAAGTAAAACACGGCCAGTTTAGCCACACAGCAAGACACAGATGTTCTTAGTGAAGTGGAAATTTAGAAGTATTAAATATCATAAGAAAATATTTAATATCTTCACAGAACTTAGGAATCTTAGAAGCCTTTCTGTAAACACTGTTGACAAACTGTCACTTTCCTTGGGGCCCTCTCTCTTCACCTTCCCTGATGCTAGGGAACTTGGATAGGTGGTTCTAAGCTGGCCGTCATGAAACCCAGTCCAGCTACCATGTCAATGTGCCCAAGGGCAAAGCCTTTAGCTATCGGCAGCCAGCCTACATTTAAAACCAGCTGAGTGGCCTTCAACACACAGCCAGACTACATGAAATTATTAAAATTACATACTCTCTGGCTTTCTTCAAGTGCTGGGGGAATAGGATTTCAAGTATTATTTGGAGGGATGCCATTCCAGGGTCATTTTGGATTTTTTTTCCCAAGTATGAGTGGAGGCTGGAGAATGGGATGGAACTCAAAATGTTAGAGATGGTATACCAGATGGCTAGCCAAAAAGAATGATTCAGTTTGATTACCTGCCAAGTCTAAAGAGGAGTGAGACCAACTTTTGATAGTAACAGCCAAAAAAAAAATCCTCCCTGCTTCTCAATTCCAGCCCTGGAGAAGCCAGAGATGGCTCCTTGTGAGGTGCAAATGAGGGGAAGAAGGGCAAGATATAAACACAGACCTCACCTGTTGGTTTCTAGCCCATATAACAAGCAGAGAGAAGGGAGATTTAACTTTGCCCCTCCCTTATTGTGGAACAATCTTTTTGTACACTGTGAATATTTCTGGCTCTCATTGGTTTAATAAAGGGCAAAATGGCTAATTGCAGGTAGAGGTTAGGCAGGACTTGTGGACAAAAAGAACACCAGGATGAAGAAGGATGGAGTCACCAGCCAGACACAGAGAAGGCAGGAGATGAACATGCTGTGCTGAAAAAAGGCACCACCATGTGGTGCCTTTTAATATAATTTAAGTTGTAAGACCTAGTTAGTAACAAGCCTAAGCTATCGGCCAAGCAGTTAAAATTAATAATTAGTCTCTGTGTGGTTATTTGGGAGCTGGCTGGCAGGACAGAAAACCCCACCTACACTTCCTTCAACTGGGATGCTATGTGTGACCATGTAACCATGCACTAGTCAAACATGCTCCATGTGAAATTCAGAGTCCTGGGAAAGCAAGGCAGAGATGCAAATGCAGTGAGAACACACTCACAGCAGCAGTAGCCAGAAGCACATCCTGCCTAGAATTCTTACAGTGCCTGCTGCTCCTTCTCTGCCTTCCAAATTATCTTATCCATTATATTTAATATTCCACCAATGGAATCCTTTTCTGCCAAATGAACCAAGATAGTTTCCTGTCACTTGCAATTAAGCCTCCTCTTACAAATCCAACAAAATCATTTTTGTAACTTGTTGACATCTCCCTTCCAGGTTTCATACTACCATCTTCCCACAGAGGCAGAGCACTGTGAAATGGTCACAGCTGAGACCAAGCTTGCAGCAAAGATTCATACTGGGTCAACTGGAGAAGATCCAATGAAAGGAGCATTTACAAAGTTGTGGGCAGGAGGGGCTGGAGAGATGGATCTGGGTATGGTGATATTGTGTTCCCCAATATATTATGCATCCTAATAAACATATCTGGGGCCAGAGAACAGAACAGCCACTAGATATAGAGGCCAGAAAATGGTGACACACACACCTTTAATCCTAGCATTCCAGAGGCAGAGATCCATCCAGATCTCTGTGAGTTCAAAGCCACACTGGAAACAGCCAGGCATAGTGAAATGGTGGCAGAAAGCAGAAAGGTATATAAGGCATGAGGACCAAGAACTAGAGCCTGGTTAAGCTTTTAGGCTTTTGAGCAGAAGTTCAGTTGAGATCCATTCAGTCGAAAACATAGAAGCTTCCAGTTTGAGGAAACGAGATCAGCTGAGAAGTTGGCGAGGTGAGGTTAGCTGTGGCCTGTTCTGTTTCTCTGACCTTTCGGTGTTCACTCCAATATCTTGCTCCCGAGTTTTTTTTTATTAATAACACCTTTTAAGATTCATGCTACATCTGGGTTAAGTGACTTTGCTACAAAATCATGAGGACCAAAGGCTGGACCCCAGTACCCATGTAAGAATCCAAGCATCCTGCAAACATCAGTAACTACAGCTCTGTGTTAGCCAACACCCTCTTCTAGCCTCCTTTTATATAGGTGTGTGCACCAGCACATACACACATGTGCATATATATGCTCATGAAAACATATATACACATACACACAATAATTAAATATTTTTTAAAGTGTGGGCAGATTGTAGGGAAACTTTCAGTGGCCTCAATTGCATAGTCTTTAGAACCAATTCCTGAGATTAGTAATCATACGGCTATTGTCCTTTCTAGACTCCAAAAATAATGAGGGAGAGATCAACTACTAAAAGTAGAGAGTAAACCAAGGGGGCAGCCTTTGGAGGGACACTGACATTCAGTTAAGGGCACAGCCATGCTGAGGCAGTGCAACCAAAGGACCTCATCCTCATCCCTCTCCACTTCAAAACTATTTTAATAGTGCATATTCATTGTACAAAGTGACGGACTCTGTAATGAACCTGTCATTCACGTAGCTCATGTACTCTGACCACTCATCCCATTACCTCTCCTGTCATCCTTCCTACTACCCTTCTCCTTTTGAATTAGTTCTCCTTGTAATTCCATGGGGGGAGGGGAGGCTGGGTTCCTTGCCGAGGACAATTGTAAGAGCCATGCCATATTGCCTGCCTGAGTTAAGTCTCTGTTGTCCAGTATTGAGCCACTAACCAGAAACTTTTGACATGCCTGGACAAGTCTTGAGTTATTAGAAAATAACTTAACATTTCCTTATCTTTCTGCTACAGTGACCATTAGTAACAATGTTTTGTGGTTAGGTTGCTTGGTTGGGTTGCTTGGCAACTCAACAGTCCCCTGATCTTTTCCCAAAGAAAGTTTCCTGGTCTGCTTACTATAAAACCCACCTGAGAAAAATAAAATTTTGCAGCTTGATCAGAATACTGTCTTGCTGTCAATTCTTTGTGTCTCTTGTCCCTTTCATTCGCCATTCCCCCTTCTAGGGTCTCTGCTGAAGATCCCGCTGGCCGGGACAGTTCCTCATATAAGAGAATATGTGTAATATTTGTCTTTGTAAGTCTAACTTATTTTACCTAATTTGGTCATCTCTGCTTCCATCCATTTTCCTGGAAATGGCATAATTTTGTTCTGCTTTGTGCCTGAATAAAATCCCATAATACCTGTCCTTACTGGGCATTTTCAGCATACCAAGGACTATGCCCAACATTTCCCATTCTTTCACACATCTGCATCTCTAATGAGTAGACAAGAACTCTTAGTATGCCCATTTTACAGAGAGGATAGAGAAGTCAAGGAACTAGTGTATATGAAACTAATATGACTAATATGAAACTAATAATTCAGATCCCCAGCACCCGTGTAAAACACCAAGAATAGTGGCACAATGCTCATAATCCTAGTCTTAGAGGATTGAGGAATCCCAGAGAACTGTGAAGGCAGGAAGATCCCCTAATCTCACCCACTAGCTCACCTAGACAAATGGATGGGCTTCAGGTTAATGGAGAGACCAAAATAGAAAGGTGAAGAGTAAGTGAGGAAAGACATTGAATCTGGGCCTTCACATGCATGTGCAACACAGAGAGACAATAAGCAAATATCTTTAAAAAATATCTTTAATGTGCCACAGTTTGTTTATCCTTCCATTTCTGTGGATAGATACCAAGGCTACTGTAACTGGAGCCGCAGCAAGCATGGCTGTACAGGCATCTCTGTGGTATGCTTACATTCCCTTTACACACATTCTCAGGAGTGCTGCAGCTACATCCTACGGCAGCTCTATTTTTTAGATTTCTGAAGGATCTCTGGATTGATTTCCATGGTAGCTTCACAAGTCTACACTTTCACCATCAGGGTAAAAAGGGACCTCTCTCTACCTCCTACCAACTGGTCAGCATTTGTCATTGCTTTCTTAATGATGGCCATTCTAACTGGGCTAAGATGACATCTCACTGTAGTTTTGATTTGCATTCTCCTGATGTCTAAGGATGTCAAACATTTGGGGTTTTTTATATATATTTATTGGCCATTTGTGCTTCATCTGTTGAGAAGTATCTGTTCACTTCATTTGCCCACTTACTGATTTTATTTGGTATTTGGGAGTATCTAGGTTTTTGAGCTTTTAAACTATTTTAGACATTAATCCCCCACCAGATGAGTAGTTGTAAAATATTTCATTAATTCTTAAGGCTGACTTTTCACTCTGATAAATATTCCCTTTAGAAGGAATTCTTTAGAAGCTTCCTAATTTTATGTCAATTCTTGAGGTTATTTCCTGTGCTATTGGAGTCCTTGCCTATGTCTATATCGAGAAATGGTTTCTCTACTTTTTCCTCAAGCAGTTTCAGAGTCTTGGGTCTCACATGAAGGTCTTTGATCCATTTTTTAATTGATCCCTCCCCACACTCATCACCTGCCATGGCTCCAGTTGCATGCATTCACACAGCAGAAGCTAGAAACACTGGGACCTGATGTGTAACACCTAAGTGCCTGCCTCCTGGAGGAGATTGGACTGGGGGGTGGGGAGAAGATCTGAACCACAAAGAGATTCTTAAAAGTTATTTGGCACAAACACCTAAGGCAGAAATGACTGGCTTATTCCCTGCATGCAAACAGGGGTCTCAACTTAACACAGATTCCATCAAGACAGAGGAAGAGGCCAACAAGCTGTTGGAGTGTTTCCTTTGGTGTCTTCCATCTGTCCCAGGACTCCAGGACTGCTTACTGGGGCTCCTACTTACACCAATCACCTCTCTCAGTCTCTCCTGTCTTCCCACTACCGTTCCTTCCTCCGCAGTATAAAGTCTCTTGCTCAGCCAGCTGAGGGGTTTTTGTTTGTTTTTTTTTTCCCCAGTTAAAAGTCAAATCTAGAAATTACTGTTTCTTCAAAACAGCCAAGTGCTATCAAACCACAGTGGGACCCAGAGGAAGTCAAGAGACACAAGAGCCTCAGATCACAGGACACTCAGATCCTGGAAAGAAAATGCAAGTAATTGTCTGTAGGCGTTTTTCTAAGAAATTTAGAGGGACACAGAGCCCCTTGAAAACGTAGTTCAGAAAGTCTGTATTTGACCATGTAAAGAACATAAGCAATTACAAATAGAATTCTTTGAAATGGCAAAAGTATAGAAGGCTTTGATACAGAGATGCAATCCATGTACATATACTACCACGAAATGCAGAAGCCTATCCCTTAAAACCACTGTCTGGCCTATGATTCATGTATTCAGCCTTCCACCGGTCTCACCGGTCATTTACTGTATTCGGCTATCAGGATAGGATTACAGAGGAAAGAAAAAAGAGCCAGGACAGAAGCTTTGCCTCAAATCTATCTAATGAATGCTTTCACTACCTGCCCAGGTAAGGGGGTTGGAAAAACAATAGCTGTGACTTTCAGGGAGTGTACAATGTGCCAGAGTTTCCATTTACAATATCCCATTCACACATCTGTAGCTCTAATAGATAAACCACAACTATTCTTACTCCTGTTTTACGGAGGAGACAGAAAGGTCAACAAGTCACATAAAAAGAGATGAGGCATAAGAGCAATATCAGAATCAGAACGATGGGGTGTGGTATGTCACTGATATATAACACTTCATAAACTGAGGGGTGTGGATGAGATTAGAACAGGGACATGATGGAAGAAATATATGCCATCCATGGACATACAAACAAACTTGCCATCTAATTGAGTCTTCCCTCCAAAGCATCCACCATAAGACACTACACCGCAATGCTTTGCCTGAGAATATTGATGCCTAGACATTGAAATCAATTAATGTTTCCATTGCAATTGCTTCATCTGTTAGGAACAGCAATTCTCTTGGCAAAGTAAACACAGAAGCAAGGGGAGAGAGCAGAGAGTAAAGATGAGCAAACTGTGGGCAGTTATTATTATGTAAAAAGAGGTGTTTATACTATTTCAAGATTAAATGACTGGACATTGGCAATACTGCTCAGCAGTTAACAGTGCTCATTGGTCTTATAGAGGACCAGGACTTGGTTCCCAGCAGCTCACAGAGGTCTGGAACTCCAGTTCCAGGGGATCTGATGCCCTCTTCTGATGTCCACAGGCACCAGGCATGCACATTGTGCACAGACATATGTGCAGGCAAAACACTCAAACATAAAATAAAATTTAAGAAATTCAAACATTAAATGCTACGTTATCTATTTTTTTAACCCAAAGAGACAGCCAAGAGTGGGTAGTATGGGCTCAGGATTCAGCTTGCTAGCATATAGCTTTCAGAACCAGCTCTTCCCAACTATGTGGTTAAAAAAGAGTCCTGAATCTTTTTTAACTTTGTTGAGCTGTTAATAAGATGGGCTAAGAACTCAACACTGTTCATTCTCTCTATAAGACATTGGTCAGCATCTGCAGCACTACAGTGCTCAGAACAGGTACTCTGCTCTGATATGGTCATTCATTTCTGCTTGTTAAAGATTTTATTATTATTATTATTTTGTGTGTGTGTGTGTGTGTGTGTGTGTGTGTGTGTGTGTGTGTGTGTGTGTGTGTGTTATATTCTTGCAGGTATTGATAGAGGCTTAAAGAAGGTGTCAGATCCCCTGGAGCTAGAGCTACAGATGATTGTGAGTTGCTCGACATTGGTGCTGGGAACTGAACTTGGATCCTCCAGAAGAGCAGTCAGTACTCTTACCCACTGAGCCATCTCTCAGCAACGGTACCTTTTTTTCATAATTGGGCTATTTATTTCTGCACTGCTCTAAGTTTGCTTCCACCATTTATGTTTGTTAGACGACTCACAAGTCTCATGAGATACTATTTGGAAGAGTCAATGTATCTAAACACTGAGTTTGAATGTTTTGCACAAAACAAATTTCCTTTTAAAATTCTTTTTAGCCGGGTGGTGGTGGCGCACGCCTTTAATCCCAGCACTCGGGAGGCAGAGCCAGGCGGATCTCTGTGAGTTCGAGGCCAGCCTGGTCTCCAAAGCGAGTACCAGGAAAGGCGCAAAGCTACACAGAGAAACCCTGTCTCGAAAAACCAAAAAAAAAAAAAAAAAATTCTTTTTAAAAAATATAAAAAATTAAAATTCTACAGAACTAGGATTTTGCAAAATAAAATAAAATAAGTTTAGGTGAAAACTCTAGGAAGAGTCTAACTTCTTTCTTTACTTTACTACCTTACTCATACTTTGTATTAGTTCCTGCCTTAATCAACTCTTAGATCATCTGGCCAAACCTCTACACTAGACAAAAAGATTTCTGTAACTACTTCATGGGAATATGTGAGAATTACACAGAAAATTCTAGAGGCCAATGCTGGCCACTCAGTAAGCTCTCATTAAATGATGGTAGCTCTAAGGCAGTGACCTCAGTAGGCACACAATAAATGTTGGCTATCAAGTCAGTAGAGTCATGACAGTCATGTTCTGCCACTAAATAACAGAATACTCATTGTGTCATCTGACCTCTTTGCAACAGTGAGCAAAAGCATTTGGATCAGAACCCGTTACAGTCACATTTCAGCAGTCATACAAATCACCAGGGTGTCTAGCTAAGATTCTGGCTCTGACTCAGGGAGCCTGGGTGTTTCCTGAGGAGTTTGCCTTGGAAACAAGCTCCTACATGATGCTCATACTACTGGCCTATAGTTCACATCAAGGACCTAGCCTGTAATTCTCAAACACAAGTGTGCACCAGAATCATCCGGGAGGACTTGTTGAAACACAGATGACTATGTTAAAACAAAGTTTGAAAGTTTCTAATTCAGCCAGTCAGGTGGAGATCAAAAATTCACATCTTTCATGAGCATACCTTGAGAATTACTCTTTACAATGATGTCTAAGTGTTCTTCCCACTTGATGCAGACTCAGAATGTACTTGACCCTCTTGAGCCAAACAAAGCACTGTTGCTGTGTTAAAAAAAAAAAAAAGATAGAGAGACCAGAAGGATACAAGAATAAAATCTAGCTCTCACAGCCCTGAGAGACTTGCTTTACCCCTAAACCTTAACTTTCCTACCAGCCTCCAGGATTTCATTTCCTACTTCCTTTTCCTTTTGTTCAAAACCTTCCTTTCTCATCAAAAGAGAAAAAAGAAAGTCTTGTCATACAATGGTTACATAAATTCAGCTCTAATCCTGGTGTCTTGACAAGCCCAGAGATGCAAACGTCACTTAATGTGACAAGCAAACCGTAACTACAGAGAGAAAACACTGTTAGTCGGGAAAAGAGATAATTCGCACATAACATGCTGAGCAAATAACAGACCTTTGTGAGTCAGCATTAGCATAATTACTGAACATCAGTAATTGCTGAAATTATGTTCACCAGGATCGTTTATAACTCAAAGTGAGAGGCTTCTGCCATGGATTCTCCCAGCAGGGAGCTGAAGGTGGCCCACCAGCTAATGCCAGATACTCAAAAAGGCACTAGCCATCTCCCAAGGGCACCTGGAGCACAAACTCTAGCTGGACTGTCATCATGACATGGGCTCCAAACTCCCAGGAAGTTCTCCAGCTCTGCCCATTGTATTTTTCCTCTAGAACTTCACCCCCTCTTGCAGCAGTTCATCGGATGTTGCCTGGGTCAACAAGACACTGTTACATGCTAGAATATAGAAAGAAGCTTTGGATCAGGGCACACAGACAGTGCAATGGAAGCTGGACCACCTATCCAGCTGAGATCTCTCTAAAGACAAATTCTACCAGGGAGCTGCCATGTGCCACCAAATGCAGGTCGGAATGCCAGGTTTCCCATCCCAGCAAAGAGCAATGAGTTTAATATGGTTATTCTATCATCGACACCACCTTGCAGAACATTGCAAGGCAGATTTCTTTTGTGTGTCAAGGGTAGAATATGTATGTGGGTGCATATGCACGTGCATATGTGTGTGTGTGTGTAGGTCAACCTTAAATGCCATTACTCAAGTGTCATCTACCGTGATTTTTTTGAGACAGCATCTCTCATTGACCTGGGGCTCTCTGATTAGGCTAGGCTAGCTGGGCAACAAGCCTCAGGGATTTGACTGTCTCCGTGTACCCAGTGCTATGACTACAAGCATGTGCTAACCCTCATTTGGCTTTTTTATGTGAGTTTTAGACATTAAATTCAGGTCTTCATGCTTGGGCAGCATGTATTTTACCAACTGAGTTGTCTCCCCAGCCCAAGAAGCCTTCTGAAATCCTAGCACCACCTGAATCTACATGAGAGATTGAAAGGACTCTGTAAAAAAATAAATAAATAACCTCTGAGCCCCTTAATATAGACACTAAGAATCCACCCCCTTGAATCCCATCAGTCCCGTGTAAAGGGATGCAATTGATGGGACACAGAATGCACAGAGAAAGGGAGGACCTCAGGCCTGGCAATGTAAAAGTGGATCAGGGATGATCAAAGCAAGACCATGAGCCTTAGCAGCTTGTGACTAAGAGTCTCAAAATTGCACAGTGGTGAGTCAGGTGCCACTGTCCCCTCAGGCAGGAACTTGAGGACTGTCCTCATTACTCATCTTCTTCCCCTGCCTTCTACCTCCCACCAGTACTTAAGCTACATAAGCACCTTTTCTTACTTGCTTAGTTTACTGTTATATTCCCCAGAGACTAAGACACGTGAATTAATGACCCAATAACTAAGTCCGTGTGTCCTGCCAGTTCTATCTCCAAAGAAGCCCATGTGCCTATCTACTTTTGTCCACTGCACTAACACCCTAGCCCTGCTCATCGTCACCCTTCACTTGGCCAATGCATAAGCCCTACCTTGTATCTGTGTCTCAACTCTCAGCCCCTCTGAGCCATACTTCTTTCTGGAAGCCAAGGATTTACTGATGCCTACATCACTTGACACCTGATTTTAATGAGCTGGCTGGTTCTCCGAGTGTACAGAATCACGGTGGAATCCCTTTGTTAAATACAGGTCTGTGTCAAGCTCCGCCTTTACCCTGGTCCTGCATGTACCCAGCAGTCTTCTCTGGGCTCCCCAAAGCCTGCTGCTTCCAAAAGGCCAATTTCATCCCCTCACTTCCAAAGAGCCTTTGATGACACTTCCTGACCAACATGCCCCTCTCCATGCTGAAACTTTCTCCGCCCTACACATTTGGCATTTAGCATTTTCCACTCAGTATCACAGAATGACCTTTTGCGGATATGATAAAAATTACCGGCTGCTTCACAGTGCATTACTAGGCACAAAGTAGTTTTCGACCAACAACAACAAAAAACACATACAAGTTTGTCAATTATTGTGATTTTCATTCCCATCTTCAAGGGGAAGCTGAGAGCCAGGGAAAGTGCCGAAATAAAGAAGCTGAAGAGGGCAGAGCTGAGACTCCAGCCTCCAAAGTATTCTAAGTATCCATTGCTCTGTCTACCTAGTGCATACCTTCCTTCCCCCAGCCAGCCTTGTTTATAACCTTCCTCCTCCATGCCTTGCCGAGTGATCAGTAGCTAATATGTGGTTAATTTTTATTGTGTTCTTGTAGTATCTTCCATGTTTTATAAATATATTACGTGGATTATTGTTTAATTCTTACATAAAGTCCGTCTATTATGCTTTCTCCTGTAGTGCAAGGTAAGATTTATAAAGCTCAGAGATGTTAACTAACTTCCCCAAGGACACACAGCTATCAATACTAGAATCAGGATTAAAAAGAATAAATAAAAGAAATCCAGTGCTTGAACCACTTGGCCACTTAGCCACTCCACCTCCCTCTCTAATAGGCCCCACGAGGATGCTTGTAGGTTGGTTGGTGACCCCATGGAGCCAGGAGAAGAGCCTTGGTGAGATCAAACATCTACAGTATCCAATAAAATATCTGTCCTGCTGTGACAGCTGGCAGTTGATAAGGTTTGACATTTCCAAATCAATTTCTATCGACTTTTCTCTCTCTCAAAAAAAAAAAAAAAAAAGGACACAGGTTTGATGGATAAAGCCAGAACTCAGTGTGCTTGGGAGCCGACGGGAAAGTAGGCCACAAGCTAGCTCTGCAGAGGACAGCAAGAAAATCAGCTCCAGTGGCAGCAGCTGCTCCTGAGAACCCTGGCATGGCTGGGGCCGGCTTTCAGGGGTCGGCACAGTGTCAAGAAGATAACACAGGCTGCATCCTGGCACTGCTGGAGCTTTCTCCAGGCAGAAGCAGAAACAGGGGTCTGTACTTGGGCACAGCCCGGAAGTCATGAATATTTATGTGGTCAACACATAAAGTCTCATTTTAACAAACACCATTCTGATGGCTTTAACGAGTTAATCTAAGTGATTTCCATATCCTGGTGGATGTCTGCAAGAGACAAGCAGATCATTTCTATAGTCTCCTGAGTAAGGAAACATAAGAAGCAGATGTGGTCTGAAATCCACATTTATTTGGTAAACATATTACTTCATGTTTCAGCCTTCAGCCTGTGCACTGCACCTAACAGTGTCTGCTGCTTTCCAGTGCTGGCTCCTCACCAACTCCCTGTGAGGTACTATGCCCTCGGAGTCCTGTAAGGTTAAGAAACAGCCAGGGTCTGGTGGGATGTACCTTGATAGGCAGAGCTTGGCAGTGAGGACCTGGAATACAGGGCTGAGCCCAGGCTGGTGAGTCTGGAGAGCTTGCCACCCTGTGGCAGGTCTGTTTGAGTAGGTCCAGGGTCCTGACACTCCACAGCCTCATGTCCTCAACTTGCTGACCCCTGATGACTGCTATTCCAATGGCCACTTTCTTCAACTTGGGCTTTTGACACAGATTTCCCCATAAATAAACTAAACTACAGTTTCCACTGTGTGACAAAGGATGATGAAGTTCTGGTTGTCTAAGGGGTTATATCATGAACATATGGTTAGGAAGCTCCAACACAGTTACAGACATGAATATGGATCTATGCATTCTATGCCCCGCATCCCTGCTCCTAAACCACAGAGCAGGTCCCAAGCTTAAGCAGGTTTAAGCTTAAAACCTGTTCTGTGGGTTCCTATTCCCAAAGCTATTCTACCTAGAGTGTATTGCTAACTCCAATTCTTCCTCCCATTTAGAATGCACCTTGCATTCATTACTGTGCTGGTTGCCATGACCAAATGCCTAACAAAAATCCGTGTGTGTGGGAAGAAGGAAGAGAAGTCAGGAGGCATACAGAGCAGCTGGTCACAAAGCACTGGCAATCAGGAAGCAGAAAAGGGACAGGGAGTGGAGTGAGGCCATCAAACCAGTGACTCACTATCTCCCTCCCTCGTCAGGGAGGCCCTAGATGTCTCCAAAGTAAAACAGTCTGTTGCCACTGATCTCAGATACCTACCATAACTACATGCATGGTAAGATGCCACCCACTTTAGCTGCAGCACATAGAGAAATTGAGCCCAAACTGACCAGGAAACTCCCTCCCTGCTGACTAGTTTTCGTAGTGCTGGAAGGTTCTATGCAGGCTACAGGGGAGAAAAGATATCAATAGTCTTGCGTGGGGTCTCCCATTCCCCACATGGTCCAGTCCATTGGCCACGAGGACAAAAGGAGCAGAAGCGGCCAGACTTTGTACAGCCTGTGAGCACAGTGGAAACAGCTTTCCCCGGGGGGTACTGCTTCCGTGTCACAGCTCAGCTTTATTCCAGAGTGAGGGGAAATACATAGGATGGGAACAGCAGCTGGGGCCTCAGCTAATCTGCATTTGGCAGCACATCCTACCATACTGCTTGGAGCACAAAGCCTGATTACCATATGGACGGCAGTGGGTAGAGTATCTGCAGGGAACGGTGTCAAAGGTCATGTTTGAGATAGGCATCCAGGCCTAGAGACACTATCCAGGTAGGGAGGGAGTCCTGCTGGAAAGGGAGTCCTCCATTTTATGCTGAGCCCAGAGAGCTATCCAGACATGGTGGACTGCAACCTTAAGCGCAGGGTACTCCCAACAGTCTTACCCAGCACCAAACCTTGCATGGTGCAATACGAACATGCCAGACGAGATATGCATATTGGTGCAATCGTGGCGTGACTGGGACAGAGTAACTACACTTTCTGATTGGGTTTGAGGCCTGTACCACTCAATATAATTCATGTCTAGTACTGTTAACTCGGTCAAAAGGCCAAGGCTGAGGAAGTCATAGACCCTAGGGTAGAACCTGCTCTTCTTATTTTGCTAAATAGCCACGATTTCAAAGTGCCTTGTAAATATTTATGTTTATACCCATATACCTGGGCTGCTCTCACACTCGGCCAGAGAAGCTTCTTTTTACAGTCGGCAGCAGTCAATGTAAAGATAGATGTAAATGTCAGAGTACTGAGACTAAGAGACTGAGTGGCCAGCCCTACGGAGGACATCTATATCAACCCAGACTCACTACCAAGGCTCAAGGAACATCGAGGAAAAGCAGACAGAAAGAATGTAAGAGCTGGAAAATGGGGAGGAGTGCTGTGAACTATTGTCTTCTAGAGATGACATGACTGTCACCCTCAAGGACTCACAGAAGCTGCGGTTATCTGCAGAACACCTGCACAAGATCACAGAGCCGGAACCCCAGCACAGGTGGTGCAGATGATCTCAGGCCCCACCCTTACTGGGGAGCTATTGGCTGCTGACGGTTTCTTGGGAAGAGGGAATCATTCTCTTTTGAGGGTGTCATCACTGGTTTCCTGCATGCCCCCCACTCCCGCATGGACCCACATCTATGTGCATATGGGAGCACTAACTGGACCTAGTGAATGGTTTTATAAATAAACAAACAAAAGGAAATATGTAGTTTTGACAGGGCATATATTGGTGAGTATGAGGAGAGTTAGAGGGAGAAAATGGAGGTAGATGTAATCACATTTCATTGTATGAGTGTATGTATCTAACTTGACTCAAGCTAGAGTTATCTGGGAAGAGGAAACCTCAATTAAGAAAATGCTTCCATCAGAGTACTTGTAGGGAAGCTCATAGGCATTTTCTTGATCAATGATTTACGTGAGAGGGCCCATCCCACTCTGGGCAGTGCCACCCCTAGGCTTGTGGTCCTGGGTGGTATAAGAAAACAGGGTGAGCAAGCCGTGAGAACAGGTCAGTCAGCAGCACTCTTCCGCAACTGTGCTTCAGTTCCTGCCTCCAGGCTCCCACCCTGACTTCCTTCAGAGATGGACTGTGACATGGAAGTGTAAGCCAAATAAACCCTTTCTTCCCCAAGTTGGTTTTGGTCATGGGGTTTTACCATAGCAATAGAATACAAACCATGACAATAGGCAACAGAGAGTCATGGGGAGCATCAGAGTAGGGACTAGGTATTAGATGAAAGGATACGTGGGGCCAAGACAAGAGCTGAGACACCAGCTAAGAGCCTACTACTACTGTCCCCTGTGGGAGGTTGGGATAACATACGGAACACATTAGCAAAGACTGACCAATCACTAGGGGAGCAGTTATAGCAAAGGTCTCCAGTTTATTCCAGTTTAAACTCACCTTCTTCCTCCCCCAGTCTCTGAGTTATTCCTGCCCCTCTTTTGCTTGGGAGGTTGTAGGGCTCTTCCTGCTGCACATCCCATCATTCTAGCAGAGCATTAGCAAAAGCCATCCGTCCATCTGCTGACTCCACAGAAATCTGCGAGCACCAGATCCAGGGACAGGAGGGAGGGGACAGTCCTGATTACAATATTTTATCCTCAAGCATGTGCCACCATCCATCAAATTTGCTAACATGGCAAAAATTCTGGAGCTGAATTGTAAGGAAAGGAAGGAAAGTCTTGTCCCCAAAATGACCTAATATAACTCTCTCTGAAGTCTGTGGCCTGGGGAAGGAGAAGGCTGGACAGCAGACAACAGGGAAGGGGGAGCCAGATATAGGGGCCTGGGTGTCTAGGGTACAGTGAGGGAGGGCAGGGAGGGGGCTGCAAAGACAGCATGCCTACTCCAGATGCATTTATTTTAATAATCGCTCAAAGACACAGCACAAATTTTAAATAGGAAAAGTCAGAATAAATTACACAGAGGCCCATAATTCCAGGGCACTGTCCTCTTCTCTCCAAGAAGAGGGACGGTTCCCTCAGCCCTAGGATCTCTTTCCCCTCCTCTCCAGCCTTTTTGTTCTCTGTAGACCAGGACCATGTCTGACTCATATGCTTTTCCTTGGTACCTCCCTCAGGGTCATAATAGCACTATGCTCAGAGGTGCATGCTAAGAGCCAACAGAGGCAGGAGTGGCCAAGTGGCTTCCCCAGAGCTGCCTACAACCTGGGTAGCCATGGGAAGTGAAATGCCAGAACCCAGACCCAAGGCCTCCTTCTGGGCTATTCATTGCCATTGGCCCTCTGCTCTTCTAACCACTGGGTCTCTAGCTTCCTATAACAGATATGCCATACATGTCACACACACCACACATATGGCCAACCACACTTACCCACACGCAGACATGCATTATATGTACCACATATACATATCACATCCATGTGCCACATGTTCACATAAGCATATACATATTATGTGTGCATGTGTGTATACCACTATGTATACCCATCTTATACATATATGTATACACATATATGTAAACCCAACATATAAACATATGTGTGTGTATGTGTATACATAGAATGTAGATTCAAAACATGTTTATGCAGCATATATACCCTATCAGTACACTGCATACACAGGTTACTCACACCACGTACCTCACATACTTGCATACACGACATTCACTGTGACTATCATTCCCTCAGTGTGGCCAGTTCTGGTCCATCCCAAGCAAAGACAGTTTCCAGAAATTCGGTTTTACGGTCCTTTTAAAACCAAACCCCAAACATTTTTGTAATTGTGGGTATGGCTGAGCTGTCTGGTAGAGAAAGCGGTGGTGAGTGTCTGACCAGCTCCGACATCCTAAAGCTGGCAGACGAGGCAATGGAGATGGAAAATCACACTGGGACTGAACCCTGAACTCATCAGTTACAAGAGCTCTCTCTTCCCACCACGGCTGGGCCGCCTTGGTTAAATGCCCTCCAAGAAGCCCATGGAGATGGCAACGGCCACAGAACCACGTGCCTGAACACAGGTGGGCAGAGGTCTAGAGCCAAGTGACACAGTGACACATGGACAAAGCCCAGTATCTGGAGTCTTTGTCTCAGAGTCCAAGCGGAACAGGTGTAATCAAAGATAGGAGAGTGAGAATAGATGCAAAGTGGGGCTCACTTTCCTGGACCAGTAAGATGGGGTGGGGAAGTATGGAGTTGCTTCAATGCTCAGGGTGGAGCTGACCAAGAGGAGCCATGGAAAGTAGAAACACCTCCATTTCTATGGTGGTTTATTGAGCTATTCCTGTTATTATGCAGTCTGTAGATCAATTGTATGGTCGGTCATTCATCACTCAAGCACACTCTGAGAAATGTGCCATTGGGTGACATACTGTAATGCAAAACCATAGAATATGTTTGTAAGAACCAAGACAATTGGCTCATCTTCTGTATCATGTATGTTTGAAGCACTATGGTGAACATAAGAGCAACAGATTAAATCCAGCTCAGGAGAAATAAAGCTTCAGCCAAATGGCAATCATACGATGTAGGGTGCTACTGCTGGGGTAAGACACCATACTGTCTGTGATGGTTGGTTTTAAATGTCAGCTTGCCACAACCTGCAATCAGCTGAGCGGGGAACCTCAATTGAGGAAATGTCTGCATCAGGTTGGCCTATGGGTAGATGCATCTATTGGAGATTACCTTGGGTTTTTTAACTGATGTAAGAGCACCCACCCCAAATGTAAGCAGTACTTCTTGGTAGCAGACCACATTTTTTAAAAAGAATACAGAAGAAGGAGGATTATTCACCACCACCACCCTGTCACCCTGCCACCCTGCCACCCCACTGCTTGTCCTTCCTTCTCTCTGCTGAATTAATTTACTCTTACGCTGCTTCTGACCCCTTCCATGTGAACCAGGATTTCAAGGCTTCCCATGTGGACTATGGACCTGTGGCTCTCCAGGAAACCTCCAGGCATTCATTGCAGGATTGGGTATGCTGAGACACCTAGGCTCATGGACGGAGTACCTACTGGCTTTCAGGCCTCTCGGTGTGGGACACCTGTTGTTAGACTATTTCCATGTTGCATAGACCGGGTTTAATAAAGCCTTTTTTAAATGCAGTGTTTTCATTCTATCATTCTCTATTCTAGAGAACCCTGACTAATATTGTCCTACAACAAACTTGAAGATAATGAAAGACAGCATGATACAACAAGTGTGTGAACCAGTGGCACTGCCGTTATTATTAATCAGGTACTCCTCACCCACCACACTTTCATATGGCCAGCAGTATGATAGACCTATTCACACCAGGGTCACCACAAACATGTGAGTCGTGTGCTGTTAATGATGCTACACCAGCAAGAATGTCGTGAGGTGATGGGAATCACTAGGCTGTTATGACCTTGTGGGACCACCATTGTAAATGTGGGCTACTATGGAGCCAAACATAGTACTTAAAAACAGACTTGAAAGCTGTGAAAGTGCTTAATTCCCCCACATGACCTCTCTGGCAAGAGCCACTGGTAACCTCTAAGCCTAAAGCCTTCTGGCCTGAATTTTCAGAAGTACCACACACAAACCCCCAAATTACCCTCTACTGCACACCCCCTCTCACACTTGCTCTTTTTTCCCACCAGCACGCCAATCTTGTTCCTAATTTAGCCCTTAGACTAAGCCAGGTTGTCAGTTTGCTATTCCCTAATCCCTTCTCACCATGGCAATTGAAACTGATGATTGCAATATTGCCGAGTTCCTTGTTCGGAGGGAGGCCTATTGTGCAGAGTATAATCACCGCCCGTCACAGACAGCTTGTGGAGCTGGCAGAGCGAACATCAAACAAACAGCACCCCCTGCCTCCGCCCGGGTCCAGACTGTTTCAATAAGAATCCGTGGAGTCCTGCGAATGGCAGCCCGTCCCTGCCCTCATGGTTGAGTGGGAAAGGCCAAGCCTGAAAGGTTATGCAAACAGGACTGAGGGTGGCCACCTAAAGTGGACTGACCAGGGCAACAGGCAGGGGCATCTTCCTGCCTGAGCCAAGCAGAGGAAGAAGGGAGTGGAAAGACATGTGAGGAACAGGAGTGAGGCAGGAGGCCAAAGCATCACATTGGGCCAGGGCTTCTGGAAACCACTCAAGAAGCTAAGTGTGGCAGGAGATGAAGCTGTAAGGGACACTGGGGCCAGCCTTCAGAGAACCTTGCCAGCCAAGCAAAAAGAGCCTTAAGTTGATTCCAGAGCTGACAGAAAGTCACCCAGGGACACTTTACAGGGGAAGGGGACAAATGCAAGAGTCCAGGGGGAGCTGAGGGAAAGGATTTAACCAGGTCACCCACATGCAATTAGTGAGCCCGCCCAAAGGCACACAGAATTGGGATATTTGATGGCAGGCCCCAGGCCCCACCTCTATACCTTTTTAATAAGCTGCCTCTGGTCTTTGAGTTTAAGAGCCTCTGAAAAAACACAAAGCAATCCATATAAAAGGGCTAGCCAGCGTGCCACGTGGCTCATAAAGCTGGGCTTTATGCTCCTACGCTTTGGTCTATTCTTAAGGGAACCATTGAGAGACAGCCATTGAAGACCGACTTTTCCAGCAAAGGCCCAGTTCCCTCTCCAGCCCCTAGCATGGTGACTAGTACACTACCCTGGATGCAGTCCAGCGTGTGCTTGTCGGTTCAACCACAGTTAGGCAGGGAGGGATACAGGACTGAATTCCAGGATGGTGAACAGACCCATGTCACTCCCCACCTCTGCCACTTAGCAGCCATGCATTCAGGAAACCTGTTGTCCTTCTTAGACTTAAGTTTGGAGTTACCAGTTTACTATGATTTGCCTAGAACTTTGACAGTCCTGTGTCTCAGTAAACATTTCATGCCTGGTAACTTGGGGCTGACTGGTCACCCTGCTTTGGTTTGCTTTCCTCCTTTGTAAAATCAGTGTCACCATATGCCTAAATGCCACTGTGAGAACTCCAGGAGATTGGTAGAGTCTTCCTCGGCATCAGAAACATAACACATGGTTCAAAAATATGTTTATGCAAATTCCCTGATTTGTAGTCTGTCGCTCAGGATTCCTCCTCCAGCGTGCATCCACAGCCCGTCTGACTGGGGGAGCACTTCTGCTCACCCAGCCCATCTCAGGTGAGTTCGCTCTTGTTCCTCGACACTCCTATATAGGAAACAGGCAGAAATCATGTGCCTTCCTGACAGATGGGGAAACAGAAAGATCAAATCAGCTAAATGGCTCTGTGGAATATATTACCTTCCTCCAGCCCTTTCTCTGCCCAGGTTCTGTGGGCAAGGAAACTGTGGCCCACACTTCAGCCCCCTCTGCAGGAGCATTGGATGGTAGGACCACTGGACAGTAGCAATTAACTGGATGAGACTGCACTCATGGCGGGGACAGGGTCATACCCATTCCTTTCAATCAAGTTGTTCATTTTCTCTGTAGTTATAGACTTGTTTGGTGAAGATAAGCTTAGATTTCAGCAAAGGTGGTTTTAAAACAGTATCGTTAAGCTCCCCAGCTGGGTAACCTCCACTCCTACTGTTATGATATTCACGCCATATCATACTAGCCAGGGTATCCCACATGTGAGGAAAAACACGCTGGGCAGATGTAGTGGTGAGACATGCCATGTGGGCATGGTGGCGGTGGCGGGTAGACATTCATTCACAACCCAGGCACTGCATCCACGTGGAAATGAGTTTATTATAATGGGCAATGAAGAGAAAGATAGGGAAAGAGGGGGACAGGAAGAAAGAGAAGAGAGGGAAGGCAGAGGTGTGCGCACCTCACGGTGGGGAAGTGCTGGGGAAATGCGGAAGAGAGAGAGGAAGGGGAGGGTTTTTTTCCTTAAAGTGAAGCTTTTATGTCAGGACGCAGGGCAGTACCAAGGGGCAGATCAGAATATTAACACCTACTTCTCCCAGGGGGACTGCAGCTTAGACTCAGTGCACTTGTTTGCCCATCCTTAGAGCTGGATCTTTGTACCCTGTTTAGTTATTGAGCCTTGGATCAGAACGGGGCTTGGGAGGGGGGCGGGGGGGACAGTGTATATAGAATTAGCAGTCAGACTTCCAAGTTGCTAACACTCAGAACTAGCCCAGGATAACCTAAGGACTCAGCTGCTGAACAACACTTGAACCCATGGCAACCGCCTCTGCATCCACTGTGCTTTTCCTTTCACTGGTCCCTAGAAACCACACCTTGAAGGAACTCAATCAATTCTTGTTAACACTCACCCCAGACAGGCAGCTTTGAAAAAAACCTGTTTTAGGCAACACAATCAGCCTTTTGCTGTCGTTCATTAAGGGCTTAGCAGCGCAGTATTGATTTCCTTGCAGCTGCCTCTGAACCTTAATTCCAGAAGCAGAAAAACAAGGCTTTGTCTGCGACATTTCCTGTCCAAGTGGCGGGTAACAACCATTCCTGGGATACTGATTTCCCTGGTGATGCTGCAAAGCACAGGATGCTGGGTTGCCAGCAGCATGTCCTCTGTCTACTCCAGAGAGTGATTTCTGTAGCTGCAGGCGGCCCCTTCAACATGAGACACAGCCCCACCTCCATCTTCAGCCAGCATTGTCTTCAAACTCCAGCTGTTGAAAATTCAGTGACCCCCCCCCTTTTCCTCCCACGGATTTGCAGCCCCAGGATTCACGAAGGTGCCATCTTTTGTTCATATAATGTATGTTGCAGCTTCCTTGTAAAAGTTAATTCTTAAGATTGGACAGGCCCTCATCTAACAATTTTCTCTCCTAAGAGTCTGATATTTTAATCTCCTCTACAACATCCCCACCAAGTGGCCATTCTAGCTTTGCTTGAACACCTCTGAGGACAAGAAACTCATCCCCCTCCAGAGGGAAGCAACTGCATCTCAGGAAACTCTGGGAGGAAGAAAACTCCACAGTAGATAGAATCAGAATCTGACTTCCTGAATATCAGTCTCCCCCATTAGACTCCCAGCACATCCAATCAAGACCCTGAGATTTGCAATCCCTCTACAACATGAAGTCCCCCTAGCAAGTGAGGACAGGGATCCCATTAAGCACTACTGAAAGCACATTACCTAATATATCGTAAGTGCCCAATGGTTCTTAAGTGAATAAATGACTATATCCACGTTGCTGACCACAACCATGCACTGTACTAGAATATGTCAGATAGGAACAAATGTTGGGTGTTATGCAATAGTGTGAATAGTAATAGTATGTCTGGTCGTGCTCACTCCAAGTTCCAGACTCATGACACTAAATAACATATGGCACACTAGCTCCAGTTATGTCTGAAGGAATACTTACCTTGGGATCTATAAAGGCATTGAGAGGCAGGCTGGTGTACGATGGATGTTTTGGGCCGCAGAACTGGAGAGGCTGAGCTACCTAAACCCTTTAACACTAAAGTCCCAGATCCTGGACATGGAGCCACAGGATGTGGTGTTTGCCCTGCTGGGTTTCAGTCTTGCTCTGACCCAGTATTTCCTCATTATGCCTCCATTGCTCCCTTTTGAAATGGAAATATATTATTGTGTTGTTGTATGTTGAAAATACATAATTTGCTCTTGATTTTTCCAGGAGGTTACAAGTTAAGAGACTGCCTTTGTGAAGGCAATACAGACCCCATCTTAGGGTAGGGCCACCATCTTAGACCACCTGCTGTACTCAGTTCCAGAAAAAACCTCAGGAATGTGCCATGACAAGTCAAACAGATGTAGAGCAGTATCCTCCTACAGACATTCTGTCTATGGTTTATGGCCCTTGAAGATATCTAGATAATCCTGCTGAGCAATCCAGATAATCCTGTTCAGCGGGTTGTGGTTCCCTGCCAAAAGTCTAACCCAATGGTTTCAAATGTGGTTTCGTGACCAAATTCTAGACCAATAGTTTCAAAAAATCGCCTTGCCCCATATCCCTTCTACCCAATCCCAAGTTGCCAATTCCCAGCTTGTGGTTTTTCCCTATAAAAACTCTCTATACCTGGGCTTGTGGCCACTACCACATTTCTTTCCATCTGCCCTGCAGTGGCCCAGGTTGAACCTGACAGAAAAAGGACCCTTATGTGCTTGCATTGGAAACTGGCTCCTTGGTGGTCTCTGGGGGTTTCATGAAATGGGTACAACATTTGGTGCATTGGCTGGGAACCCCCATGACCCCATGGGACTCTGAACTGGAGGGTTCCTGACTGGCCAGTAAGCATGTCTCTAAGTGTCTGTCTGTCTGTGTTCAGTTTCATCTCTGTGGCATGCCTAGGTTGGTGATTATGATCAGGAATGGTAAATGGGTGGACACACCACAGATCATGATCACAAGGGCCTGAAAGACATTTTAGAACCCATTAGTGGGTTTTAGTGTGGGCAGAGAATCCCACATCTGTAGTATAGATGACATGGGTCACTCCCCTGAACCAGCATGAGGCTGGCAAGTATGGCCACATGTACGTGTGTTTTATGTCTGGGCTTGTGTGTACATTGTGACTCCTGGGCCAGATGGCCAACGGACAGGCGAAGGTCCCTTTGGTTGAACTGGGACAGACTAACAGTACTTACTCTCCATTGCTTCCTTGCTCTCTGACTGGAGCATGGGCAGCGGGCGGGGAATGCACTGGTCTGCTGGGCAGTGGCTGCGCAGCCAAAGGCTAATGCAGGGACCCGGGGCACCACTGAGTGGGCTAGGTGGGCTGTGAGCACCACAGGGCCCAGACACAGTGGGTTCGGGGCCAGGCCCCTGCTCGCTCAGGGAGCCATGGGGTGGAGGCTTTGCAGTACAGTGCAGGTGTCGGCCAGGTCAGCCCAGAGGCTGCATGGGGACTAGGCATGGCTGGGCACTAGGGCTGACGGTGAGCACCGTGGGGGCCTGACATGGCCAGCAGGTTCTGGTTGGGCCCCGTGTGGAGAGCTGTGGGGCAGAGCTGTCAGGAGCCAGCAGGGGCCTACAGGTCTGTGGGCCCAGCCAGGGACAGGGAGTCCCTTCCAATCTGCCATTCTCATGCACTTGAAAATCTGAGGTTTACAATGATCTTCTGTCCATGGTGTGCGCCTTCCCGGTCCTCTTCCTCTCCTGCGCTGATGGGTGGGGCTCCCAAGACCTGCCCTGGGGCTAAACCTGATGAAGGTTTAGCTCTAAGAGTGGAATGGAATGTCACTGCCTATGGTTGCTAAGCTACCACGGCTATGTTATAAGGCTAACCAACCGTTTCTCATCTGCGGTACAGTGCTGATGCAAACTTAGAGTTATTCTTGTAATGGTATATGCGTGTATTCTGTTCTTGTTTAAAATATTGTAGCTTTACAATATATTCTAGACTACTGAGGGAAATCACAAGAAAGACTTTGGTAAGAGTTTCTGTGTTTAAAAAATAAGAAAAGGAAAGGAAAAGCGGAATTTGTCGGGAGTAAATGTCTGAGGGATCAAAGGAATGGACTGAGGGTACATGGAAGGTTGTAGAAAGTCAGAGGGGGTGGGATGTGAACTGTGTTTGTTGTGGTTTCTTATAACTGCAAATACTGAATTTAAAAGTTAATTCTGGTTGGATTTCATTTTTAAAATAGCTGATGATTCTGCAAACTGCTTATGTTAAAGATGATGGCGCACGCCTTTAATCCCAGCACTCGGGAGGCAGAGCCAGGTGGATCGCTGTGAGTTTGAGGCCAGCCTGGGCTACAGAGCGAGATCCAGGAAAGGTGCAAAGGTACACAGAGAAACCCTGTCTCGAAAAACCAAAAAAAAAAAAAAAAAGATGGAGATACATATGTGTGTGTGTGGACACACATGTGACTTGGAATTAACTATATGTGTAAATGTAAGCTAGCTTTAACTGTACATATGTGTATGTAACTTGGATCCAACTGTACATATGTGTGCAAGTAATTATTGTTTAGAAAAACACGTTTTAAACAGCATCCACATAGCTTTCCTCCATCTTGGCTGGTGACCTCATGGGTAGCCACGTGGCTGGCAACCATCTTTTACTAAAGGTTATAAAGATCTATTCAGGTTAACAAAAGCTAACTTAGAGATTTATACCTAAGTATTTATGTCTTTAGTACTTTGGACTTTTGAACAAGGTTGAGGCCATGGGGGACTTTTTGAAGTTGAACTAAATGCATTTTGCATTGTGATGTAGCCATAAGCTTCCAGGGACCAGTAGAATGGGATGGTTTGAATGAGAAATGTTCCCCAGAGGCTCATGTATTCGAACACTTGGTCCCTGGTTGGTGGTGCTGTTTGGGGAGGCTGTGAAACCTTCAGGAGTGAAGCCTTCCTGGAAGAAATACATCACAGAGGGCAGGCTCTGAGCATGCATAGCCTCATCTTACTTACAAGTTCACATTCTATGCATAGTGTCTGTGTCTGAGCATGTGATCTCTTCCCACCTTTCTCTTGCTGCCACACCTCCCAGCATGATGGACTCTTATCCCTCTGAAACCATAGCCGAAATAAACTCTTTCTTCCAGATGGCAGGTTTGGTCATAGTATTTTGTCACAGCAATAGAAAAGTAAGTCATATAGTGGATAAGAGCTGGAGTATCCATGCTATTGAGAGACCATGTCACAGAGTGGTCAATAAAGACCCACACCACCAAATAGATGAGGTGCTTGGAGAAGTGACTCACCTCTGGGTTGCTGTTGCCTCATGTGTAAATTAGAGTGGCCGTGGCAATTCTCACCCAGCAGCATGAGGGTAAGGTACTAGAAATAAGTGGCAGCTGTAGCTATTCTTTATGCTCTATGCTTCTCCAAAGGCATCTGCAAAGAATGGGTGGTGATTTCCCCTGCCAGACCTCATCACTCAGGAATTGGATCAGATGCCCAGCACCCGTGTAGGGGGAGAAAATGCCTCCATGGAGGACCCTCTGCCATCTCCTGTGTGTTCTCTGTGTTTCTTAACCAAGACAAACTGGTCTGTATCCCTGCTGTAGAAAAGGTATATCTGTGAGTGTTTTCTCATCTACATCATGAGGTTATCCTTGCTAGTCCCATTTTTCAGCCCAAGAAGCTGAGGCTCAGAGAGGGTAAGAAGCTTCCCAAAGGTATCCAGCTAATCATCAACAGGTCTGGGATCTGATCTTAGAGTTGCCTTCACCAGATCCTGGGTTGGCTTCACTATTCTGGGCTTTTAAAAAAAGTCAGGCAGCCTTTAAATTTCAGAGGAGATAAGATCTGACAAGATAGATCTCCCCTCCCACCCTCCCACCCCCACTCACCACCCATCCCACCCCACCCTACCCCCCCTACCCCCCCTCAAGAGTAGCAGATTTCTCAGAGCTAGGACAGAGAGGCCTCTGGCAGAGCTCTCTGCTTCTGGCAGAGCAGGTCTCTCTGCAGCTGGAAAGCAGGGAAGTAAATAGTGCCAGTGGCAGAGATCTTGAGACTCAGGGACCCAAGTGATAATAGCAATGATTAATAGTACTGGAGGAGCAAGGCCCAGGATGACAGCAGTGCCCAACCTTGATTCTGAAGCACAGCACAGGAATGGCACTCTGAGAATGGAAGCTGGGTCACACTTGTCAGCCTGAGCCCCTGACCTACCCCATTCTACTCTGGGCCTAACAAGACCCTTTCTCAGTGACTAAGGTTCTTAGGCTATTCATCAAATACCCACCTCTCACTGTGCCTGCTTGTCCTCACCCTTGTCACCTAAAACAGACATCTGGAGCTCAGTGTTGACCTGGACAATAACCACTCTGCAAAAGGATGGGTCTGGAACTAGACTCACTGCTTACCAAATTCCCTTACCATCCATTCCTGCCTCAGTCATAAAGCCAGAAACGGGATGTAGATGGAAGAAGGAAGGCAGAAATAAGGAAGACAACCTGAGAGGCTGTAGCCGCTGGCCAGATGAAAAGGGTCAGTGAATCAGGGAAAGGACCAGAAACTGAAGAGGAAGGATCAGCAGAAATATACAGAATGGGACACAGTCATCAAAAGTACATAGGCCACAGTCACTGTCAGGACAATGTGTCAGGCAGCTTCTACGTTGTTCCTGATGCCTGCTGTTGATGTGTTTGCTATCCACTTGGAGATGGACTTAGTGACTCCAACAGCAAAAGTGTTGCCATGTCACTTCCACGATCAGGTCACAGAAAGATACGCACAAGCACACCCTTCCATCTTCCCAGCTCTCCCTCCCCTGCTGACAGAAGGCAGGTGCTATGATATCAGCAGCCTGTGGAGAAGTCTAGAGAGAGACCTCTAGCCCAGACCCTGCAAGGAAGTGAATCCTACTCTCTGGGTTACCTTTCTGTTGCTGTGATAAACACCATGACCAAAAGCAACTTGAAGAGGAAACAGTTTATTTTAGCTCACAGGTTTTAGTCCATCATCAAGGGAAGTGAGACCAGGAACTCCAGGCAGGAGCTTGAAGAAGAAACCAAAGATGAACACTGCTTGCTGGCTCCCTATATAACCCAGGCATACCTGCCTAAGGATGGTGCCACCCACAGTGGAATGGGCCACTCTACAACAATTATCATCAAGAAAATACCCCCACACACACATGACCACATGTCAATCTGATCTAGGCAATACCCTAACTGAGGCTCCCCCAGACAACTCGGGGCTATGTCAAGTTGACAGCAGAAACTAACTTGGACACCTACCAACAACCACACAAAATGGTTGGAACCTTGGGAGTGATTCTTCTCTGGTCAGTTCTTGAGATGACTGTAGTTCCAGTTGATTCCTTGATGGAAGAATATGAGAGAGACTGAGCCAGCTCCAGTATCCCTCTCCAATAGAAACTGAGCTAATGTTTTCATTTCAAGATACATGTGTGTGTATGTGTATGTGTGTTACAGTGCACACATGTGTGTTCTCAGTTGCACTTGCCCATATATATACACGAAGGCCAGAAGTAAACATTGGGTGTCATCCTTCTTCACTCCCCACAATATTTTTTGAGGCAAAGTCTCTCATTGCACCTATAGTTCACCTTTTCAGTTAGACTGGCCGTCTTCCAGATCTACCTATCTCCACACCCCCAGCACTGAGGTTACAGATGCATGTCACCAGGGACTGGCAGTTACATGGGTCCGGGGAATCTGATGTCCCCATGCTTGCTCAGCAAGCACTTCACTCATGGAGCTATCTCTCCAGTCCTTTAAGCTACTCAATTTGAAGGTAACTTGTCACACAGCTACAGATAATTGATTCAAACAGATTCATAAACAAGGTGTACTTTTTCCAACAGTTAAGAAGTTTAGAGTGACTGGATATTGACGATGAAAGAGGGAAAATGAACCTATGATGGTGTCTCTTCCTTTTGCAGCTCCTTCAGAAAACTATCAGAATTTAAGGGAAAATTCTTAGGGAGCTTCTAGAAAGGTAGAAGGAAAATCCCATCAAAATTGACAGGTAGAGAAAGCTCGGGAACCCTGCCTGATTCTGAAATGACTAAGATGGCTGAGCAGCTGTTTCAGATAACCTTTAACACGGGTAATCACAGGTAATCAAACCACTCCCAAAATATAGGAATTAAAAGATTTCAGAGATCAATGGAGCTCACTCCAAAGCCTGGAATTGTCTTCCCAATCACACTTCGCTATTGATGTTGGACCTTTCTCTAGAGGTGACTCCAGCCATGAGCAGACCTGGGCACTGTCTGTTCTCACTACATCTCACTGCTAAGGCAAAAAGAGCCTTTAGTTGCTTTAGCCAGGGAGGACCATTTTGGTAGTTGTACAGTGAGTGTCAGCTTTCGGTGCTCCCAGGAGCTGGGATGGTAGTAAGAGAGAGCACACAGTAGTTACTTCATACATGTCTGATCATGACAGAAAGTTGTAGTTTGGGGGAGGGGTTGTTTTGTTTTGTTGTTTGTTTTGTTTTGTTTTGCTTGCAAGGCAGAAATTTCCAAGTAATAAGGAGATAAAGAGAGATACAAAGAATTTACAGCTATATACACATTCCATAAGTCTGTTCTTATGCGAGCCAACCTCCAAGATGGCAGCTAATGATGCCCCACCTCCAGGTAGCCATACTCCCACACTTACCAGTTAGTGATAGGCTGCATGACCAATAGCATAGATCAGAAATAATGGCATGTCAACTTCTGAGACTAAGTTAAAGAGGTTATGTCTTCTGTCCCAGACCTCTGCCTCTCCTTCCCCTTTCCCTTATCCTTGAGAAAGCCAGCTACCATGGAGAGACAGAGGCAGTCAGTGGAGAAGCCCACAGGGAGAGGGACTAGAAACAGTCAAACAAACATGTGAGCAAGCCTGAGCGTGGACCCTAACCCTAAGCAAGCCTCGAGCTCACTGCAGTCCTTAGAGTCTGATGGAGATCATTCAGCAGAGCTGTTCCCAGCTCCCTGGCCCACAGGAACTACAAAATAATGAGCACTTGCTGCTTTTTTAAAGCTGGGAGCCAACATACTTGGTGTATGTTCTTGTGAATTTCTCTAATCATCTAGTGGGTGTGGGGGGCGAATGGGAAACAAGAATAAAAAGGAACAAAGTATATTAGACTCTGGACTCGGGTCCTGATTTAGCTAAATAGGCTGAAGGCTCTCTTAATCTCTGCAAAATGAGGAGAAATATCCACTGGCATATGAAACAAAAAACCAGGAAAATATTTATAGATTGTATTAAATAATACTAATGGTAATGTTGTACGGTAAAGAAAGATAGACTCTGACATGCATTAAAGCCAGCATGTGCAGACATGTTCCTCTCGGTATTCCC